>NC_056744.1:525280319-525320962 GCF_019279795.1 Protopterus annectens | reverse complement strand
TTTGCATACCTACGCCGGGGGCGGAGACGGTCCGGCGCACGCCGGTAGTGCACGTGGAATTCATTCATACCTGAATCGCTCAGCAGCCATATTTGGCGTTATAACGCCAACGCTATGCGGGCGCCTGGCGCAAGGTTCATGAATCCCGGGGAAGGTATGAAATAGAATAATACACATTTTCTGATTCTTTGATGTTTATGGCATAAATGTGCATTTTACAAATCATTTATTTTACATTCTTTTTATTCTTTACACATATGGTTTAAGAATGTTTTGATAGAAATGGAAAATTAATGATTAATACATGTTTATGCAATGTCTAATAGAAGAGTCATTCACTGCTGTTACAATACATCACAGTCTGTCAATGTGTGACCCTTGTTCCATGCTGCTGTGACCATTTCATTCTATTTTTCCCTAACAAATAGCTGCGCTGACAATTCTAAAAACCACTGTGAAGTCTTATAACTGCTTTACATCTGTTGCCTGACATTTGATTATTAGAGGAATTATTTTCAACATAAATATTTATTTATATTAATAATTATGCCTTGATAAAGAGAGGAATTATTCATAAACACTATCTTATCTTGGCTGATGCTCTTTTAGCCAGGCATTGTGTTTCCATGCAAATTTGTATTCATGCTTTCAGTCATTGGCATTCACATAGAACCTCACATGCTGCTCAAGAAATATTTTATAAGCTGGTGTATCAAAATGGTTTGAGATCCCAATACTATAACAGTTCCCCCTGAACAGACATGAGGACTCATGTTTGTTGATTTTATTCAGTGAATACTATCAAACTTCATTGGTTCAGAGTACTTCATAAATCGTATGATATCTTGGACCTGATGTACTTGGTCCACTGTCAAAACCTGTACTGCTTGTTATCTTACACATTCAATTCCACACTTGATGACAACAATTATTAGGCTTATACATCCTAAAATGCCAACTATGACCAGTGTAAGCTGTATTATTTTTCCACCCCAGCCACTAATAAAACCACTCAGCCAAGAGAACCATGTTTCTTTTTCTATTTGTGCTTTTTGAGCAACTTCCTCATTTAGCTTGAGGTGAGTCCTGATTTCAGGTTCACTATCAGAAATATAACTATAACATTCCTCTCCTATCAATACACAAGTACCTCCTTTACTAACAAGAACAAATTCTAATGCCATGTGGTTCTGTAAGACCATAGTTCTCATGGCAGTCATTTCTAAAATAACTTCTATTGCCTTGAATGTAGCATTATTCAATTCCTCTAATAGTTCTGACAATTTTCTAATTTCCCAAATAGTTTTTCCTGATCCATAGAATGGAAAAATTGCTGCTCCTGCAAGGTAACAATATCCTACATCCATATATATCTCTATATTAATATTTTTTTAATCTAGCATTTCTAATATTAGAATCAGTCAATGTTGTAGTATGTCTAATGGATGGAATTACATGTCCCAAATAACACAATCCATTCCAATTCTCAGGAAGCCATTTGTAGGCTCTTTTACCACATATGTAATGTATACCTGCTCGAATTGGAACCATCCATGTAACCCAATGTTTAGTTCTAGCTTTTTTAAATGTCCAGGAAGTTTCATTACTAAAATATTCAAAACATTGTTCACTGGTATTTCGGGTAGCATAAATAATACAAGAACTTTTCCTAATAAATTGGTGATTACTTGTTCCTTCTCCTCATAAACAAACATCAGCAGTTACATTTGTATGGAAATGCCTCAAGAAAGGATGTGTCTTTGGGATAGAGTTATTTCTTGGAACCCAGTCTTGGTTTGTGAGGTTTAACATTTCCAGAAGGGTAAATGGAATAAGTCATAATGGAATTCCACTGTTTGCATCTTGTGGTATCTCAGCACAGATCCAGCATTGTTTAGCATTCAAAGTTTCTGAGTACATTTGCAGTGATTTGGTAAAGGTATTGAAGTCCACCCTTCCTTGTATTGAGGAGTAAATACTCATCAGGATCACGATTAATATCAGGATTTTAATGATTTGATATTTCTTCTTGAAATTACCTGTAAGAGAAAAGAGTCATGTTCTTATTAGTTTTATGCGATATTATGTCCCTTTATATCAGTTACTACATTCATAACGTATTCAGTTTTCTCCCCTCCATTTAAATCTTTTAACATGATCTTTATGAATCCAACCATTTTTTGTTGACTGATTTTTATATGGCTGGACTTGTACAGCCACTAACCCCACTTTGGTAACAATGTAAGGTCCTATCCCATTTGCTTGTGTTTCCAAACTGGCGGGCCATTACAAGATCTCTTTGTTCTAATTGCACCTCCCTTGATTCCCAAATCTAATTTTGCTTACTGAGTTTTAGGTTATGGGCTTGTCCAGCTTCCCAGACTCTCCCTTTTGCCCAACCGATTTGGTCTTGGAGCTGGTCTTGCAATTTTGCTTCTTCTAATGGTATCCTATAAGGGATTTCTCCTGCTTGTAAATTCATAGGTTGACCCATCATTAATTCATGTGGAGTTAACTCACATCCTTGAGGAGAATTTTGCATCTTAATCAAAATGCTGGGTAAATGTTTTACCCAATGATTCACATACTCAGAAATCATTTTCTTTAATCCTTCTTTCAGAGTTCTGTTAGCTCTTTTGACTTTTCCAGAACTCTGGGGATGGTAAGGTGTATGAAACCTTTGCTTGATTCCCTATGTTTTGCACATTTGTTTTGTCACTTTTCCAGTAAAGTTTGTCCCTTCATCACTGTGTATTTCTCTGGGTACTCCCCATGTCAGAATGATCCTTTCACTTATTATTCTGACTACTGAGTTGGTATCTTCCTTTTTTGTTGGATGAGCTTCCACCCATCCAGTATATTCATCTATCAAAGTAAGTAAGAAATGAAACCCTTCTGGTTCTGTTGGAAGAGGTCCTACAAAATCCATTTGTACCCTTTCCTAGGGTCCCAATGCTTGTGGCAGTCTATATTGTTTTCGCCTATTTCATTTTCCTACATTGTGCATGGCACATGCAACACATCTATCTATATGATTTTGGATGTCTGCTGTCATTCCTTCCCATTTAAATCTAGAACTAACAATTTGCTTGAGTCATCCCCTTCCTGTATGACCTAGGAAATTATGATAATAAGTTCATAGGTTTATAGGTGTGTAATAGGCTAATGGCCCTGGAACCTTTACAAGCCTAGCCCATAGAAGTGCCCAGGCATCATGCCACCTGATGTTAGTTCCCAGTGCCTCTATCAAGTAGAGCCACTGGAGTGATCATTGGGGTGAACTTTCTATTTCCCATCCACTCATCAAGATTTAACACCATTTTTCCTTTTTCAGGTTTAATTGTTTGTACTCTATGTAAAGGAATTTTTTTGAATTCTCCTAGTACCGACAAAAGTTCTGGAAATCTAACCCATTTCCATTAATTTCCTTGTAATATTTCAAATTCTTCTATTTTATCTTTCTTGATGATGTTTTATTGTCCTCTCAGAATTTTTACTAACCTTCCTAACTGCTGATTATCTTTGTTTGTTTTTGCATTTAAGGTCATATGAGCACTATGTTCAAATTCAGGACCCCATAACGACTTCATTACATCTGTTCCTATCACTGTTAATCCACATACAGTAAGTGTTATGATGATCCCATCACATTGGATTTGGGTGATTTTACCTATCTCACTTCCCACTCTATGTCCATGCTCTATACACTGATCTTTACAAAAGTACAATGTAAATGTAAAGGATTTAGAGGTAAGTCCATTTGTATTTGGCACTTATTCAAAATATTTTGTACCATTTCCCTTATTTGTTTTTCTTCCATGTCATTTACTTCCCATTCCCAGTATTGAGGAACATTTTGTATCAGATAAGTTTGTTTGGAGTCTAGGGCCCCTTCTTTTGCTAGCTGGTCCACTATTTTATTAGCCTGGCTGTGCATCTTATTTTTGGAAGATGTTTTGACCTTATTTATACTCACTGTAAAAAGATTGTCATATTTTATCAAACTCCAAATTTCTGTCAACACTTCCTGATGATTGATTGGTTTACCATAAGCTGTACTCAAACCTCTCCTTGCCCAAATGGGAAGAGATGATGTTAAGACTCAGACTATTTATTCACTGTCTGTATAAATTTTTACAAGTCTGAGCAATATAAGCTTGTTTAACTGCTTCTAGTTCAGCTCTTTGTGCTGATCATCCCCCTGGGAGACTATTTTCTTGTGTTTTGGGGTCTCTGTATTGTATATTACCCATCCTGTCACAAAACACCCTCTTTCAGAGCTCCAGAATCTGGATCCATCTGTATATAATTCTGGTGCTCCATCAATAGTTTAGCTGCCCACCCTTAAGTGTTCCTCCTCATTTTCCAAGTCAGGACATTCATGAGATTTCCCTTGGTAATTAAACAGTTCTGGTAAAAACTTAATCTGAGGGATTTCTACTGTGAATCCTCCTTCCTGACTTGCAAAACTTGCAGTGATTCTACCAAGTCATGCATTATTCATGCCCTTTGGATTTCCTATTTCACTGGGGTATATTTGGTCTGTAGCACAAGTGGAGAGCCCAGAATCCTATGGTGTGTTACTTCCGCTTTAGTACACCATTCTGCTATGATGGCTTTCCTTTCACATTCTCTCATTTCTTTCTCAACTGGACTCATAGCTTGGGAATAATAACCCAAAACCTGATACCGAGGTCATCTCTTTCGTAACACTATGGCCGTCATAGTTAGACCATTGTGTCCAAACTGTATGATGAACTATTTATCTCTTTCTGGGACACTCAAAGCAGGTGCAGAAATTAGTTATTCTTTGACCTAAGACAAAGCTGCTAGTGACTCATCATTCCAATTGAGAGGTTCATCTCCCTTTTTGTTTCCTTTAAGCATATCAGTCAAGGGTTTTGTTTTTCCTGTATAATCTGGTATCCATTCCCTTGAGATTCCAAATATTCCTAGGGCTTGCCTTAACCCTCTGATAGTAACTGGAATTGGTAACTGTCTGATCAATTGCTTTTTGTCTTCTCTAATGCTTCTTTGTCCTGCTGATACTGTGACACCCAAGAAGGTGATAGAATCTTTCATAAACTAACTCTTTTTAGGGTTCAGTTTTAATCCTGCTTGTGTTATTGCTTGGAAAATTTCTGCTAGTGCATTTAAGTGCTGCTTTTCAGTTTCTGTTCCTACAAGTATGTCATCCATGTATTGAATAATAGAAGGTCTGTATTCTAGTGGTTTTAGTATTTCCTGCATTACATGATGAAAAACTGTTGGAGCATTATGAAAGCCCTGAGGTGTTCCTGGATAAATCTCCTTCTTTATTACAATTATGACATTTTACCTTGTACTTTCCTTTATTTAGTGTTTCATCACTGGTTGGATTTACTTCCCCTTCATTAACATATACTGTTTTAACTTCCTTTGGTTTATCTGTTAATTATTTCCTCATTTCTCAAAGTGATAATAGGGCTTTATACAAATCATCATATGTACAAGGTTAGCCCCTTTAGGACAGCCCTTTTCAACCAAATTGGTAATCCTTCTAATACTGTTCCTAGGAAGGCTGGGTTATCCATTTCAGGACTTTTTTAACCACTATACAGTCTGTACACACCCCAGTTTCTGTGAATATATTCATCAAAATCTCCTCTTGGTCCTAACTTTATTTATTTTCTTTTTTTCCCCAGTCAACTCTAGGATGAGGTGACATATCTTGTAGAAATTCTTGAATGCAGTTTCAATAGGCCTTACCTTCTCATATTTTTAAATACCTTTTTCCAACTGGCATCATTGTAATAGTTAGAGAACATAGGTCTTCTCTGGACCATGCAGATATTCTCTGTCCTTGCTCAAGTTTTTCCCTTCTTTCTGTCCAGGGTTCTTTATAAGGGTCCCATTTTCCCCCAGATATGTTAAGACTGCTTGTAATTTTTGAGGGGTTAATGATCTGTAAGTAGATCCACTGATATCTAATGCCTGTGTAACTGGACACATTGACTTTATTCCAATATTATCTTCCCATATTGGAGCAGTAGGAGTCACTGATAAAGTATAGCTAGATGTTGTGGCATTATTATATTGGGAACTGGATTTGAAAGGGATTTCTGTAAACTTATCCAATTCTGGTTCTGGTAGCTGATATCCCCATACAGAGGCTATTTGCCATACTCCTTTAATTCCTTCTAAAAGGGTTTTCCTAGCTTCTCCCCCCTCACCATTAACTTTTTGTCCAAGCTGTGTTCCCAATCTAATAGCTTCTTGCAAAGCTGCTTTTAATGCTTTTATTTCATGATCCCTAAATTCCACTTATTTTTCCAAATTAACTACTTGTTCTTTCTGTTCCCTCATGTTGTCTTCTAACTGTTCTGTTTGATTAAATGTCTTTTTGTATTGTTCTTTTTCTTTAATTTCTTTACATAAGGTTTTAGTTCATCTGCTGTCTCTTTTAACTGTCTGCCTGATGCTTCTACACTTTCTTGTAAATTTGAACATCTCTTTGACAAAGCTTCTATAGTACACAAACAAATCTGTTATAAAACAGCTGGAATTAATGTTTTCTTAACAAAATCTCTTTTATTCTGATTTGGTTTTCTTTACTCTGTAAATTCATAAATCAAAGAAGGCAGTTTATAAATAGGACTTTTTTTCCCATCTTTCAGGTATCTCTTTTTCTCTTAACTTTTGTTGCTTCTGACTGACTCATTCATGAATAATATCTAATAAAAATTGTGGAGCCCCTGTTTGTAAATTATCATTACTTTCATTATATGCTTGGTTTATAATTTCTTCAAATCTGGGAAAATTAGGAGATAAAATTAACCTTGATGCCTTGGCCTTATCTGGGGTATTCTTTTCAGAATTTGACATCTCTATTCTTTTAGAAAATGAAACAAAACTTTCAGATTTTTCTTGAACCCTTCCTCAGTAACACTTTTAGATTTCTCTTGAAACTTTTTTCTTGAAATGGTTTAGCAAACCTTAATAAACATCTGTTTCTAGATCTGGTTACAGGTAGTTTTTCTGGTATAATATCTTGGTTTACATCTCTAATACTGTTAATTTTATAATTCGGCTTCTCAGGTCTAGTTTCTGGTTGCAATAACTGTGATGCCCTGCCACATTTAAAAATCTTATTACTATGCAAATTCTTTTAACTGCATGCCCCGTAAATTACAGATTACACATTTAACTATGGGAAAACAAAGCTTTAGTGATTTCTACATTAACAGGCAGAAAGAAAGATAGGACCTCACCATGTCGGCAGTGTGGAAGTCCTTCCTTTCTTCCACCTCCCTTCCTGCGGATGGGTCCCACAGAGGAAATCTGATCCAGCTCCTGGATTCTTATTTCCTTCACCCAATCTTTCTTCAATATTTCAACTTTACTTCAACTTTTCAACTTCCGCACTTTCTGCTTTGTTTCCTCCCATGTTTTGTCACCAAAAACTGTAAATGTGTGTATGACCACTGCACCTTTGAGGAAAAAATGCAGGCAGTTAGAAGAACAAGAAGGATAAATGATAAACAAAAGCAAGGCATTCCAGGGTCAGTACAGTTTATTTCTCATGTATATGACAAAGATTACAAGTGAGTACAGCACTCTATATACTATTTTGATAGATCCAGTCCTGCCTCTTTAGACATACATTGTGTCCTAAACTGGTCATGCAATGTGTCCTAACTTAGTCATGGATTTATTTAAAAATACTATTACAACAGGTTTTCCTTTTTTGGTAACAAGTACAGATGCAGGCATTTCTTGCTTCAGCTTTATCATCATATGTTCTTACTTACTGATATAACCTTTCTAATAAGAAATACTATTTATTGTTACTACAGTTGCAGTTACTATTTACATTATTACTACTGTTGAATAATTCAGAATTAATGAAAATTTGCAACTTCCAAAGTAATACAGTACAAAAGCTTAATAAAAACTTCATATAAAATCTGCAGCATGTATATGCAAGGTACATCTGCTTCTGTCAGTCACTCAATAGACAATGTATGAAACAGAATAATATACATTTTCTGATTATTTGATGTTTATGGCATACATGTACATTTTACAAATCATGTATTTTACATTCTTTTTATTCTTTACACATAAGGTTTAAAAATGTTTTGATAGAAATGGAAAATTACTGATTAATACATGTTTATACAATGTCTGATAGAAGAGTGATTCACTGTTGTTACAATACATAAGAGTGTGTCAGTGTGTGAACCTGCTTACCAGTCCAAAGGACATCAAAGGCAGATGGAAGAAGTATTTCCAGCAGCCTTAGAATGAAGAAAACCTCACAGAAGCTGTACTACCCCAGAAACAGCCTACAATTGGAGAAGAAGAAGCGCCCACCTTAGAAGAAGTAAGAACAGCACTAAGGAAGATGAAGCCAGGGAAAGCAGCAGGCTCACATGAGGTGACAGCAGATATGATAAAGATGCTGGGTGAGATAGGGGAGAAATGGCTCCTGAGGGTACTAATAGCAGTGTGGAAAGAAAGGTGTATCCCAGATGACTGGAGAATAAGCATACTTGTGCCAGTGTACAAAAGAACAAAGGGGACATCCACAACTGTGGGCAGTACAGAGGGATCAAACTCCTACCACAATGCATGAAAGTTCTGGAGAGAGTGACTGATAAACGGATACGCAGAGTAGTAGAATGTAAGATGGGAGATGAACAGTTCGGATTCAGATCAGGATGCAGCACAATTGACCCAATGTTTGCATTGAGACAGATACTTGAGAAGAAGCTAGAAATGAGGACAGAGTCCAACTTGGCATTCCTAGACTTGGAGAAAGCATATGACAAGGTCCCAAGAAAGCTAATCTGGGCAGCACTGCAGAGGTTTGAAGTCCCAGAAACATTGGTAGAATTAGTGCAGGCTATTTACAAGGACCCAATGTCTCAAGTATGAACAATGATTGACCTCACAGAGGGGTTCCCAGTGGGAATGGGTCTACATCAGGGTTCAGCTCTGAGCCCAATGCTGCTCATATTGGTAATGGGCTACATTAGCAAACAGGTTGGAGGGAACAGATCAACAAAGCTGCTGTATGCAAATGATGTAGCAGTACAGGCAGACTCTGAGCTAGAACTTCAGCAAAGGATAGGAGAATGGAATGCAAATCTGAAGGCACATGGGATGAAACTAAGCGCAGATAAGATGGTGGTAATGGCAGCAAATTGGGAAAATCAGAAGAAGCTGAGAATAGAGATAGAAGGGAAGATAGTGGTACAGGAAAACAACTTCACATATCTGGGAGGAGTGGTTGAGGAGAAGGGTAGTCTGAATAAAGAGGTCAAAGCTAGAATCAGAGAGGCTGCAGCTAACTGGCATAGAGTATCAGGTGTAGTCTATGACAGAAAAATGCCAAAGAACCTGAAAAGCAAGGTCTACAAGACAGTGGTGTGACCAGGCTGATATGACCTTTCCATTCTATTTTTTCCCTAACAAATAGCTGAGCTAACAGTTCTAAAAACACAGTGAAGTCTTATACCTGGCTTACATCTGTTGACTGAAATCTGATTATTAGAGGAATTATTTTCAACATAACTATTTATATAAATAATTATGCCTTGATAAAGAGAGGAATTACTCATAAGCACTATCTTATCATGGCTGATGCTCTTTAAGCCAGGTATTGTACTTCCATGAAGCTATGTATTCTTGCTTTCAGTCACTGACATTCACATAGAACCCTGCATGCCGCTCAAGGAAGATTTCATAAGCTGGTGCCTCAAAAATATTTGAAAACCCAATACTATAACAGTGGCATTAAAACATAAAGTCTCCTCCTCTCCTGTCCTCTCCTCTCCTCTCATCTCCTCTCTTCACTTCAGTAGGAGGTGATGGATGGAGTGAATAAGGCTTTGGTTTTTCAGGGATATCTGGCAAGATGGAGGTGAAGTCATGACTTCTGTAAATGAAGTTATCAGTACATGGTCAGAAAGGACTTGAAAACCATTACCTGATGAAGCAATGAAGATGTCCATGTCAGGCATCCAACTTATTGTATTGGCTTCCAGATATGTCAAGGGAAGAATAAGAGACATTTGTCTGACTACTCGATATGTCAGAGAAGGAAGAAGAGATGCTGTGATAAGTACCATGAGAGGAAGAGAGCAGTGAGACAGGCAGTACTAAAAAAGAGTGGTATGTGACTTCTTAGACCAGGTGGTGTAGTCGTTAAGGTCTTCACCTCCCATGCACAAGGTACAAAGTTCGATCCTGACCTCTGACCAATGCCTCTTTGGAATTTGCATGTTCTCCCTGTGTCTCCATGGGTTTCTCCTCTGTGCAAAAAACATGCTGAATGTCTCCATCTCAAACTCACCAATGAATTGAGCTGTGAGCAGCAGCACATACTCTACATGGTGCCCTATAGGGGAAGAGTTGTACAGATCAACCACTTTTGGCATCTTCTGTGGTGAGCAGTATCTTCAAGATAGGAGAACATGGATCACAGACTGCATGCCTTGGCAGGGCTATCCACTCGACGGTGTAAAATATGGCTCTAAGTGATTTGGTCATGTTGACTAATGTCACCAAAAATGGGCTTGGGTATTTACTGGTGATAAGTGGCTTGAGGACCCGGCCTACCCTCACCCATGCCAGGGACCCGTGCTAATGGTGGGAGGGGTATATGTCCCCCTACTGGCCAGTGTGTACCCGCCATAAAGCCTAGCACTCCTGGGCCAAAACCAACCAACCAGGCAAATATGAACTAATAATTACTTAATATAGGTTCACTGACAGGACACAGCTTGGAAGTGGATGACATGATGATACGGAGGAGGCTGGACATCCTATGTATCCTAAAGATGAGATGGAAGGGCAGTACAGCAAAGCCACTTGGCTTGAGATCCAGACTCTACTTCTCAGATGGGGGACAGGCTAGAAATGGTGTAGGAATTGTGGTGAGAGAGAGGCTTCAGAAGGCAGTGAGGGATAGCATCAGAATTTATGACAGACTCATGGCAGTCCGACTCCAGTGTAATGATAGGGCAGTATTCATAATCTCAGCATATGCTCTACAGCAGGGTTGTGATACTGAGGAATGCATTCAGACAGCAGTTGCAGGACCTACTAGATAAAGCAGGACAACATGAATTGGTGTTGACAATGGGTGATTTGAATGTACATATTGGGATAGACAGAACAAGATATGAGGACAGCCTGTTTCCACATGGGTGGGGTAACAGGAATAAAGAAGGAGAAGCCATTCTAGACTTCTCTCTGGCAAATAGCTTGATAGTAGCCAACACATAGTTCAGAAAGAGAGACAGTCATAAGATCACATACAAGAGTAGCCAACATGCAACTCAGGTAGACTTCCTCCTAGTAAGGAAAAAGGACTGGGGTAGAATACATGATTGCAAAGTCATCCCCAGTGAAACAGTCGGCCCACAGCATAAGCCATTAGTTGCCACAATCAGCTGCAAACAGTGGACAGAGAAGGCTCTAAGGTCAACAGAGACCAGGTTGAAGACCTGGAAGTTGACTTGAGAGAAAGTACAGCAGTTCAAGGAATTACTCAGGGCTCTAGCACCCCAATAAGAGGAGGAAATTGGTGGAGTTGAACATGAGTGGAAGCAGCTAAAAACAGCATGTTTTAGGACTACAGACAAAATATGTGGCCGAGGGTTACATATTACATTATCAAAGTTTCAGTACTTCAAATACTATATGGTCGACACCATATGATCGAAGTACTAAAACTTCGAAAATGTAATAAAAAAACAAAAAACAAAACAAACAAAAGTAACTTCTGTGGGCAGGGGGGCAAGCCACCCTGCACCCCCCACAGCCCCCCCCTACTTAAATATGCCAACTCCAAGATCGCACTTTAACAGAGGTAAGCACAGGAAAAGGAAGGTTTCCCTTTCCTATGCTGTAGCACGATCTTGGAGTTGGTATATTTAAGTAGCGGGGGTGTGGGGGTGCAGGGGTGCTTGCCCCCCCTGCATACACCCTTTACTTTTTCTTTCTTTTTTTTTTTTTTTTATCATTTTTATGAACATTTGACTATTTAAACATTCAATCATTAAAGGTCGACCTTTAGTGATTCGAACGATTGAATATTCAATGTGCCAATAGGAACCTGTGGCTGAGCCAGACATGGAAATAAGGTACATAAGGAAAGCTGGTGATGGAATTTATAAGTCGAGGAAGTCATCAAAAGAAAGAAGGAGTGGAGGAAGAAATTGGAGATAGAAAAGACAGACCAGGTTAGGAAGGACTACTGGTTGGCTAACAAAGAAGCTAATAAAGAAGTTGCAATAGCAAAGAATAGGGGATCAGAGGCACTCTACCAACTTCTGGAAAGTGACTCAGTAAGGGGCACAAAGAAACTATATCAGGTTGCAAGGCAAAGACAGAAAGATAAATAAGATAGTCAGACACCCTTCATAAGGGATGCCAGCAACAACCTGCTTACAGTTCACAGGACATCAAAGGCAGATGGAAGGAGTATTTCCAGCAGCCTCTGAATGAAGAAAACCCCACAGAAGCTGTACTGCCCCAGAAACAGCCTACAATTAGAGAGGAAGAGGCGCCCACCTTAGAAGAAGTAAGAACAGCACTAAGGAAGATGAAGTCAGGGAAAGCAGTAGGCTCAGATGAGGTCACAGCAGATATGATAAAGATGTTGGGTGAGATAGGGGAGAAATGGCTCCTGAGGGTACTAATAGCAGTGTGGAAAGAAAGGCGTATCCCAGATGACTGGTGAATAAGCATACTTGTACCAGTGTACAAGAACAAAAGGGACATCCACAACTGTGGGCAGTACAGATGGATCAAACTCCTATCATACTGCATGAAAAATCTGGAGAGAATGATTGATAGACGGACACGCAGAGTAGTAAAATGTAAGATGGAGATGAGCAGTTCTGATTCAGATCAGGATGCAGCACAACTGACTCAATGTTTGCACTGAGACAGATGCTTGAGAAGAAGCTAGAAATGAGGACAGAGTCCAACTTGGCATTCCTAAACTTGGAGAAAGCATATGACAAGGTCCCAAGAAAGCTGATCTGGGCAGTACTGCGGTGGTTTGAAGTCCCAGAAACATTAGTAGAATTAGTGCAGGCTATGTATATGGATCCAATGACTCAAGAAAAAATGGTGTTCGTTCTCAAGAGTGGTTCCCAGTGGGAGTGGGTCTACATCAGGGTTCAGCTCTGAGCCCACTGCTGTTCATATTGATGATGGACTACATTAGCAAACAGGTTGGAGGGGACAGATCAACAAAGCTGCTGTATGCAAATGATGTAGCAGTACAGGCAGACTCTGAGCTAGAACTTCAGCAAAGGATAGGAGAATGGAATGCAAATCTGAAGGCACATGGGGTGAAACTAAGCGCAGATAAGATGGTGGTAATGGCAGCAAATTGGGAAAATCAGAAGAAGCTGAGAATAGAGATAGAAGGGAAGGTAGTGGTACAGGAAAACAACTTCAAGTATCTAGGAGGAGTGGTTGAGGAGAAGGGTAGTCTGAATAAAGAGGTCAAAGCTAGAATCAGAGAGGCTGCAGCTAACCGGCATAGAGTATCAGGTGTGGTCTAGGACAGAAAAATGCCAAAGAAGCTGAAAAGCAAGGTCTACAAGACAGTGGTGTAACCAGTACTGCTGTATGTTACAGAAACCTTGCCAGTAAAGGTAGAACAATTGAGGAAGCTATAGGTGAAGAACATGAAGTACCTGAGATGGGTGATAGGATGCACACTGTGGGACAGATGAAGAAATGAGGACATAGGAGTAGAAGCCAAAGTAGCTCCAATTGCAGAAAAGATCAAAGAGAACAGATTACAATGCTTTGGACATGTGTAAAAAAGCAGAACACAATCTGGTGAGGAAGATTTGGGACAGACAGGAAGAAGGTAAGAGGAAACGAGGATGTCTAGCAAAGAGGTGGATGGATTGTGTGAAAGAAGATCTGCAACAGTCAGGCATGAGTGTTGAAAAAGGCAGGAGTGTGGCACTGAATCAAGAGAGTTAGCAACAGTAACACGATACCCCAACCCCATGTAGAAAAAAATGGGAAAAAGGGGGCTGATGATGATGATCGCATTTCTGTGAGGTTTAGCACAGAAGGAAGACTAACTAAAGAAAGGAAGAGGGTATGGAAATTTAGTGGAGTGAATTATGCTTAGTTGGGTAGAGGGTCACAATGAGTCTTGTCTCCTGAGGTAACTTGAAGACATTGACAAGCTATAAGAATGTATGAATGACTCAAGAAGGGAGTCCTAAGGGCTATGGGATAGACAGGTGACTAAGGAAGAGACAAATTGCAAAGATAAGAAAAAATAAAGGAAGAGAGAGAGAGAGAGAGAGATGACTATTGTGGTAGAATGACGAAATAAGTTAATTGAATTGGGGAAAAAGAGAAAGCACGCAATAGATGAAATGAGAGGTGGAAGTACAAATTTGCACTACAGTGATTCAAACAGAAGATTAACAAAGGTACAAGTTAAAAGTTCAAGAAGGAATGAAAATGCTTTCTGAAGCTTAGAACTTCAAACGGCCAAAACCATAATATCGAACTTTCGAAACTTCGAAAGTTTTGAATGGAGATTGCCGTACAGTGCAGAACTGGATATTTACCATTTTCTTCGCTGTAGTCTGATCTCACAGTTAGTATATTTATTTAGCAGAGGGTGTGGGAGGATGCAGTTGGTCTTGTCCCCTGTAAAAATGTAAAAACAAATTTTTGTTATTATTTATTTATTTTTTTTTTTTATTTCGTTTTCAAAGTTTCAAAACTTCGATCTTCTGGCCTTGGCCATTTGAAGTTCGAAGTTTTGAAACTTCAGGCTTTAGAAGTAGATATATATATATATATATATATATCTATGTACACATATACATATATATGTACAGAGAGAGAGAGAGAGAGATGCAGCAAGAAAGGCTGAAATGAAGGACAGACCTGAACAGAATGATCAAGGATGAGAGAAAACAGACGGGAAAAACTGAGGTATTGAAAAAAGCATTCACCTCAGTCTTCATAAAGGTGAACAAAGGTATAATGTCATACCAAGAAAGAAACAGGGTGTAAGAGGGAGTTCAATAAATGTACACTATTGTAGGCTTTGAGGAAACAGAGAAGAAAGAGGATATCCTAGGAGTAGATATAGTACATGGATGAAATGCACTGCCACTCAGGCTACTAAAAGTAGTGTGCTCAGTGATCCCGTTATGGAGCTATTCAGCTGGTTATGATCAGTACAGAAGTCCTCAGAACTGAAAGACAGTAAATGCACTACATTTATATAAGGAATTGCAGGAAAATATGATAAAGTTGAGACCAGATAGATTAACAGTAGTGTCAAGGGAAACCATAGTACTGATTCTGAGGGAAAGTCTGTGGGACATGAAGGCTTCCCTTGTCAGACAGCAATGATCTTTAGAACAATGACCAGACATGGTTTCCTTGCCAGAAGAAGCTATTAGTGAAATATAATCCATTGTTATGAATGGCATAAAGAGAATTTGATAAAGAAATATGGGTACATGTAGCATATTCAACTTGTGTAAGGCCTTTGCCTCAGTTCTAGATGGGCAGCAGTACAGAAGACACCATGAGTTTGAGAAAGAAGAACTAGATTTTTCAATACCTAAAGGGTAAGATATACAGAGCTATGATAGGATGAATAATGTCAGTAATAAGAGAAACTATGAAAAAATATTGTAGGAGTCATCCATGGTCTGGTGCTCTTTAGTATGCTTGTTTCAGACATCCCTTTGGGAACAGAAATTGCCATGAGTTTCTCCTTTTTTTCTACCAACCTTCTCACAGCTGAGCTCAACCTGACCTATGTCCATGACCAGGAGGAGATCAAGATTGCTGCTGCAGTGTCACGGTGTTGCTGGGGGAGCTTACTCTATCTCCCATCATCCATCAGCAGCCATGCTTACTCTACACTGTATGTCTTTGTAAGGTGCACCCATAGGCAACCTCCCAATCAAGAGGTGTACTGTTTGCAGTATAAAGCTCACCAGGCTGCAAGCCTAGGCTACAGCAGCATAGGAACTCCATAGCAGCAGCATAAGGAATGTTGGGAAGTATACTTGGACTGTTGATCACACTTGGACTGGACCACCTGGAGCTCTGTCAGAGGCCCGGAGCTGTAGTGAGCAAAATACAGGGACATATCCTCAAGAATCTGGCAACACAGCAGCTGGGCCTCTGGAAGGGCCAGTCCAGGGAGGGAGATGAATAAAAAGGCATGAATCTGCTCACCTACCATAGGGAGATGTTGAGGGGTGAGATGTTGCAAAAGGCTACCTCTTGTTAGTTGTGTAGTAGAGACAGAGAGATTAGGAGATCAGCATGCAGGTGGGATGGATACTGCTTAGGATTTACAGGTAAAGTTGCTGCTTAGGATAGGGGTCAGGGAAAAACTTAGTTAACACCCAAGGCGCACATCAACCTCTCAGAAGCCCAAAGCATGCAGCATCCTATCAGAAGATGGTAGCATATCAAAGAGATAAAACTTCCACCAATGCATCTGAACACACACACACACACACACACACACACACACACACACACACACACACACACACACACACACACACACACACACACACACACACACACACACACACACACACACACACATGCACACACACACACACACACATACACACACACACACACACACACACACACACACACACACACACACACACACACACACACACACACACACACACACACACACACACTCACACACACACACACACATGCACACATGCACACGCACACACACACACACACACACACACACACACACACACACACACACACACACACACACACACACACACACACAAGGATGCTCACCATTCCTCATGCCACAGGCTAGCTGTAGTGTGATGTCCCTGACCTCTACTGCTGGTTTCTGGCTGCTGAATAATAGTGAAGATATGCAAACCAAAGTGGTAATCCTGCATAGAAAGATGACACTACCCAACAAGGGATTCAGTCAGGAATTGCACTATTTATTTGACAGAATCAGTATAAAAAACGGTGCAAAAGAGCTATAAGAAAGAGTAGATGTCAGTGTGGCTTAACTGCAAAATACTGCACATATCTATTGAAAAACAAAAAAGTGTGCAGTTTTGGGAGCCATGCAAGAGGGATACCAGACTGATGGGACAAGTCCAGATAAATGCCACTACCCACCAGAAGAGTGTGAAGGATGGAGTGGAAATAAAGCAGTAGGATCTCTTCTTATCAGACATTACTTGAGGCATCGCCATGATTTTAGTACACAAGATCATGTCCTGAAAATGTAGAATTACCCTGAACAGTAAGGGTTAGGAAAATACTGCACATAAGCAGTGGATTGTAGTAACCAACTGCTCTCTTAGTCTTTGAAAGTCCTTTTTTATGCATCATTGTGGACTCCTAGAACTGATTACCAAAAAGGGTGGTGAGGATATATATCAATGAGACGTTTAAAAGGTCATAGAATAAGCAGGAAATTGTGAGTGTAAAGAGGTGGGGCTACCCTTTGATAGACTGTTGAAAGCATTTAAATGGCAGAATATATAGGATTATTGTCTACTACCATCATGCCAATGAAATTCAAACTTACTAACAAATATTTACATAATAAAATGTTGAAGCATAGCTGCTGCACTTATTAATATTTTGGATTCAGTTTTCCAAATGCTAATTTGAGGGACTAATTTCATAAACCATGGCACTCCCATTGGGCAGTTCCTTTACAGATTATGATTTTATTGTCATAGTCTAAAATCATGTTTGCAATAGTATAGTACAAGAAGTTGACATAACTAATGATAAAGTATTTTGAGAAGTTATGTTGAACATTTAGACCAAAAAAAGGTAAA
Source organism: Protopterus annectens (assembly GCF_019279795.1). Taxonomy (NCBI): domain Eukaryota; kingdom Metazoa; phylum Chordata; order Ceratodontiformes; family Protopteridae; genus Protopterus; species Protopterus annectens. The sequence goes on along the minus strand of NC_056744.1, from coordinate 525,303,095 downwards.
GAATTACCAAATTACAGTCATCTGTATAACAATCCATAGGGGATTATACAGAAAATAATACAATGGTAATGTGATGCCAATCCCACAAGACTAAAAATTTATTAAGTGTCCAATGAAAAGTTGCTGCTACAGTGTCATGTGACGTGAATGAAATGAGGAAGAACATGCACGTGGGTCAAAAGTGTAATAGAGGGGGTAGAGCCTAAATGGACAACTGAGAGCAATGAATTTTGAGAGCTCCATAAACAAGTATAATAATATAGGAAATATTATTTTCAAGTTTAAAACATCAGAAATCTATAGATAAACAAATAAACTACATAAATATCAATTTTGGTGGAGATATACAAAATGTTTTCTGTCAAGTAACTTGGAGATATATTGAGTCACTGAATATGAACAACTCAAGGAATTATCATCTAATGCTGCTTTGAAAAAATAACTGCAATTGATGACATCTACCTTACAGGAACTATCTTTGAAGATGGATGGCTTTAAAAAATGACTTAGAAAACCTCAAATTAAATTCTCAAGAACAGACTGATACTCTTAAGGAACTATTACAGCAACACCATACAAAAATAACAAATATAGAGACTTCTCTAAATGACATTGGAGGGAGACTCAAAGAGGAAGAATTCCAAAAAGAATTTCTGCTTAAACAGAATACATGGCTGTTTAACAAAATAGATGACTTAGAAAACAGGGAAAGGAGAAACAACATAAGGATCTTTGGTCTGCCTGAAAATACTGAAGGAGAAGACATTGTTTCATTCTTAACCCAGATTCCTGAATTTTTAGACTTGAAAGAGGGACTTTCATTTGGAATTGAAAGAGTGCATAGAGCACTGAGGAAACCTGCTTCTAACTCAACAAATACTCTACCTAGATCCATAGTTATAAAATGTCTTTCATTTCTGGACGAGGAACTAATATTAAAATCTGCTTGGAGAAAATCACCCTTAAATTACAATCAAAGCCTGATAAGGTTTGACAATGATTATTCTTCCAGAATACTAGAACAAAGGAAAAAAATCTGGCCAATAATAAAACTGTTGAAACAAAATAACGTTAAAGCACGGCTGGCCTTTCTAGCCAAGATAAAAATACATTTTGCCAATGAGATGAGAACCTTTAATGACTTAGATGAAGCTACTATATTCATCAAAAACAACAACATAGTGTCTATCCCAGAAGAAATGGAATGGATGGCCCCTACTCTTAAAAGAATAAAAGAAACAAATCCTTGGATTGATGCTAGAGAGAAGAAACAAAAAACTGATTCCAAGAAAGCTGTCCCAAATGATAACTCATACAACTACATCTCTCAAAGTATCAACTGATATGGTACATCACTTGTCATCTGTTTTTTTTATTTTAAAAAGGGGGTTTCTTAAACAACTGAGAAACACTAATGACTTATTCAGAATGTTCAAAGAATCCAATAATTCTTCACAAACAAAGGTAGACCAAGATGGGTTGCTATTTACATTACACAAAAGCCAAACAAAGCAACATATAATACAAACATAGAAGTTTCTATTTCCCTACTTGAACTCAGTGAATACTTATCTTGTTCATTTTTCATTGATTTTACTTATAAAAGTTTAAGTAATTAATTAACTAATTCAACAAGGTACCATTCATCAGAGTTCAGACTCAAATGTAACACATTAACATAATATATAATAGCAGTGTTTGCAGATGACATTGTGATCTGTAGTGAGAGTAGGGACCAGGTGGAGGAGACCCTGAAGAGATGGAGATATGCTCTAGAGAGAAGAGGAATAAAGGTCAGCAGGACTAAGACAGAATATATGTGTGTGAATGAGAGGGAGGATAGAGGAATGGTGAGGATGCAAGAAGTAGAGGTGGCGAAGGTGGATGAGTTTAAATACTTCAGATCAATAGTTCGGAGTAATGGTGAGTGTGGAAGAGAGGTGAAGAAGAGAGTACAGGCAGGATGGAGTGGGTGGAGAAGAGTGTCAGGAGTGATTTGTGACAGAGTACCAGTAAGAGTGAAAGGGAAGGTCTACAAGAGGGTAGTGAGACCAGCTATGTTATATGGGTTGGAGACAGTGGCATTGACAAAAAGGCAGGAGTTAGAGCTGGATGTGGCAGAGTTAAAGATGTTAGGATTTGCACTGGGTGTGACGAAGGTGGACAAGATTAGGAATAAGTATATTAGAGGGTCAGCCCAGGTTGGAAGGTTTGGAGACAAAGCCAAAGAGGCAAGATTACATTGGTTTGGACATGTGCTGAGGAGGGATGCTGAGCATATTGGGAAAAAGATGCTAAGGATGAAGCTACCAGGTAACAGGAAAAGTGGGAGGCCTAAGATAAGGTTTATGGATGTGGTGAGAGAGGACATGCAGGTGGTTGGTGTGACAGAGCAAGATGCAGAAGACAGGAAGAAATGGAAACAGATGATCCACTGTGGCGACCCCTAATGGGAACAGCCGAAAGATAACGATGATATAATAGCAGTAACAGAAGAGTGTTTTGAAACAAAAAATTGCTGTCATGGAGCCTAATGCCTTCTTCAGTTAAAGTGTGATTTAGAAATGTCATGTATATCTTGGTTAAATAATAGTAGCAAGCTCTTAGTACAACTGTCACCATTATTCCGCCTAAATATAGTTAATATCAATTATGGCAGGTATCACAGCTACGAGTGCTATTTGATCAATCCAGATATGGTGTGCATGGATGAGGCTGTGTCTGGCAGCTACCACAAATGTCATTATTATTATGTCTAAACATAGTTAATATCAATTATGGCAGGTATCATAGCTTCGAGTGCTGTTTGATCAATTCTGATATGGTGTATGTGGATGCAGCTGTGTCTGGCAGCTAGTACAAATGTCATTATTATTCTGTCTAAACATAGCTAATATCAATTATGGCAGGTATCATAGCTTTGAGTGCTGTTTGATTAAGCCTGACATGGTGTGTGTGAATGCAGCTGTGTCTGGAAGCTGTTGTATGTTGCCGTTTTCATCTCCAGGAAGCTGTGGGTTGCAGTTTGTGATCAAGGTTTCCTGATCCTTGTGTATTAGGAAGAGACATTTGGTGTTTTAACCTGGATCCAGGGGAAGGGGGTAGATAAAACTGTGATTTTGGATATTTTAGAAGAGAATAGTCTGTTTATACATCTGCTGAGTGAGAGGCGGGAAGGCTGGAAGAATGTGTTATCTCTTGTTGTGGTGGCTCGTTGAGAGTTTATTTTTTTTTTTTATCTGTTTGCTCTCCATTATTTTCCTGGCTGCTGCTTCACTGAAAGGGAGGGAATTTAGGCTTGAAGCTGCAGTGAAGTGAAGCTTTGCTTCAGGTGTATCGCGAGCCTCTGGTATGCAGTACACAGAGACACTAACAGAAACAGATGCCCCCAGTTTGCAATGGTAACGGAGAATGAGTGACGATAATGTTTAACGGCTCTGAGGACCCTCCAAGATGATTCTCGACAATGAAGTTTTTGGTTTAAAAAAATAAATAAAAGGGCTGTTTTAAACATGTACGCATATTGATGGTCTCCCAACACTTCATTTAGCTCACTAAGTTGATTCTTGATAATAAAAAAAAAATAATAATAATAAGCGCAGTTTTATATTTAAAATGTATTTTGGTCCAAACACATTAAGGACTTACATAAGAGTGGAAGTCTGAGTTACTGTGAAAGACTAAGAGCACTTGGTCTTGTGCAGTACCCTTTGCAGTGGTCTGGGAGGTGAGCTTTCTCAGAAGTGTTGGGCATATGGGGATATCTGATTCTAGGGGTGTCTGGGGTTGCCAGGAAGTGCTAGAGAGTAATCAGATTTCCTTCATGGAAATATCTGTGGGAATGGAGGGTGTGTTGAGTGGTTCACTGGCCACTGCGTGGAGCAGGCTTGTAAAATGGAACAGAACAAATATTGGTTTGGATATTTTAAGAACAGACTGGAAACACATCACATGAACTAGTGAATGGTATTCTGGAAAAACTGGATGGGCATTGTTGCCCATGCTTGAAGTACTGATATGTATGTATGTAAGGATGGAAATATACTTATAACAAATAAGAAACTAGAGGGGTCTTATAATTTAAAGTCTATGGACTGTATAAACATGCTTGGAAGGAGCTAATAATAAGAATAAGCATTACAGCTTGTGGTTTATCAAATAACTAAGCAACAGCCAAAAAAAAAAAAAAAACACACACACAATAGTTCTGTAATGTATGATTTTAGTAAATCTAGACATACAATATATATAATCATCATATAAAATTAAGCAGTCTGCTGAATTTAGATATTAAAGACTGGAGTTAATAACATGAGCTTGTGTATAATAACACTACTGTCTTAACTTGTCATAAATGACATACACTACATTGAACGTCAAGGGGAAACATGATGATTTTCTTATATAAGTAAATATTCTTAACAAGTCTTATAATTGATTTAACTTGAATTGTAGTTTTTTAACCCATCTTTACCATACATAATACTTTCAGTATATGTCACAGAATGTAACAATCATATTCTCAACAAATAGTATTAAATTGACAATAGACAGTTAAATAACATGGGCTTATGTATAATAACACTACTGTTTTAACTTGTAACAATCATATTCTGAACAAATAGCTTTAAATTGACAATAGACAGTTTAATAACATGGGCTTGTGTATAATAACACTACTGTTTTAACTTGTCATAAATGACATACACTATATTGAAGATTAAAGGGAAGCATGATGATTTTCTTATATAAGTAAATATGCATAACAAGTCATGTAATTGCTTTAATTTGAATTATGATTTTGTAACACATCTTGACCATACATAATGCTTAAGCTGTTACCAAGGTAACTATTGTTTTATACATGACATCAAACTGATAAAGTTGTTCAAGGGAAACAATAGAAGCCTGAACTAGGAATGACACAGAATGTAACAATCATATTCTGAACAAGTAGTACTAAATTGACAATAATCACTCAGTTTAACTTTTGCTGATGATACAAAATAGAATGTTGCCATTTAAATCTAAAAACTTTCAGTATATGCAATAAAATGGCAATTTATGAATATGGAAACGGAACTTGCAGTTATTAATCACAATAAGTGAATTTGTTGTTTTTCCCTATAATTTCACTCATTTTATAATAAAAAAATGACAGATATGAAAATTATTATGTATAGGAAATGGGGGGAAGAGGGATGCACTGATAATTAAAATGCACTAACTTTCATCAACGTTCACATAAAACAAACTTAATGCTTTAAGTTAGTTAGCAACAAACAAAGTGATTACTTAAATGCTGGCAAACAATGAAATATAACTTCTGATATATCCAGTAAAATACACTGTATTATAAACATTAGGTATAAATATTACCATCTAGTTATATTAAGTAATACGTTTTGAAAGACTTCATCAGTAAGGGTGAATATGTTAAATAACTGTGTGCTATAATCTTTTACTGAGGTTTTATATATGATACATCCTACTTTACTATGAATGAAGTGCTTGTCATTTATCTTTCATGTAAATATTAATTGCTTATACAATAAGTAGACATTTACATTGTATTAGAATTCTGTCTAATCTACAATAGTATTATATCTGTTCAAAATCATATAAATATGAATTATTCCTATTACAACTATTCTCCATATGATAATTCAATTTATGGAGCTCAGATGTTCTGTTAAGCCATTTTGGAATGGTATTAATAACTTTCTACAAGCTGTATTTAATGAATCATTTTATTTAACTAAAGCTCTTGTATTATTAAATGTAAACGAAGGCCCTCATTTAAATATGTCAAACATGTATCTAGTATGGACTATACTTGCAATTTCAAGGAATTGTATAACAAGAAGATGGAATACAAACACAATACCAACTTTGGAAGACTTCTACAGCTGACTGAAGACCACAGCATTATTGGAAATTAAAATTAAAGAACTAAGAATTTATCCAAAGCCATTTATCAACAACCCTTCAGGAAAAGTCTTATCGTTGATTGACACTATACAATAATTGATCAAACACTCTGATAATGGATTGGACATACTTATAAAGTAACTGTATACATTAAGATGTGTTATAGTGTCAGGCTAATGTAAATAGTGTACATAGTAATTTAAGATGTTATGTGTAAATACTATGGAATTCATTCAAATGTATTTGAAAAATAAAAAACAATGATAAAAAAGAGTAATGGATATGAAAAATAATGAAATTCATTTTTTAATTTAATTTTTAAATAAAAAACATGGTAAATTTGCTTTTTGTTTATTTTCCAGAAATAACCCTAGCTGTAGTGACATTACAGTCATTGCCACAGGAGCACTGAGTGTCTGTAGTATAACATTCATGGTCTGGGATTGGATAGTGAATGAAAACTACAATAAATGGAAAAAATAGATTTTCTTGTTATGAAATTATTACTGATAAAGGCAGAATTTTCTTTATTTCAGAAATGTAACAACTATTTAAAGGACATTCACCTGTGTCACTGCTTCTATGGCAGAAAATGACAGTCTGAGAATTGCAAATGTAGTTCTAAAGATAAATGGATTGGATTATGGTAAAAAGTATAGCTGAAGTACCAGAAATGATGTTAATTTGTTGCTGCTGCTTCTGTGGTATGTGGACTTTTTGTTGTGTGGGTTTTTGGTGCTAACACTGAAACAGATAAGTATGAACAAGTGAGACTGACAGTGCGCCTATAGCATTATTCACCCCAGGGTTGGCTCCTATGTCTCGGATGGACAGAGGCAGGCAGTAATGTCCAAGGTAATATATGCCTCCATAACCTACAGAAACTTTCTAAGTAACAGTTCCCCTCCTAATAAATACCCATGATACATAGATATACAATCCATTTATATCACATAATACAACATATACTGCTAGTCATTCGGTAGCAATTATGAATATAAACAATATTTATATAGGCACTTAATATTTCAAAAAACAAATGTCTTAAAAACTATTTCTTGGCATCAGGTGAAATCTTTTGTGCTGTTGAAGAAAACTGTCTTTGATATTTGCACTATAAGTTGCACATTTGGATAGGCATTCAGTGTTATTTACATTCATAATGATACAATTAAGCTTATGATTTAATATTTCTGTAAATATTTCAATAAGTATGCAGTAAGAGATGAATTTCTTGCAGTCATATGAAAGCTTGCGTCTGGTTAACAGAAATTCTCTAACATTATATGCCTAGGTTGTACAGCTTCCAAGACATGAACATTTGTTTTTGAAAGTTTAGCAAAAATATAATTATGGGTTTGTGTTAATTCTTAATATATTACAGTAGTTTGTAAAGAATATGAATACAGTGACTGGTATTGCTGGAAAGAATCCTTTTTACTGATAAAATAGTTTTTCTGCAGTTTTAATAGCTTTTAGTTTTCATAAATTATTTACATTTGTTTATGTTATGCTTTTTAAGTTGATTTTTTCAGAAAATGCTCTGAAATACAAAGTTGTATGTAGGATCTTACCAGTGTGACATTTCACACCACATAGGCGTTAATGAGTTTAGTATAATTGGTACACACTGACAGTAAGGACTGCATGGCTCTGTACAGATGCAAAACTTGAGAATTTATTGCAGTTATTTGTTGCTGGAAAAATATCTGATGCTCATGTAGTCCAGGAATTGTTGCCAGTTGTTTTAAATACATTGAGCATCTTGCAAGCAGGCTAATACAAAAGAGACTATGGAAGAGAATCATACCTCTCAACTGTCCAGATTTTCACAGAATATCCTGATTTTTTCGTCATATTTTTGTTCTGTTTCTCAAAAAAAGTATGGTGTTCTGGCAAATCACTGGAAAATCACTGAGAACTGAAGACAGAAAATAATGCCAGAAATCTGAGTTTTATTTGAGTTTTAGACGTCATGTCCTTTTATAAAATTCACGCTAATGCAAACCCTGTATTCTATCAACTTTCTAAGTTGGTATGAGCAATATTTAAAAACTGCCCCTATTTTTTGGGCACGTGTCCCCCCATTATTTATGGTTTGTCTAAATTTCTTGATCTAACAGGTCGAGAGGTTTGAAGAGAATGACTATTGCATGTAAGGTTGCATAGAAGGGCATTAATCTAGGAAGCCTCTTCTTGCAAGTTAGTGACACTAAAACCATTCTCTACACGACTGTACCACACAAAATGATACAAAACTTGAAAAACTAGAAAGTACCAGTACTACCAAAAGATGTAGCCGACAATGTTTTTAGCGCTTTCAATCACTTTTAATTTACGTGACCTTCCTCAGAAACAACATGTAAAATGAATCACTTCCTTTTATACTCTTTTACAGGAAATTACATCATGATTAACAGTTAAAATACTTATAAATATTATAAATGTCATATAAAGCATATAATATGATGTTAAATAAAAACCATTACTTACAATTCCATATTATTACCTGTGTGTTAGAAAACATTTTAAATTGATTGTGTCATTTAATCCTGGGGGTATATCAGCTCCCAGGTATAATTGCCAATATGCCTCTTTGCACTCTAGTGTGTTATTTAAATCCCCACTAAAACTAACGTTGCCCACTTTGTCAAGCACAAAGAATTCAAATTTCTTGAATTCTTTGCAAGTGGTAGAATGTCTAAACAAAGCGTTTGACTTGTCTTTTTTCTTTATGGCCAGATTGTGCTCATAAATACGTCTTTTCAAATTTCTCTTTGTTTTTCCAATATAATATTCTCTGCATGTCACACAAGTTGCTACGTAAACAATCAATTCACTGTTACAATTGTAATTGTGAACCCAAAATGCCTAAGTTATTTGGTATTCCAAAAATTCAAGAAAAAACAAGTAATATACCATTCAGACCAATAATAGCAGCAAAGATGGCAAAAACTGAAAACATTTCAGTTTGGTTGGATAAAACATTGAACCCAATAGTACAAAAGTCAAAATATTACTTGAGGGATTCCTGGCATCTATTGGAAATTCTAAGAAATTATAGAATGGATGAAACATCTATATTTTTTGGCACCTTAGACGTAAAAAGTCTGCACACATCCATAGACCAACAGACAGGAATAGAATATATGAGGGAATATTTAAATAAAAACACCAATTTAACAAGTACTAAAATCAACACCTGCTGCAGTCTGATGGATTTAATATTAGAAAATATTTTTTTCACTTTCAATAGCAAAACATACCAACAAATTGCGGGTGTAACTATGGGTGCTAGGGTAGCTCCAGCATTTGCGAATATTGTAATGGCAAACTGGGAGCAAAAGTACTTAGAAACACACCCAAGTTTTGAGAAAGTAAAGATTTATTACAGATTCATTGACGATTTGATTTTTTTATGGTCAGGAAGTGAACTGGAATTTATAGAATTTGTAAGTGATTTGAACAACACAACTTCTTTCTTACAATTCAAAATTGGTAATTTTGGTGAGACTACAAATTTTTTGGATATTAATATAACTATTGACAGTGAATCTAAGACATTCACAAGCAAAATATGTAGAAAAGCATGTTTTGCAAATCAGTACTTACACAGTGAAAGTTTACATCCACCCCATATGAAGAAAGGTGTCATCAAAGGACAGTATATAAGGCTTAGCAGATTAACATCCAATGAGGAAACATTTTTAGGAGAAGGAAAAATCTTGAGTAAATTATTTCAAAAAAGAGGTTATGACAGAAAGTGGATAAAACAAATAGAGAAAGAAGTCTTTTCACTTAGAAAAGGTGTGGCTAAGCCCATATTACAGTCTATTGACATTATGGTGGAAGCTGGAGAGTTATTCGAAGAACAAGGCAAAAGGGAAGTGACGAATGAATATAGGATTAGTTTTCCAATTCCTATTGTTGATGAAATGTGGGAAATTAAGACTACAATAGTTGAAAATTGGAAAATAATACTAGGTAATAAAGACTTGGTAAAAATAATAGGTCCACGTCCCATGTTTACGTTTAAAAAGACCACTAACATTAAAAATATGTTAGAATATCAAGGAACATCCACAAGGAAGTTGTCTAGAGCATGCACAATAAAAAAAGGAACTTATAGTTGCAACAATTGTAGACAGTGTAGGTACATTAGCAACACTTCATTCATCACGTTAGGAAAATATAAAGAGACATTTTGGGCGAAACACTATTACAATTGTAACAGTGAATTGATTGTTTACGTAGCAACTTGTGTGACATGCAGAGAATATTATATTGGAAAAACAAAGAGAAATTTGAAAAGACGTATTTATGAGCACAATCTGACCATAAAAAAGAAAAAAGACAAGTCAAACGCTTTGTTTAGACATTCTACCACTTGCAAAGAATTCAAGAAATTTGAATTCTTTGTGCTTGACAAAGTGGACAACGTTAGTTTTAGTGGGGATTTAAATAACACACTAGAGTGCAAAGAGGCATATTGGCAATTATACCTGGGAGCTGATATACCCCCAGGATTAAATGACACAATCAATTTAAAATGTTTTCTAACACACAGGTAATAATATGGAATTGTAAGTAATGTTTTTTATTTAACATCATATTATATGCTTTATATGACATTTATAATATTTATAAGTATTTTAACTGTTAATCATGATGTAATTTCCTGTAAAAGAGTATAAAAGGAAGTGATTCATTTTACATGTTGTTTCTGAGGAAGGTCACGTAAATTAAAAGTGATTGAAAGCGCTAAAAACATTGTCGGCTGCATCTTTTGGTAGCACTGGTACTTTCTAGTTTTTCAAGTTTTAAAACCATTCTCTGTTTGAATCATTTCAATCAAACACAAAGTATTCATTTTAATTAAAGAGTATAGTGAGGATTTTTAAGAAGGCTTGAATTAACTGAAAATGCCACTACTGAACATTAGCTAGAAAGTGAAAAAGAATGCCAGCACTGAACTAGAATGACAAAAAGATTTTGCAGGTAGATGAAAGATGTGACAGTGGTTTCAGAAGTTATTGTTTGGCTATCTGAGGGACACACACAGTCAAGAGGCCAAGCAAACAGGTTTCCAACCTATTCTCATCTCTGGATGCCCCAAAACTGAAAACTGCAAGCCATTAGTATCTCTCAAACTTAGGGTCTTAACTGATGAGTTAACGATGAAGTGCCAAAGGTGAGTGCTAAATGTAAGGTAGTTAAGATAGCTGACTTCAAAACAGTTGCATCAGTGGTGCAACAGACAGCACACTTGCCTTTCATGCAGAAGACTGTGGGTTCTATTCCCACACTAGATAGACTGGCTACTGAAACAGCAGTGTATCATGAAATGGGGAATTTCACTTCATCCTTTGGATAAGACATTGAAATGAGATCCTACCTGCTTGAACTGGTTGTAGCTTAGGTGGATATAATTGATTCTATGATACCCATTTAAAAGAATCAGGGAATTTCCCCAATGAGCTTGTCAAATTTCTCCCAGGAGTACAAATATGAATCTCACTTGAGAACAGGCCAAGTATGACTAACCCAGTCAACAAAGATCATAAAAATATCTCATAAAAGAAGACCACAAATTGACATTTTACAAATTTTGTGCATGGAAAAACTAAGATCTACAAAACATTTATTTATGAGTGCACAAAGTATCTGTTGATAAATTGTTCATCTTTTGCCTCGCTGGTTAAAATGCCTTAATAGTCATTGTATTTTGGAAATCAGTCTCTAGCTGGTCATGGCAGGTATGTGTCTCACAACAGAGAAAATATTTGGTTTGATAATAATTTTGTCAGTATTTATGCAGCTCAGTAGCACTACGTAAATCTTCTTCCAGCTGTAAACTATAAAATAAATATAGTTTCATAATGGCTTGTAGTTGGTATTAGTCAAATTGTTGGGACAATGGTAAAGACAGATTTACAGGCATTTGTGGGGAGGGGGGGTGCAGTAACAAAAAAAATGTGATGAGAAGGGGTTGCTGTTGTTGTTTTGCAGTGTGATTTACTGCAACATCTAACTATTTCATTTCTTAATTGTGAGGCCTAAAAATTCAGTCATCGAGGCCTGAAAATGCACAGAGCATATCCAAAGCCTCATTGATGAGGGGATATCAGATCAAAGGTTCTCTTCTTAAGACAGTCATCCACAAATGATACTGTGTTGAGTTATATGTCTGTAAAAGACCATCCTGTCAAGCTGGCAAACTTTGTGAGATGCTGTATTATGGGTTCAATAGCTAAACAAAAAACAGTGTGAGGGACAGGGAAGCCCGAGCTTGTCCTTTTGAAGAGGCCAAATGGAAAGATAATAATACCCAATTGTTTGAGTTTGGAGCTTTTTTTAACCTAGAAATAGCAGGCAGGCATCTTGATAAATTAAATACCAGTAGCGATATAAATACTGCCTTGGACCTCTCCTGAAAAGGAATCATCAGCCTAGTAGGACTGATCTGGTCAATAAAGGATTTTAAGTAAATGGAATCATGATACCACTGAAGTATTTATAGACTATAACTGTGCAATTCCTCTCAAACGATTTTTAAATCTATTCCAGCAGTAGTAATTTTAGGCTGTCTAGCTTAGCAACATGAATTATGGATCTGTGCTGATGACCATTTTGCCAATAAGCCAGAATCAAGCCTGTTTTATCATTAATGGGTCACTCCTGCAAGGCTACTCTGTATAGATAAATTCAGTTCAATGTTATAATAATTTTGTTAGCTCCACTTTAGATTTTCTCTACTGCCCTTTTGCCTCAGATTTATTGCATTTAAATTGTTGATTTAAAAGATCATTCACTGCCCTTTTTGTTGTGAAATCTGATTGGCAATGTGTTTCAGTAGCATAGCTTTAGCCCACGAAAAGACAAAAATTCAGTTTGTTAAGTGTTTGGTTATCAGGTGAAGATGCAGATTGGCCACATAATTTATAACTCTTCTACCATTTAAAAACGTGTATTGGATTAAGCAGGCCATATACACATGAACTGATTACGTGCTCTTTGCAAAAAAAAAAATGATTAATTTTTCATCTTAAGACATGAGGATATTTGCACATCATTGTTTACATGGCTGCTTTTTCAAAAAGATATTTTAATGATGGATATTAACACTCCTTCATGATCAGAATGAGCCTGGTACCAGGTTAATGACAGAGGCTGATTGCAAAATGGAGCCCACGATAAGACAAAAATTCAGTTTGTTAAGTGTTTGGTTATCAGGTGTAGAAAAAGCAAAACCTCTACTAGATTAGTATAATATCCCCTCAAGGGTGTCAGACCCATATCTTTACAGCACTTGTTATGAAACCATAGGTTTTAATATAGGTTCAAAGGAATTACAAGTTGAGTAAGTCATGAGAGCATATGTACCTTTCCAATACCCCATCATGATGTACTTCCTGTTTTTAGAAGGGCAAATCAAGTGACCCAGCCTTAGAATGGAGATAGTCTGAGGACAGTTGGAAAGGCTGGTAGACTTGGTGATGGATGGGGATATTGGTGTAGCCAAAAAGAATGAAACAGAAGGAGAACCAAAAATAAATAAATACATAAATAAATACATAAATAAATAAATAAAAGTTTAATCTTGAAGGATGTTAAGGTGTCACTCTGTTTAACATGCAAATGTTGGATAATATACTTGTCAGTCCAACATTGTTTATTTACATGTTTGTGGAGATTCAATTACTTAGTTCTACCATTTGTGCAGCTGTATGTATTGTAGATATTCAAGATATCAAGGACTGTGGCATATGTCATGGTACAGAATGCAACTCACAGATCACCATGTAGGAATCTGTAAGAGATCTAGTAGGGCAACATGGTTTCATGTTTACCTTGGTAGCCAAGTAACTTGGAATATCATTAATGTTTATTAGCAACCTTTGTGGGATTTTTTTCTAGCTGAGATATGTGTCTGGATAGCTACATACAGACGGGAGTATGATATTCAACATATGTTCTTGATTAACTGCACTTATACTCGTTTTATACAGTGATAACTACTGGTTTAGAGCATTTTAAAGCAATTATTTACTTTTGTGGCAATAATCACAATTTCTCTGTTTGTTGGCTTTTACTAGTTCTGTTTGCTTCCAGATTTCCTTGTAGAAAGGTGAATTACTGGGTCTATATTATATTATCGCATGATTACAAAAGTGAACGATAAATAATTGACCCCATGAAAGTGAAAGCTTACAATGTCAGAACCTCAGAACAGTGATTTTTTCCAAGGGAAAACAATCACTGTTCCAAAATAAAAAAAAATAAATAAATAAAAAACTTTAAAACATTACATAATGTGGGGGGCTTTGCTGTGCCCCCCACACCCCCTACTTAAATATACCAACTCCGAGATCAGACTACAGTGCCGAAAACGGCAAAGTAATGAAAGTGGCCAAGTAAATTATTTCCCAGGGAAAGAATTAGCTGAAAAGCTGCTTCGCTATTTTGCCTTTTTGCTCTTTTCGGTTCGATCAAGATACATTCGACAAACTGCATCTGTGATCTGGTAATAGGAACCCGAATTACCAAGGGCTTTGTTGCTTGATAGTTGTTTGTTGTTTAATCTGTACTTCTCTTATATTTTTACATTAAGAAATTTCAGGCTTATCCATCTTGTGGTAGAAGGTGGTTACCTGATATCTCTGAGTTGGGAAAATAATATGCTGATAAATACATCTAAAATGAAGCATATGACATTTGGGAGACATCATTTGAAAGGTGAGTATTTAATACAGCACACAATGATTGAAACTGTAGACTCATTTAAGGACCTTGACATATGGGTAGATCCAGCTTTGAGTTTTTCTAATCATATCAACCAATTGGTTAATGATACTTATAGATCTAAAGGTTGTATAAAAAGATTAATATAGTACATAAAATCTGAAATTAAGTAATTGATTGTTAGTTACAATATACCCAAACTTGTGTATGGTATAACAATATGGAAACCTTATAAGAAAGCAATCATCAGTAAATTGGAAAGAGTGCAGCTGAAATATACCAAGGGCATCCATGGTTGTGAAAATTTAAGTTATTGTAAAAGACAAAAATGTCTGAACTTGTACAGTGTCTCTTATAAATATCAAGCAGAAGATCTTATTCAGGTATACATGGCATTAAGAGACAACTACCTCTTGGAATGTTTGGGGTTATCAAAAAATAATAGAGAATCATCAGACAACCTATGTTGAAGATTCTATAGGAATGAGAAATGTACTAATTGGTTCTCTGAGAGAGCAGCTGATGCATGGAACGGACTACAAAATGACATTGAAGCAAGTACTAGTTTAGATATTTTAAGAACAGCATTGAAACTTATTATAGGAACAAGTGTTTTGGTATATTAGCAAGCTAGAAGGGCATTAATGCCCATGCTTGAAATATTTGTATGTATGTATGTATGTATGTAACTAACATGTCCTATGCAGACTGCCTCAAGGCTTTATTGCTGAATTCTGTCTCCTACAGGCTGATAAGGGGAGATCTATGCCTGACATACAAGGCATTGTCAGACCCCAAGCTGATGCACCTCCTGCATATCTGCAAAGCAAACAGCACCAGAAAGACATTTTCTAAAGGCTTAAACCTTGCCTGTGATATAAACAGGACCTGCTGGAGAAACTTGTGTATATCCCAGAGACTACCCCTTCTCTGGAACAGGCTCCTCATCCATGTGAAGCAGAGTTCCTTCCTAACTCAATTCAAGTGTAACTTGGACAATTGGATGGGGATCAGGAAATTCATACCTGGTTTGGCACCAGTGTCTCTAATGGACACAGGCAGGTTGTAATTTGTTCATCTCCCAGGCCCATGCTTGTAAATGTTTCATCTCCCAATCCACATGCTTGCAGTCATGAATGGTTCCAAAACTTGTCAGAGATTTGGGATGCATGTATAGGCTTAAAATGGACCTTGTGGTCATTAGTGTAGTATATATCTATGCTCCTGTGAAACAATGAACCTACCACTCCAGTTAGTTTTACACAGTGACTGATTTTAATAATTTGTTTAGTTTTTGGTGTTACTCCACAGGGGTCCAGTATCTGTCAGCATGGGAGGGCATGGTCAGCAGAGCATGTTGCTTTGCCAAGGATGTTTGGATTTTGGCTAAAACGTTATCCACCCCTTTGGAGAACTTTTTAGGCAGTGCATAAAAGACAGAGCTGCCAACATAGTGAAAAAGTGTCCAAGCACCCTTAAGGGTGTTGCTGCTCAATGATAGGAGCATAAACAAAAAAAATCCACACCCTTTAAGGCCTCATCACTCTGCAGAATGAAGACATCTGTGTTGTGACTGAGACTTGGTTTAAAGAAATAGAAATTACTCCGGCTTTCCACACATTTAGACCAACAACTGCACAGGCTGGGGCTAAAGATGGATGTGTCCTGTTCTACATAAGCAACAAACATACTCCCAGGTTGGTTAAACAAGATGATGCCATGGAGCTCATCCACATGCAAATCACCATAGATAAGGTCCTTCCCCATATCATGGCTAACTATAGGTCACCATCTATGCCCCTAGAGTTTCACATCTCTTACCAAAACCTATTAGAGATGATCACCATGCAGCCAAACAGCCTCTTCATGGATTACTTTAACTACCCATCTATAGAGTGGGAAACTTACACTACCTCAAACTCACAAGGATAATACTTCCTGGATTTTGTTAACACAAACACCCTGGAACAGATAGTGCAGGGTCCTGTCAGAGGATCAAATATACTAAATCTGGTATTCGCCAACATGGAAGAGCACCATACCCTTACTCTGCCCCCTCCCCATGTTACATCCTCACTAGTAAGGTCATATCACAAAGCTGTCTCCTTTGAAGTAAAAATCAACCCAGAAAATCCAGATAAACTTGTAACAGGAGCTATTCTAAGCTAAACATTGTCCTATTAAGTGAGAGTTTATCAAAATTCAACTCTTCCCATAACTCGAGACCACAGCTACCTATGCAGAATTATTTACAGAGTCCATCTACAAACATTTGAATAGCTGCATAGAGGGTGCCTAACTACTAGAAGTAAACCCAAAACAAACTCTAAAAACCCCATTGCTGGAATTGTCACATACTCAGGGTATATAATAAAAGAAAAAAAAACTCATGGACAAAAATCAGTCATCTGTTATACAGGAAACTAAGAGGTCTAATTAAATCCAGTAAGGCCAACTATGAGGTCAGAATATCCTGGCAGGCTAAGGACAATAAAAAGACCTTCTTCAGCTATGTCTGGAATCTGAAAGGTAACACACAGCAGTGTGTTGGACTGGTGTGAATGGTACTACCTTCACCAATCAAGGGGACGTAGCAAATCTACTGGCTGATAAATTCATCTCAGCCTTCACCAGCCATTCCTCCCATCACCTCCGGGTGAAATGCCCTCCAACATACTTCACCCCAACTATTACCAGGGACCAGGTGTTGGCAGCACATGCTAAAACCATGAACATCACCTCTGTGAGTCCTGACAACATCCCTGGTTGCATCTTGAATAGTCTGAATCACAACCTATCAAGGCAACTTGAGGCGCTCTTCAACTACATCTTCAAATAGGCTACATTCCAAGTGAATGCAAGACCACAACATTCATTAGCCTACATAAGTATGGACAATCAACCAACCCAGGGAACTACAGACCTATTAGTCTAATGAGCCTAATATGCAGAACCATGGAACAAATTATCATGGAAATGATAATCGACGATATTGGCAACCTAGAGACACTGGACCCATCCCAATTTGACTTTGAGAGGATCACCAAGGCACTGGATGAGGGTAAGACAGTGTATACAGTGTGTCTTGCACTGGCTAAGGCATTTGATACAATACCCCACTCAGTCATTGTTAACAAGGTCTCTGAGCTAGGCATAAGTCCCTACATAACTCAATGGATTGGCTGCTGCCTCACAGACAGGACTCAAGAAGTTAGAATCAGTGAGGCCAGGAGTGGTCACCAGCAGAGTACCCCTGATATCTGCGCTGGGGCCAACCCCTGTTTGGCATCTATTTCTCAGAAGCCAAGGCAAATGTTCAAGGCCTCTGGCTCACTGAGTTTGCAGATGACTGTAAATTGGAAGTTATTATAGATTTTTCCCAGGACACCAAAGTCTTGCAAGAGGGTTTAACATAGGCAAATGACTGGTGCCAAAGCCATGGCCTAAAACTCAATGCCAAAAAATGCATCATCATATCACTTGGGAAAAGTAAACCCAAGTTAATTACTCCAGCTATAAAATAAGGGATCTGGGAAGATATTTAGATAGCAATCTAGTCTTTGACCAACATGTAGCCAAGATAGTAAGAAAATCATTCTATTCTATATCACCCAACTTATAGGTAAGGGTATGACATCCAGGCCCAAGAAAGTTTTAGTACCACTCTACTCATCCATTATCAGGCCTATCATTGAATACAATGCCCCCTTTGACATGTACCTAACCAGACTTGCAACAGCTGGAATGTAAGTTTCTCAGCAGGAGAATCAGTGTATAAATACCCTGTTCTACACTGATCGCCTAAAGGCTCTGTCTCTGTATTCAGTCTCCTACAGGCTGCTGAAAAGGGATCTTTGCCTGGCTTACAGGGTTTTCTCAGACCTGACTGATGGATCTGTTGCACATGTGCAAAACAAACAGCACCAGAAACATGAGATCCATGGATCTGGACTTTGCTACTGACATAAATAGATCATGCTGAAAAGACAGATATAAGTCCCAATGAATCCCTTTACTGTGGAATAGGCTTCTCATCTATGTAAAACAGAGTTCATTCTTGACCCTGCTCAAATGAAACCTTGACAGTTGGATGGAAAATCATACATTTACCCCTGTTTTGGCCACCATGACCCTTATGAATAGAGGTCATCAAACAGAAAAGCATTATTCTAACATGCTGACTTACCTACAAATCCCTTAGTTACCTCCCAGCTAGCATATCCCTCTCCCCCCATATAGATGCCCATGATTCTCAGGTTTCAAATGAGTTTGGGGTGAGTGACTAGGCTTATAAGGACCCTAATGGTCATTAGGCTAGTAACAACCTATGAACCTACACTCAACACTAAATTTGCTTCCTTTGACCTGGGTGAGATATCTTTACAAATCTGTTGTGTTTGATAGAAGGGTTTCCTGACTACTGAAACCAGAACCCATTTTAGGTCATCTATCATCTTGTGTGTTCCCCAAATGGGACCCTATTCAATGTTAAGTTGAGGATCAAATAAATAAATATATAAATTATTTATTTATGTATTTATTTGTTTGTTTATGTATGTATTCATTCATTTGCTTTTGTTTACTGGGAAAGTCTAACTGGATACAATGACCATTTTCATTGGAGGCCCAGGGAGAAAGGCTCCAAGAAATAGTAGATGTACAATATAACAAAGTTTAAACAAGGTCTGGTGAAATGTGTACAAAAACATTAAAAGTCATTAAAGCTAAATAAACAGGAAATATCACTCAAAGATGTAAAGTGTAGCATGTTTTAAGAAGTGACATTGGTGTATATTATAGAACAAAAATAAATAAATAAGAAGAAAATCTTTAGCAAACTGCTAGCTAAAATGTATCAAGCAACTTACTACAGCTAAATTACCAAAAGCAAAGCTCCTTCGCAATTTAACCATGACATCAAATGTTGTGTTGGTGTTCATTTATATCTCCAAAATCCTCACAACCTCACAAAGTAATACCAATTGTGCAGTCCCATAATATCAGTACCTGCTAATCATGCCCCCTGACAACTTGCTCCCATGACAGTCGCCCACACTAGTTACAAGTCTGTCTGAGACAACATGGTGGTTAAAGGAAAGGAAATTGTCCATCATAGTGCCAAGAACCCTGATAATCATGTCTGTGTAGAGTGGGGTACTAGTCATGCTGTAAGTTATAGATGAGAGCTGTTTACCAAAAGCAACAGTACTGCACTTTTTTACTTTTAATTTTCCCCATTTTCAGTGCACCATTGCTTTGTAAGAATTAGTTTTTGCTGTAAGGATTCCTCACATGTTACATACAGTCATCAACAAACTTAGTTAGTGATAGGTTTGCATTTAAGGTTTTGAGGGTTGAGTAGTTGAGCCCCAAAATATACCATAAATTACCTTTTTACTTTTTGAGGTAGCTCTTACTACCTTGACTACATCCTACACTGAGGTATCATATTTTAATTGCAATATCATCATAGGGATGGAACTCTGCCCCTATACCAAAATGTTGATAGTTTTTTTTAACTGAATGACCACTATCCACTATCCACTGCTTCCGTGACCTGCTCAAAGAAGTTACATCAATTAAATCCCAAGAAAAACAAGTAATGTACATTAAAACAACTTAAACCAAAAACGTAAATGGGAAGCTGGAGAACACAACAAAGAATCCATTTTACAAATTCACAAATTTACTGACAATTTTAGTTTAGCACTTTCGTCCTTAATCAAGGAGTTCATCAGAGCAAAGGTAGCACAGTTGCTCAGTGGTTGAGATCTTTACCTCCCATCTATAGGGTCTGTGATAAAGTTATGATTTCTGGTCTTCTTTATCCCATCTACATGGTCTGTGATGAAGTTATAATTTCTGGTCAATGTGTGTGTGTGTGTGTGTGTGTGTGTGTGTGTGTGTGTGTGTGTGTGTGTGTGTGTGTGTGTGGAAACTTTACTTTCTCTTCATGTCTGCTTGGACTTTCTCTTGGTTTTCTGGTTTCTTTAAACCACTCCAAAACAGGTTGGCTGACTGGTTACATTAAAATGTCCATATATACATTGCATTCACAAGTTCCTTTGTAGCCTGAGTTGTGTCAGTTCTGTTGCTCGTTTAAACGAACAAAAAAAAAAGTTTACTTAAGGACCCCCTCTCACACACACACACACACACACACACACACACACACACACACACACACACACACACACACACACACACACACACACACACACACACACACACACACACACACACACACACACACACACACACACACAGATTCACTCTCTTACATATGCAGCTACCTCTGTTCCCATGTTCTCTTCTATTTAAAACAACCATCTGCAAAGCTACTGTGAAAACTTTAAATTATGTAGAGGCCCAAGAGTTTTTTTTTTTCTAAAAAACATTACCAGTGGATTAAATATCCCATGTGGTGACAGTACTCTGAAAACTAAATGACTTCCAGAAGTAGGCATGCCATATTTGCATTAAGAATGCAAGAAGAAGGCATTAAAAATACTATTATTATTAAAGTGGGAGAATCAATTTGCATCACAAAAGAATTTAGCTGTTAATGTGAAGCATGTGGAATTTTAACTTATGAATGGCTGTCATTATTTGTATTTCCATTGACTTTCCATTGACAAATAACATGCTCCTTGGCATTACCTCACCTTTGTCAGAATCTAATTGCTTTACTCCTATGTTTGCCACATACACTGCTTTATGGTACCATTGCTTACCTTTCTACCATTTTACTCCTTCACATAAAAGATAAGATTCCTGCTTGTTTTCTTTATGCGCTTGTGTTATTTAAAGTAGAGGAAGGCTGCAAGCTATTATACAAACAGTGACTTGCAATGTAAGCCTTACTATCAGTATTCACTAAAACACCAGATGTTTCATGCCTAAGTAAATGATGCCTTGGAAATATATGCAGGTGTTATTGTTTCCTTCCCTACATATGAAAACACAGTACATTATTTCTCTTACAAAACTCGTCATTTGATCATATGCTTGAAATTCAGAACAGGATCTGTAGAGTACAGCTGCTGCCTGTATGATTTGCACTGTACACCTGACCTGTTTTTATTCTCTGCTAATATTTCTTACAAAATGCAAAGACATAATTATGTGATGTATTATTGTAATTTATTTCTTTTCAGCTGTATCTTGACTGTTAACATATAAAATGGCACACTCTAAATGTCAGGTTTGAAATCAATTACTCTCCTTAGGCCTCTCAATTAACCTCTGTGCAGGGCAACCTGCTACTTCAAATGTTGGTTTAAGAAGGTAAGATAATAACAATATTCTTGACCCTGAGAGTTATGTGATGTTCATTAGTACAATATTTTTGACAGGACTCTTATTATGTTTAGAAAGTAATGACCCCTGTTTCTATGGTGTAATTGCATATAAAAAGGTAAAAGTGAAGCAGTTATCAAATAATAGTTGAACTTTGAATCTTGCTGAAGGCTAATAATGCATTATTGAGGAAAACAGGAATATCACTGGAGTTATTCAACTAATAAGGTTAATTTCATTGTACCTGCTTTGTAACTGTGGAAATGCTACTTTTATCAGACTAAATGCAGAGCCATGTACAATAAGTGCTTATACGGAATCATTTCTTCTTAAGATACATATATGCTTGGATAAGACAAATTCTAAATGTGTATTGAAAACGGTTACTTTCTTCAAACTAAATGAGGAAAGAAAAATGCTTTTTTTGTAATTCTGGAAGAATGCCTTCTTTTTAATTCCATCTGCTTGACTTCTCGCAGAGGCTAAAGTAGTCATTAGGTGCTTTAACTGCCACAGTATGGGGTGATGTGGACCTGTAAGACTCACTCCATCACCTACAACCCTCCATGAACTTATATCTGTAGAGGTGTAGCAACTTTGTGCCCTGTGTTGTTGTTTCCCCTCTCAAAAAGTCGAGGAGCAAAACAGCAAAAAAAAAAAAAAAAAAAAAAAAAAAAGCTCCTCTCCTCAGACATCAGGAGTAAAAAAACAAATAATAATAATAATCAAGCTTGTTTTTTTCTTTAAATCAGCTACAAAAGTTTATACACATGGAGTGCTACATAACTATCTGTATTTATTTCT
>NC_056744.1:525263191-525279819 GCF_019279795.1 Protopterus annectens | reverse complement strand
GTACATAATAATATTTATTTACAAGTACTGGGTGGGGTTACTAACCTGCATGGTGGCGCAGCCGCACCAGCCTTCTGGAGTGCATCTCGACATTCGCAGAGCGGACACCTGCAGCTGTAATACAAAGGAATAATATTGACTACACATCTCCATGGTATCAGCTGGTTGAAATCCTTACATACATGGGTAAAATGTGACTTACTCAGTAGTGGGGCGTTGGGCATTTGCGGGCCTCCTGGATCCAACGGTTCAATTGGTCCTGCTTGCGTCTCTTCAGGTCCGCATGGTGGTGACGGACCTGCTCACCAGTGCGTGGAATGCCAGTAGCACTGGTCAGCTCACGAGCCAACTGGTCCCACGCCTCAGCCCTATATACTCCCCATGAGACCTGGCCCTGCATGAGTTGGGCCTCGTGATTATGGACAAGGAGCCAGACCATGTATCTGGACTCCTCAACGCCCCAACGCTGTGCTCGAAAGCAACGTCCCTCACCTACTCCACTCATGCTGACTGCAAGTCTGTTCTACAATCAGTTATGCTGTGTATTCCCGCCTATGGGGCTTATATATGCCGCTTTTCCGCACATTTCTCTGATTGGCCGTTTTGGAATTGTATCTACTTCACTGAAAATGCTTTCTCATGCTCCATTCTGGGTTTTATCCCATATATATGCTATTTCTGCTTTTCCAGGTATTGCTGTCATGGCTTGGTGGTTTAGTTCCTTGACTCTAGTGCATGGTATCCTGTGTTCGAATCTGGCAACTGCTTTTGCTTTTCCTGACAGAAATGAGTTGAAGACCTGTCAATCAAACATGCCAAAAGCACTTTTAAGCACTTTAAACCTGTTCTGGCGCTGCTTGCAGAGAGGTAACGATGCGCACTGGCAGTTAGCTTGTGGGAGCGCGCAAACGGTGTGCGCTGGGATAAATCTTAATTGGCTAGTGACACACATGTTCAGCTAATTGCACACAGTTTCAGCCTGTTTATCCGCTGCTTGGCAACGGGCACGCAGTTTCCATCTTTTAAACACTACTCGCCACGGGCACTCTGTCTCACGGCAGCTTAGCTATCAGTACATTTCTGACTATTTTTATTCTTATGTTACTTCAAAATATATGCTCTGTTTCATTCCATTTTACAAAAGGGAATACATTTACATTTGTACAATACTGTCTGGGGGCTTTTTAGTGCTTATTTACAAAAATAAAAAAGGTTGTTGTAGGGGTCGAACCCTGCCTGCCTACTCATAGGGCAGGTACTCTACCACTAAGCTATTATTTCTTGCCTTACTTTGCATATTTAGTTCTTATATCCTTTTCCCCTGACTGCTAACTGTGATTGCGCTAGTAGCACACCAGCACACAGTAGCAAACATTTACGGGTTTAACAAAAAAAAAAAAAAAGGTTTTCATTTACTTTTATGACATCTCTTCACTTTATACACTGATGGCCAGTCGGGGCATGTGTTGTATAGTGTGTTTATTCACATTTTCATGGCCTTTCTCGTGGCTGTTTACTTTCAGCCATTCTAGTTTTCCGGGGGCGTGTCCACTTGCAGAGCTTAGCCTACAGACACGCCCCCTACTCTCTTACACGGACCGTGTAAGACTTACTGGTGTGATTCAGCATGCCTCATGCACCTCATGCATATGCATGACATGCTGGCATCACACAGTTTAACTGCAGCCTCCGTGTAAGAGTTATAACTCTTACACGGAGGCTTCCTGAATCTGGCCCTATGTGTTCCCAGGGTTCAGACTGATTATTTGCTTTGCAACAGAATGATTAGGAATCCTGAGGTGAGGCCATTAAATGTAGAGCAGACCTACTATAAGAATCCTGAAACAACTCAGACATACAGTTCCCAATTATTTTCTCTCTCCCCCTTTCTCTCTCTCTCTCTCTCTCTCTCTCTCTCTCTCTCTCACACAAATATGTCAAATGGTCAATATAGCGATAAATAACTTAGCGGAATGAAACGTCGGCTATTCAAATTGTCATCAGTTGAAACATTAAACTCCGATGCCACCCCACAAAATACTGGACCTGCACCCCCTCTTGGGACCCATGGTAGCACTTGTTCCTGGGTCCAGAGCAGTAGGGACTTTCGGTCTGCATCTGTAAGGGTCGTGTTATCCAGGTCAGTTCGACACTATAAGTTCACTGATTTATACATCGCTATTTTCAGTGTTTCCTTATTTGTTTTCAAACATATGCTGTTCACACATACATTGTGCGACTATTTAATGGTAATCCTGTATATATATATATATATATAATATATATATATATATATATATATATATATTATATATATATATATATATATATATATATATATATATATATATATATATATATATTATATATGTATAGCTTTATCTATATATTTATCTTTATATATATATATATATGTATAAATTTAGTGAGAGCAATATATATATGTGTATGCATGTTTGAATCTGAAATAATGAAAGGTTGAACTGCAAATGATTGATCCCAGCATGTCAAACAATGAAAACTTTGAAAGCCTAGCAAGTTTCCTTTTCCAATTCATTAACTCTACCAGTAACATCAGACAAAATATATCTGAATAATGGCAATATTTATTTATTTATTTATTTTATTTATTTCCAGTTTGATTACCGGGGAAGTCCACTGGGTAAACTGGCCCATTTTCAGTGGAGGCCCGGGGAGAAAAGCTCCGAGAATGCATTGAAAAACAGTTTACGTACTAAATTTGCAAGGAAAAAAAGTTTACATACACATAGAAAAACAGTTTACATACTAAATTTGTAAGAAAAAAAATACATACAAAATTTACAAGAAATGAAAGCAAGGTATGAGAATGCATTAGTAATTTACAAATATGATTACAAGAAATACAACCTTGTACCAGATAACAATTCTGTAGAACAGATTAAAATTAAGCTTTTTCATTGAGTATAGGAAGCAGCAATTCACTGAAAGTAAGTGTTAAGGTTGTACCGATATTTGACATGATTAGTTTAGATCCACAAAAGATTGTGAAATATGCTTTACATGCACAATTTGAGTAGAAAGAAGTACTCTGTATTTACAATATTTACATGCATTGTTGAGCAAATATAGCTCTGGGAGTGGAAGATGTAAGGAGAGGGATAAAGCAGTGGGAGATTGCAGGGAGATTTAATAGAGTTGAAAGAATGTGCCTGAGGGAGGTATAGAGGGCGTATGTGCCAGCTGAGGGAGACTCTTGTGTCTTGAAGTGATCAAAGCTCATGTAGGGAGGAGGCAGGGGCATTTCCATTTAGTAGAGAGATGAGTGAAAAGTTGGGCCTTGAAATTTTCATAGTTTGGGGTGATTCTTAGTGATTGCGGAAGGGAATTCCATTTTTTGCCTAGAGCATAGGAGAAGAGCAGTTGGCCAGCAGGATGTTTGGGTTTATGGATAGCTATTAAGTTGTGATGTTCAGATCTAAGGGTTCTGTTGGGAATATAGGGGGGAAGGATGTTTGTTAGAGAGGGGCATTTTGTAGGCTGAAATATGAAAGTATGTGCTATAGAGAGTTGTAGGTAATCTAGGTGGTTTGGTAGTTCTTGTCAGTTCAGAGATTGTAGGGTGAGGGAGTGGTGAGTGGAATTTTTGGATTTGGAGGCAAATTTAGAGATTTTATTGTAGCAGCTTTCTAATTTGGAAGAAATGGAGGAGGACAGGTTGGTTAGGAGAGGAGCACCATATGGTAAGGAGGAAGGAGAAAAGTAGAGGCTAGAGTTTGCCTTGTTGAGTTGGAGAGAAAGTAATTGTTCTTATACAGTATACCTAGCTATTGGTGAGTCTTTTTTATGTTTTGTTGTACATATATATAGATCTTTAAGTGTTCATCAACTATTATACCTAGCAGTTTAGTGGAGGGGATTACTTCTATAGGTGTGTTGGTTTGGCTAAGAATTTTGAAGCCATTTTTATTGACGGAATAGTTCTTAGTGGGTGGGAATAGTAGAATTTTGGATTTGCTTACATTAAGAGATAGGTGGTTTTGGTGCCTCCAGTTTTCAGTTTCTGAGAAAGCAGTTTGGTTTTTGACATCAGTTCTTGGAGGTTACTGGCAGAGCAGATTAAGGTTGAGTCATCCGCGTATTAAATAATTTTGCTGTTGGGAATAGCAGTATGGAAGTTATTGATGAAGATGTTAAACAGCATAGGTCCGAGGATGGATCCTTGTTGGACACTGGTAGTGGTGGGTAAAAAGGATGATATGGAGTTTTTTCCATTTGACAGCCTGAGATCTGTCTGATAGATAGCTGGAGAACCAAGAAAGAGTTTTAGGTGAGATTCATAGCTTAGTACTAAGCTAACTGCCCTTGCGAGCCATTTTAAGCCTAGCCAATTATCCCTTGTTAGACTCAAACCCTGCACTTTGTGTTTGTAAGGCAAACACCTTAACCATTAGGCCACCCTCCCAACAATGACAAAGAAGAAGGTTATGGGAGATAGTGTCAAATGCCTTGGATAGATCAAGAAAAACATTAGAAACTAGCTGTCCTGAATCACGGGCTTGGTTGACAGTATCTAAGAAAGAAATTAGGGTGGTTATGGTGCTGTGTCCATGGTGGAAGCCATGCTGAATAGGTGTGAGGAGATTATTATGGGTCAGGAATCTGCGGTGGTGGTGCTGCGATAGCGTTGTCACCTCACAGTAAGACATTGTCCTGTTCGATTCTCAGCTAGAGCGTCTTCTGTGTGGAGACATGCGTGAATGGGCGTACCTTCATTGATGGTTGTGCATCAGGGCCAGCAACTTGGCACGTAAAAATCTACTGCCAATCATTAGTGGACCGGAGTTCCGCTGTGGCGACCCCTAATCGGGAAAAGCCGAAAGGCACAACAACAATGGCATAAGTTGGAGGTGGATGCACTTTTCAAGGATTTTAGAAATAGGAGAGAGTAGGGCAATGGGGCAGAAATTAGAGATGCTGGTATTTTTCCCTCCCTTATAGAGAGGGAGAATGAAGGCTGAGTGCCAGAGTTTGAGGACATGGGATTCTTTTATTGATCTGTTTATTATGATACTGACTGGGAGAGCAATGCCATCTGTGGCATGTTTTAGATAGGATGATGGAATGTTGTCGGGTGCATTAGAGCAGGACTTAAGTTTGGATAGGAGGTTTTTTTATGAGAGTGTCAGATTTAAGCTTGAACAGAGGAGGAAGGTTATTTGGTGGGTTTGGGGGGGTAGGGGGAAGGGTAGCTGGATTATTGTTAGGAAAAGATTTTGTGAGGGAAGAGATGGTTTCGATGAAAAAGGAATTTAATTCAGAGCCTAGTTCAAGGTCAGTTTTGTTTGGGTTGGGCCAGGGATTTGTTTTTGAGCCTGGATGGAGAAGCGAGTTTATTGTCTTCCAGAATTGTTTAGGGTTGTTATGGTTATTTGACTGGAGCTTAGTATAGTAGGCTTTTTTGTCCTTGTTGATTAGCTTTTTTGCAACATTACAGAGCTGTTTATAATGAAGCAAGGTATTAGGTAGATTTTTTTTGGTGAAGTTTTCACAATATGTCCCTTTGGTGCATAATTTGTTTGGTCTCTTTGAAGAGCCAGGGAACTGTGTTAGTTTTGATTCTTTTGTTTCTAAGAGGGGCTATGGAGTTTAAAGTGTCAAGGGAAGACAGAGTTAAAGTGGTCTATAGCTTTATCGAGGGGAAGGGTGTCTAAAATATGCCAGTTAATTTGTTTGAATATATTTGAGAAAGTAGTAGGGTGGAAGTTGCGAAGGTTGCGAGTAAGGATATATTGATGTTGGTATGGAGAAGAGTTAGTGGAGCGATGAATGAAGGCTGGGAGATGGTCGTTAATGGTATTAGGAGTAGTGCCGGAGTTGGTTATTTTATTAGTATTGGAGACTGGTATCCAGTCTAAGGTGGATCCAGGGGGATTAATTTTGTTAGGCCGGGTGATAGAGAGGATAGTCTGAGTGAAGTTGTAGAGGTTGATGGATAGGGAAGGAGAGGGGCTGTTGAGTCTGTTCCAATCAATATTTATATCTCCTAAGATGTAAGTCTCATAGTTAATTTTTGTGGAAGCCCACAGGAGAATTTCAAGTACTGATATATTATTACCAGGAAGGATATAGAGGGCAATAAAGCAGATGTTTTTGTGCTTGTTTAGTTTTAGTAGTCCAGCAGTTAGTTCAGTGTTCTGGAAATGGGGGATTGGAATTTGGAGGGGTATTAAGGTGAGCAGATTTGAATAGACTAAGGCAGTGCCACCTCCTTTTTTTACCTACTTGGTCATTTCTGAGAATATGGAATGTGGGAGGGTTAAGAGAGGGAGTGGTAATGAGGAGAGGAAAGGAATTGGATGATTAAGGTGAGGGGGTGTGGTAAGGTGAGAATAAATATGAGTACTGGGGGTGGGTGGAATTTGGGGAGGAGAGCAGAGTGAGCCTGCAGGGCGAACTGAGTGGGTTAGAGCAGAGAAGACAGAGTGGGCAGAAGAGAAAACAATCAGTGAAGCAGACAGCAGTGCCCAAGGTAAGGGGGCACAGGGGATGTACACAAGGTCACAAAGTATATAAGGTAGAGAGAAGCACAGAAATACACAGGGGTTTGGAGCTAAACAGGATAGTGGAGGTTGTTAGGGGAAAAAAGCTATACTTGCTAGGAGAGAGGAGCAATTGGTAGTGAGTAAAAGCTGCCACCTAGTGGACAAACAGCATAGGTCTGAGGTGAAGGCACAAGCTGCCTGGGGGGTGGGATGGAGCCTAGAGAGCTTGGAGGGAGATGGTAAGCTGCTAGCAGGCACACGCTGAGTCAAATAACCATTAGGGATTACAAATGATTTACACAAATAAGGTACATACAAGCTAGTTAGCTACTTTAGAAAAAAAACCTTTCCTTAAAGCTGGCACTACACACATTTGGACACACACCATACTCATCAGTGCATGCACAATACCATACCTATCCCTTTGCCTAGCCCTTATTCTAACCCTGAACTGCAACCACATGTACACACTCTCACTCTAATTCTGAAACTTTCAAAATACATCCAAACGTTTTCCCATTAACATCCAAACAACTCAAAACACTATGTTTTTTCCCATTATCTAACCCTTACACTAACCTTAACCATCTACCACTTGCCCACATATGCCCTCCACCCACATTCACCTTTATCTGCTTTAGACACACACACACACACACACACACACACACACACACACACACACACACACACACACACACACACACACACATCCGGGCACATATTTCATTCTTTCAACACAAAATATTTGTGATATAAAAAATGAGACCACAATAAATCATCTCAAAACTTTTTCCACCTTTAATGTGACCTATAATCTGTACAATTCCATTGAAAAATAAACAAATATGTTAGGGGAATAAGCATAAAAAATAAAAACACATACAATAAGCTGGTTGTATAAGTGTGCACACCCTTAAACTAATACTTTGGTGAAGCACCTTTTGATTTATTTATAGCATTCAGTTTTCTTGGGTACACACCTGCCATCAATTAAAGAGACTCTTATTAACCCCAAATAAAGTTCAGCTGTCCTAGAAGGATTTTCCTGGCATTTACTCAGTTATCGGCTACAACAAAAGCCATGGTTCACAGAGAGCTTACAAAGCATCAAAGAAATCTCATTATTGAAAGGTATCAGTCAAGAGAAGGGTACAGAAAATTTTCAACAGTATTGGATATACCATGGAACACAGTGAAGACAGTCATCAAAAAGTGGAGAATATATGGGACAATAGTGACATTGCAAACAGGACGTCCCTCCAAAATTGATGAAAAGACAAGACGAAAATTGGTCAGGGAGGCTGCCAAGAAAACTACAGCAACACTGAAGGAGCTGCAGGAATTTCTGGTAAGTACTGGTTGTGTACTACATGTGACAACAATCTCCCATATTCTCCATATGTCTGGGCTATGGGGTAGGAGTGCAAGAAGGAAGCCTTTTCTTAAACAGAAAAACATCCAGGCCCAGCTAAAATTTGCAAAACAATATATCAAGTCTTCCAAAAGCATGTGGGAAAATGTGTTATGGCCTGATGAGACCAAGGTTGAACTTTTTGGCCACAATTCCAAAAGGTACGTTTGGCACAAAAACAACACTTTGCATCACCAAAAGAAACCCATCCCCATGGTGAAGCA
The DNA here is from genome assembly GCF_019279795.1 of Protopterus annectens. Classification (NCBI taxonomy): domain Eukaryota; kingdom Metazoa; phylum Chordata; order Ceratodontiformes; family Protopteridae; genus Protopterus; species Protopterus annectens. The sequence goes on along the minus strand of NC_056744.1, from coordinate 525,271,657 downwards.
TGGTAGTGGCAGTATCATGCCTTGGGGTTGCTTTTCTTCAGCTGGAACTGGGGTTTTAGTCAAGGTAGAGGGAATTATGAACAGTTCTAAATACCAGTCATTGTTGGCCCAAAACCTTCATGCATCTGCTAGAAAGTTGAAGATGAAGAGAAATTTCACCCTTCAACATGACAATGACCCCAAGCATACATCCAACTCTACAAAAGAATGACTTCACCAGAAGAAAATTAAAGTTTTGGAATGGCCCAGCCAGAGCCCAGACCTAAATTCAATAGAAAATCTGTGGGGTGACCTGAAGAGCCTGTGCAGAAGTGATGCCCTCACAATCTGACAGATTTGGAGTGCTTTTGCAAGGAAGAGTGGGCAAATACTGCCAAGTCAAGATGTGCCGTACTGATAGACTCTTACCCAAGAAGACTGAATGTTGTGATTAAATCAAAAGGCGCTTTAACAAAGAATTAGTTAAAGGGTGTGGACACTTATGCAACTAGCTTATTGTACATTTTGTTTATTTTTTATATTTTTCCCCTAACAGATTTGTTTGTTTTTCAATTGAATTGTACAGGTTATAGGTCACATTAAAGGTAGGAAAAGTTTTGAAATGATTTATTGTGGTCTCGTTTTTTAATACCACAAAACCCCAGCATTTTAACAGGTGTCTATACACTTTTTATATCCACTGTCTATATATATATATATATATATATATATATATATATATATATATATATACATATATATATAGGTCTACTTCAGAAGAACAAAATCTCACATTACCGAAGATGAAAAGACCGAGACAAGAACTCCAAAACTTCATGTAAACAAATGACCACATAGCTGACAAGTTTCCCTTGCTAATTAACCACTAGGTCAGCAACTAATGAAAAATACACTGCACCATCTCAAACTTACCCATGTGGGGCTAGCCCCCCACCCCCACCCCAAAGTTTGAGGGATGCTCCCCCCACATGCACCCTAATTAAATATACCAACTCTGGGATCACAGTGCAGTGGGGAAAGGGGAAAGTTTAGTGTATGTGGGGGTGGGTGAGAATGGGGGATAGGGTAAGGGAGAGGAGCAAATGAGGGAGAACAGAACTGGTTTGATCTAACTCTGAGAGAAGGAGCCTTGGAACAGTCAGTGAGTATGAGAGTCTCTAAAGATTTGCTGTGAAAAGAAAGAAAAAAAGAAGACATATACACTAAAAAACCATGTGCTTTGATTCAAAAATGAGCAGAAAATAGGGGTGTTAGGATTCTGAGGCAGCTATGGGGAAAAAGAAGAGAAGGTATGGAGAAGGTTATACTGACAGTAGACAGTATAGTGAATAAAGGTACTAGGAGGCAGATTGGGGAGGTAAAATGTATCAAGCGAAAGATATAGGCAGGTAGCAAGAGGGGGGCATTGGAGAGAGGCATACAGAATGTTAAGAAAGGGTGGCTAACAAGTTCATGGTTTCCAGGGTAGAAACCGAACAGCTTAGTGGTCTGGTTTAAGATGGATGTGTGGTGGTGTAAACATAGCAGAGATGCAGATGACCAAGGGATGTAATGTTGCAACAAAAATTATTTAAAATGGTACATACATTTACAAAAAAGTATGGTTTAGTGGCAACCTGTACTAGAATTAAAATGCAGTAACCAGGATGATCACAGTGCATGCTGTGCAGCTTGCTGAAGAGTTTAAATGCTCAAAGCCCTTGATATCCGTGAAGAGAAAGACATGTGAGGAATAGGTTATTGGGATAAGAGTAGCCCAGTTAATCAGATTTAGACTATGAAAGACAAGAATATGGGTGGGACAGTAGGATGAGAAATGCAGGGCAGAGTAAGAAAAAAGTGTATACACAGTCACCAATATAGCACAAAATACCTTTGTTATCATTCGCTGAGCTAGGACAACATTACAGCACAAAATGCTAACACAATATGCTATCTAGAGCAGTTACTTGTTATTAGCACACTTTATGGCTGGATTACCTTAACTAGTGCTAGAACAGTCACATATTAGTTTAAAGCTAAGACTTAACTGATAGACACCTGTCTTCTAAATGGCTCTTCACCTTTTTCCCTTCTTTCCTATCAATACTGGTGTGCCAGAGGACTCCATTTTTGGCCCACTGCTGTTTAATATATTCACTAGTAATTTACATAAATCTTCTCAGCAAGCTTCCCTCATATAATACGCTAATGATTCTACCCTAATGTGCATTTCTGACAACCTAATGCATCTTCAGAGAATTACCCAAAAAGCCTTTAACGCTTTAGAAAGTTGTCTACAGGATAATTACCTACTATTAAATCACCAGAAAACTAAATTATGCCTCATTTTTTTGCAAAATCCTATTTCCATGAAAAAAAAACAGCTTTAAAATTTCTTCCTTAAATAGTACCACGATTGAAGTTATGTCACGTACAAAACTACATGGTATGACAAGTAACAACAGTTTTAAATTTGATTTACATATCTGCAGCAGCATCTAACAAAAAAAAGTAGGCATCCTACACAGAGTAAAGAAGTTCTTTATAGACTCTGCCATGGTAACTCGAGCTACCACTTACCTCTTATATGGAGACCCTATCATGACCAATCTACAAGCACTTTGTTCTAAACTTGAACAGTGCAATAACAAAGTCAACAGATTCACTTGCAACAAACCTTACTGCACCCACCAATGTTTAGCACTAAAATGGCTCGAGCTTCCTCATCACCTATGTTATAATCAGCTCAAGTTAACCCATAAAATCATTCATACCCCATCTGCCTGCCCAACAATTAGACCCCTACTCCAATACTATCTTCTAAATTGTCCCTTTCAGTCAAATAATAAACAACTACTTACCATCTACAAACCATAATGGGCTACTAGGGTCAGTCTCTATTCAAGTACTGTAGCTAGAACTTGGAATAAAATTCCTATATCAGTCAGGTCCATACCCCTCAACTGTCCAGATTTTTGCAGAATGTACAGATTTTTGGCTCATATTTTTGGTCTGTTCCTCATAAAATCTGTGGTTTTGTGGCAAATCATGAGGACTAAATGGGGAGATATGGTTAAAGTGAAGTTCAGCTGCAGAAACACATAGCTGCTGCAAATTGACTGCAGGCGCAAAGGCACATGTAGACTCATGCAATAACCAAGTGCATGAGGGCAGGGGAAGTAATGTGTGCTGTGCTTCGTGTACAGTGCATGCTTATGTAACTACAACAAACATGTAGATGTGTGCTACAGCATGTAGAAAATCCTGCTTGCTACTGTAGTTACACTTATATAGTATGTATTTTAGGCAATGTTCAACAGACATCGTGATGGGGAAAATAGTTCACAGACAGCAGTGATGAAGGCATTGTCCACTGTACTCTGCATTTTTACTGGAACTGACATACCTATGTGGCATCCTGTTTCTGTTGTCATCCATATTGCCTGCTGCCCCTCCCTGGATTGATTCTTTTCTCCTGTGCATTTGCTTATTGAAGCTGTGGGCATGGAACTGTATGCTTCCCTGTGCTGACAGTGAATTTGTAGCAGCCATATGTCTCTGCAGCTAAACTTAAATTTAGCCATGTTCCCCATCCAAATATACCACAGGGGAATGTTTCACTGCTTAGGCATTTGAACCCTTTACAGTCACATGATCATAAGAATCGATCATGAACACCATTTACTACTTTCATAACCACATTCATGGTGTATCTTCTGCTTCCATTATGATCAAGCAGGTCAGGCCTGAGATAAAATGTGGAGGTGCCCTTCCAGTCATCAGAGCTATTTTTGAAAGATACTAGGGTATCACTGTGTTTAACATTCAAAGGAAATTTATTCTGGAGACAAGGTAGACTTTCAGTAATGAATATGTCCCTCCATTGTGTTTTGTTTATATGCTGGTAGAAGTTAGTCTTTTGACTTAGTGTTTGCAGAGCTGTTGGCCTTGTGGAGATGTTAGAGTTCAGGAGGGATGGGTTCTTAACAGACCAGAATGCAAAGTACAGATCATAATGTTAGAGCCTACAGGAGAAGGATAAAAAGGTAGCATTTTAAATGAGCTTTGGTATCCTAGAGTATTTAGGCCAGAAAGCTTTTTAGTTAGGAACTTCTGGCGCCTTTGTAGTTGAGCTATGTGCCTGGACAAGTACATAACAAAGGGAACATTTTACTGCATACGTGGTCTAACTAAAACTGAGTATAGAAGAATGATAACTTCTTTTGACATGGATGTGAGACCTTTAGTCATTTATTGTGCTAAATCGAAGGTTTTCTGACAACTGGTGGTTGAAAGAGAAGAAGCTGATGACCAAGGTGACAAGATCTGTGATTGTGGCATTAGTTTAGAGTAGGGTGTTAGTAGTATTGGTTGGGGGCACAAGGTTTTGCCAAAAGCAACAATGTTACACTTTTTTTGCACTTAGTTTTGACTGTATATCAGTACACCATTGGTTTGTATGGTTTAATTCTTTTTGCTAGGCCAGAGAATCAAGTGGCCATTTGACAACTGCTCATCTTGCAGTCATCAGCAAACTTAATATGTTGTGGGTAAACTTATGTTGAACAAGTTTAAGAAGGGTTCCATAAAGGGGCATGTTTGATACTATTTGATATACAACCAACGATATTTTCTAGCTCCATTGAAGTGGTATTTTTGACTTTTAAGAGCACAGTTAGAACATGGTCCATTTAGATTTTACCTAGTATTAAGGAGTCAGGGGGTTGCAAAGTTTTAAAGATGTCTATATGGTAAAATATGCACCATACTTGTCTCCTAATATGTTAGATATGACCTTAGGTCAGATTAGCTGATATCATTTTGGATTAATTTAGAGCTCTGTTGAATACTGTTTCTTAAATTTCTAACATAATTAAAGAAGGATTTCTAATTGTCCGTGGTCTCGGATGCCATTTTTGTTTTCTGTTCAGTTTTGGTCATCCTAATCGTAGCATTTAGTTTTTTGCTAATTCCTTTAATGGAGTATTTAAAATTAGTGGTTTTATATTTACTAAAGGGTTTTTAAAGTTTTTCTTTCTTTTGCTATAGAGCTTATTTATACTAGTGAACCGCTATAGTGCTTTGTTTTTAAACTTCTCGGCATACTTGGTTTTCACAGGGACTGCTTTGTCTAAGCATTTTTCCAAGTGGAAGTAAAGTTATGAAGCATAAGGAACAGAGTCAGAGCTTTACAAATGTACTTCCAAGAAGTCCTTACATTCATATTTGAGAGGGAGTTGTGGCTTTAAAGGAGAAATTGGAAAATGTCACTGGTTCATGGTCAAATTTAATCAGTGATGGAGATACTATGGAAGTGGTACAAGAGGGGGCTGAATTGGAAATGATAGGGTCTGGATTGTTACACTCTGTAATGGGCTTGTTTATCTGTTTTTCTAGGGAATTATCAGAAATGTAGTCCAAGAATCATTGTGTATACTCAACGTTAGAGGTATAGGAGCACCAAATATTTGCTAGATAAATGAAATCTCCTATTAAGAAGGACTTTTTTATTATGAATATTTCAGAAAGTACATTCAGGATTTCTTCATAGTTTTTTGGTGGCAAGTATGACATCCAACAGTAGACAATAAAATGATAAATTATATTGTTGAGGCTATCAATGAGCTCAGTTTGTGGGTCTCTGGGAATCTTGCTAATTGCTAGCAATAATATCACCCCTGATAAATATGGAAATGCTCCTTCATTCCCCTAAGGTCTGAATGGTAAATGCTGAACCCAGATATGTACTGACTGCTCTCTTTACAAAGAAATCAAGTCTTCAGTTATGACACAGATATCAACATATTTAAGTTACAGGAGAGATTCAGGGCTGGACATTTTATTTAGACTTCTAACTTTGAGAATGGTTGCTTTAATATAGTCTGAATTTGAACATGTTGAAGTTTTATCATTTATGTTGGGATGACAATCAGGTGGACTCTGCCTAATAAGACAGTGTAGGGATAGCAAGAGTTTTGTTCAGCAGGCAGAAGCAATGGAATGAGAGATGCAAGTCATCCTTTGTGATCTATCAACCATCTCATCCCATGTTGATACCTGCTAGACCCCCACGGAGTGACACTAACTACTTGGTTATTACTGAAACTAATTACCTTATCTTTGCATTTAGATTTCATTCAAGGTGTAGGTAAGATTCTACTGAGTGCAAGATTCTTGCCTGCATTTGACACTTACATAATGAAATCCAACATGTCTTTTTGCATGTTGGTCAGTATAGAATCCCTCAATTTATTCACCCCAGTGTGGGTCACCATGGAAACCTAGTCATACTTCTGTAGAGTGAGGTATCAAAGGTCCCCTGTAATGACATGGTTTCTGGCACCAGAGAGACAATTAAAAGTCACCTATTCATTTCCAGCCTTGTGAACATGGAGATTGTGTGCATAATGACGAACTCACCAGTTATTAATACATTGCTACTTATACCTGTGAGTTAAGTTGCAATAGCCTGGTGACTTCTTACTGTGTATGTGGGTGGTGGTGTAGTATTTAGAGATGCCTGCAGAGGATTTGTCTTTTTGGTGTTAGCTGGCTTAGGCAGTGACTCTTTTGAATACATCAACATAAGATACCTTACTGTCAGGCCTCAGAATGCTCCTGGGTGGTTTATCATTTCCATGCAAAGCCCACCCTATTGGCATTATTGCTTGTATATTTTCCTAATCATGGTACTCAGTCATATTTCCAAAGCACTCTGCTCATGTTTTGATGCATGTTTGCTGAGCAGCGTACCAAATCAAGCTTGTGTCACCTGTACATCAATGATACTATCAGCAATGTATGCTAATTATGTATGCATATGGATATCTATATCTATATGTATAATCTATCTATATAAATATATAGATCTATCTATCTATCTATCTATCTATCTATCTATCTATCTATCTATCTATCTATCTATCTATCTATCTAATCTGTCTATCTATCTGACTATCTATCTATCTATCTATCTATCTATCTATCTATCTATCTATCTATCTATCTAACTTAATCCTAAGGCCTCCCCCATCAGTGTAACCCATTCAATCTCCTCTCCTAGATGTCTCCCATAGAGTGTGAAACGTGACTGGATGGCCTGTCACCCAGGCATGCATAGAGGTGATTTGTGCTTTCATTTACATTCAGGCAATAAGGGTGTTTGTTATGGGTCTAATCCCTCACATAGTGGCTGACAGAAGCACCCATTTCACCTTGGGGGGGTCATATACCCAACTATATGTGCATGTGTGCACACATTCCTGTGATGGCTCTTATCACTGGATTGTGATCCCTCAACCAACTTCTCCCTTCATCCTTAGTCATTCATGTCATGAAAGCCTCTTCTTGCAAATGAGCAACTGGGCAACCTGAGGCCAGTGAGCAATGTCTCTTCCCCACGTCTCTGGGACAGGTGAGCCAATGGAGAACACTCAGTGCCACCCTCTCCTAGCCAGTTTACAAGACACAGTTTGAATTCTGGGCTTCTATGTTGCATTCATCTCTTCATCCATCTATACCACAGATTTGCACTCATATGCTAGTAGGCTAGCTTGCATTGTACTTAAAAACTCAGATATGCTTGACAAATGATCTCATTCAGTTATTGTATTTTCTGGTGCTCAAAGAGGTTGGCTTGCTGTCTACAACTGTGACTGAAGTTACTGCACAGAATCATTTAGCTTGAGGTAGTACCTCGACTACAGAAATTCCCTGTGGAGCAGAACTGATGGAACCTGAAGATACTGAAGCTGTGAATGTCAGCTGCAGTCCAACAATTAGATGGTGTCTGGAACACAGACCATAATAGGAAACTGCACACAAAGTGAATTTCAGTGTCACAGTATTTTACATAAGATGCAACTAAATATAAGACTACAAAGGTGTATTCGGCAGTGATCACTAAAGCAGTACGCTCAGTGCTTCCCAAGTGATTTTACTGGATTAAGTTCCTACTTTATATGTAAATAATTCTCTTAATTTCAGAATGCTATTACTTCCAAAGGAAAGCTGGCTGCATGCCATGGTCACTTCATTTTCTTTGTAGTATAGTACTATTCAGTGATTTGCAAATCACTGTTGTACTATTGACTTTGCTTAAATTTTTCCATATATTTCTCTTTCATTAGTTGGAGTCAACACATTGACAATTTTAATCCATCTGCATACTTGGAAGTGCATTTTACTGCAAATATAGCCTCAAGTGTTAGGTAATGTGAATATATCTAGTTCCTCAAATATGCAATAGTCATGTAAACAACAATGTTTTGTACTTCTTGATGACAGTAATGATTCAGCATAGCATGTGACAAAAAACATTGGTCAGAAAACAAAACATTGCTGGGTACTATGAAATGCTGTTTTGTTTTTAGCCTGACAGCTGACAAGAGCTTTGCAGAGGCAACCAACGTACATGTCCAGTGGAAGATGGCAGTCTGCCTACACTTAGACTCACATTTTTAGTGTCCAGCATGTAGTGAAGGT
>NC_056744.1:525253191-525255691 GCF_019279795.1 Protopterus annectens | reverse complement strand
GCAGAATGAAATGCATGTACAGTATGCAACATAGTCCCCGTCCCAAATTAATGGAGAAGCAAATAGAAGCCACGAAGGCATAAGTGTACCCGTCCAAGGAGTAAAGGATACGCATAAGACCGCGTTCGTCCCGCAATGCACTGTCAGTGTTTACACTCAGAGAAGGTGTACAGCCGCATGTCAGCGAGACGCACCGACATAGGAGCAGCGACTAAGGTCACCACCTGTCCCACTTTGGTTGGGGCAGTCACTCCATGGACAGTTGTGTCCCGAAAAAATGTATTAGAAATGGCTGACGTGCTACGATTGTAGGACACAATGATATCCCGTATTTAATGTAATGGTAGCATGAATTGGTTATTTCTGTAACAGAAATACCTAAATGACACAAAAAACAGAATAAGCAAGGAAATTGCCACAATAATAAGCATATTATTTAGGCAAGCAAGTGAATTTCCATGCTATATAGTGACCGTTTGTATGTGTCGGCCTGTAAAGTCAGATGTGAGTCCCGGAAATATCCCATATCGGAAAATGGAAAAGGTGGAAACCCCAGTAGCGACATGGGCATGGTCACCAGGGTTACCTGCTGTCCCAATGTGCCATGGACAGTCCCTGATTGGACAGTCGTGTCCCTGCAACAATCGTAAAATGGAAAATGACCTCCGATCCCCTGCCACGCAAATTCCGCAATATACATGTAAATAGTAGCATAAAACATATACATTACGATATGGAACACAGACATGGCATAAGAAAATAAATAAGGAACCCAAACGCTTACAGAATAAGCTCATAGTATGGCAAACAAGTGAAGTTCTGTCAACTGCACTAGCCCTGAGTATGTGTAGTCCTGCAAATTTCGAAGTGCCCACATAACATGCCCCACTATGGGCATTGGAAAAGGTGCCAACCATAATGGTCACAAGCAGTAGTGACAGTACATAGCCGGGTAGCTGTGCTGACATAACAACAGTAAGGAAGCAAGATACCTCAAACACAGGCAAACATGTGCATAGCAACATATCCCAGACCCAGCAACGTCTCTGTTGCATACACTGGATGGTGTATGATGAAGTGTAATATCCAGAAACAGAACCCATGCATTCGGATGTACCACACAATAGCCTCATTGTACATGTCAGTCACACCCATGTATACCCCTGCACCCAAACCTGCTAGCATCCGTGTGCAGCTATACAACCACACACAATGTGCATACCTGAACTGTGTTAAGATGTTTGTGTTACGCAATGCCACGCGGGCAAATCGTACCCACATGTCCCCAACCCACCGCAGGTACAGATATGTAAATGGCTGCATGTGAATGTGTCAGCAGAATGTGTACATCCGGCATGTAGTATGTACCGTCCAAACCATCTAGGTTTGCATACGACCACGGTGCACATAACTGTACACATGTGGACAAGTCGGTCGTTGGACCACCGCATCGATGATTATCTTTGCTGTGAAGTCGATCACATATAGCGGAACAGGTGCCTAACAAACAGGACGTCCTAACAGGGTGCTACAGGCAAAGAAGGGAAACTGGGACATCACATGTGGACATTAGCGTAGCTGGACGGACAAATACACACGGTCAAGGTAAAGGGCGGAACGACATGCATATGGCGGATGGATGTTGTTCGTAAAATATATAGAAACACATATGAAGTTCCAGTTTACACTCGAAATACTATATAATGTATTGAATTGTACCGTACAATATGGTAGTAGAACTAAGCCTGCATGTAATTGGTGAAGCTAAGCTGTACTGTGATGGAATTCTGAACCTGGCAGTAAGCAGTACAGCAGGCTCATGTCTGTCATCATTAATTATTTGCTGGGTTACAGAACAATAAATGTATGTACATGCATAACAGCACTCCTTCCCCAGAGGAGGATGGCCTTGTGAGCTCTATCGAAGATAGCAGTACAACTGCCTACCAGAGAGACAAAGCAACGTATTAAGAAATTAACTGTCCACTGTATCGTAACAGTCTAGGGTCCTTGAAACAGCTACAATCACAAAAGGATCCTGTAATGTACAAGGTGCCTTGCAAGGCTGTGTTATTCCCATGAGAAAACAAGTTAAGAGCACGACCCCAGCACCCACGTATGTATAGACTATTGCGGACCATAGTGATGGAAATGCCCTGTGACTGACCACGTCAGTAAGGTGGGCAAAAGCTGATTGTAAACACTATATAAAGAAACTGCTTACTGTATAGAGTCAGACAAAACTCACATACTTGGACTGTATATTATTTAGCCTGCCTGTGTACAGTACTAAAACTTTCCGAACCCGAGCCTCCTGTGTTATCGGCTGTCACTTAGAAAAGCCTACTGATAACTACAGTCTGGTTTTAACAACTTATTTCACATTGTGATCCTTGTAATCCGGAATTCCCTTGGTAAGCTACAGGTCAGAGTGCATGGCTGGTTAGACATGTACGCTGGAGAATATGCAGAAATGGTTCTTCTTGAATGAAAAGACCTC
>NC_056744.1:525126212-525246212 GCF_019279795.1 Protopterus annectens | reverse complement strand
ACAACTATATACATGAACTGAGTTTTACCTGCAGTATACACCTCTTATCTGGTATACCTGTGGATGTATTGTTTGTTAACACCACCTAACTGTTTCTACACATACTCCCAAATTCCAGGTTGATGTTATGCACATACCTGTCCATCTCTTATTGCACACACTCTGGGCATGTCTTCACCACATGCAGGTGAACCGGGACATATTTCAACTATTGCCCTCTAAAACCTTTAGTGAATTGTACAATGACAGATTTGTTTTCTTTGACATTTTCCAAATATGTACAGGTCTGACAGTCAGTTATATGACATGAAATGCTGCCTACATGTCAGAAATTAGCACACTGATATGGCAGGGGGACAGGGTAACAGCCAGCAGATATGGGCCGATTAACTGGACATTCTGGACAATTCTGTACACTTGTGGGGTATGATTCTGACAGACCTGTGGGAGCAATGTTTGTTAGCACTGCCTGAATGTTGTCACACAAATTACCAGTTTCCACATTAGTATTATGCACATATGTCTCACTCTGTTACTGTACACACTCTGGTCACAGCTTGACAATATGGGGGTGGAGATGGAACATACTTGGCTAATTAGTCTCATAACATTTTGGGGAGTTGCTAGAGTGACAGGTTTGTTCTTACAGATGTCTGACAATAAGTTGTATGTCTTGTTTGCTGCCTAAATGTCTGGGATCATCCCACTGTTTTGCCAGGGGGACAGGCAGCAGATATGGCCCAATTTATTGGACATTCTGGACATATCTGTACACTTGTGGGGTATGAGTCTGCATGCAGCCTACTACTACTCCCAGGATTTGAACCATGGCTGTGTCTGCTAAAAATAAAACACTGTCCATCCCAGTTGAGTGTGTTATATAGATATTGATGTGTATCTCTTGTCTGATTTCTGTCTATAATTCTCCTGTGGTTTTACATTCTGACTTTGTAATTGCAACACTTCTTGTAGGGAATTAAAGATCTTCACTCCTTCTGGCAAGGTGATTTTTATTCTTGCAGGAAAAAGAATTTGAGGTTTAATATTGGCTTTTTCCAAGGACTTTATTAGAGGAACACACTCCTTTATTCTGGATGTGACTGTAGAGGTGTAGTCATAGTCAAAACGAATAACTTTTTCACCAATCTTGATAGGGGAATTAGTCCAACCTGATTTCAGCACTACGTCCTTGTCTTGTGAGGAATGAAATCTATTATACACCTGGGGATAGATGAACTGAGAGACAAAGTTGGATTTGCCAGGGACCGATAAGCCCTCTCAATTCCAAAAGAGAAGGATTCAGACATGTTTAGTGCTGATGAAAACCACTTATTGAAGAACTGAATCATGTTAGCACCATCTTCTTTCTCAGGAATTCCATATATTCTCCTTTATCTACTTTCAAGGTCTTCCAGTTTCTCAGTCAGCCTGGTGTTTTGTTTCAGAAGAAATTCATTGTGATGTTCATTTTCTGTCACTCTTGTATCCAGGTCAGTTAATGTTCCCTCTAAGGCAAGAATATGTTCAGATTGTATTTTTACTATTCCATTTAGAAGTTTCAGTTGTTTACTGCATTCTTGATTGATAATATCCATTAAGTTTCAGTTGTTTACTGCATTCTTGTTTGATGATATCCATTTTGTTTTTGAATTTGTCCATTTTTGTGACAGTTCTTGGATGTTTGTTATCATAAGATGTAGTTCTTTCTTCACTGCACTCTCCTGGTGTGGGTTCTTCACGTTGCTCATGTTTTTAGTGACAGTTCTTGGATGTTTGTTATTATAAGATGTAGTTCTTTCTTCACTGCACTCTCCTGGTGTGGGTTCTTCACGTTGCTCATGCTTTAGTGACAGTTCTTGGATGTTTGTTATCATAAGATGTAGTTCTTTCTTCACTGCACTCTCCTGGTGTGGGTTCTTCACGTTGCTCATGTTTTTAGTGACAGTTCTTGGATGTTTGTTATTATAAGATGTAGTTCTTTCTTCACTGCACTCTCCTGGTGTGGGTTCTTCACGTTGCTCATGTTTTTAGTGACAGTTCTTGGATGTTTGTTATTATAAGATGTAGTTCTTTCTTCACTGCACTCTCCTGGTGTGGGTTCTTCACGTTGCTCATGTTTTTAGTGACAGTTCTTGGATGTTTGTTATTATAAGATGTAGTTCTTTCTTCACTGCACTCTCCTGGTGTGGGTTCTTCACGTTGCTCATGTTTTAGTGACAGTTCTTGGATGTTTGTTATTATAAGATGTAGTTCTTTCTTCACTGCACTCTCCTGGTGTGGGTTCTTCACGTTGCTCATGTTTTTAGTGACAGTTCTTGGATGTTTGTTATTATAAGATGTAGTTCTTTCTTCACTGCACTCTCCTGGTGTGGGTTCTTCACGTTGCTCATGTTTTAGTGACAGTTCTTGGATGTTTGTTATTATAAGATGTAGTTCTTTCTTCACTGCACTCTCCTGGTGTGGGTTCTTCACGTTGCTCATGTTTTTAGTGACAGTTCTTGGATGTTTGTTATTATAAGATGTAGTTCTTTCTTCACTGCACTCTCCTGGTGTGGGTTCTTCACGTTGCTCATGTTTTTAGTGACAGTTCTTGGATGTTTGTTATTATAAGATGTAGTTCTTTCTTCACTGCACTCTCCTGGTGTGGGTTCTTCACGTTGCTCATGTTTTTAGTGACAGTTCTTGGATGTTTGTTATTATAAGATGTAGTTCTTTCTTCACTGCACTCTCCTGGTGTGGGTTCTTCACGTTGCTCATGTTTTTAGTGACAGTTCTTGGATGTTTGTTATTATAAGATGTAGTTCTTTCTTCACTGCACTCTCCTGGTGTGGGTTCTTCACGTTGCTCATGTTTTTAGTGACAGTTCTTGGATGTTTGTTATTATAAGATGTAGTTCTTTCTTCACTGCACTCTCCTGGTGTGGGTTCTTCACGTTGCTCATGTTTTTAGTGACAGTTCTTGGATGTTTGTTATTATAAGATGTAGTTCTTTCTTCACTGCACTCTCCTGGTGTGGGTTCTTCACGTTGCTCATGTTTTTAGTGACAGTTCTTGGATGTTTGTTATTATAAGATGTAGTTCTTTCTTCACTGCACTCTCCTGGTGTGGGTTCTTCACGTTGCTCATGTTTTAGTGACAGTTCTTGGATGTTTGTTATTATAAGATGTAGTTCTTTCTTCACTGCACTCTCCTGGTGTGGGTTCTTCACGTTGCTCATGTTTTTAGTGACAGTTCTTGGATGTTTGTTATTATAAGATGTAGTTCTTTCTTCACTGCACTCTCCTGGTGTGGGTTCTTCACGTTGCTCATGTTTTTAGTGACAGTTCTTGGATGTTTGTTATTATAAGATGTAGTTCTTTCTTCACTGCACTCTCCTGGTGTGGGTTCTTCACGTTGCTCATGTTTTTAGTGACAGTTCTTGGATGTTTGTTATTATAAGATGTAGTTCTTTCTTCACTGCACTCTCCTGGTGTGGGTTCTTCACGTTGCTCATGTTTTTAGTGACAGTTCTTGGATGTTTGTTATTATAAGATGTAGTTCTTTCTTCACTGCACTCTCCTGGTGTGGGTTCTTCACGTTGCTCATGTTTTTAGTGACAGTTCTTGGATGTTTGTTATTATAAGATGTAGTTCTTTCTTCACTGCACTCTCCTGGTGTGGGTTCTTCACGTTGCTCATGTTTTTAGTGACAGTTCTTGGATGTTTGTTATTATAAGATGTAGTTCTTTCTTCACTGCACTCTCCTGGTGTGGGTTCTTCACGTTGCTCATGTTTTTAGTGACAGTTCTTGGATGTTTGTTGTTATAAGATGTAGTTCTTTCTTCACTGCACTCTCCTGGTGTGGGTTCTTCACGTTGCTCATGTTTTTAGTGACAGTTCTTGGATGTTTGTTATTATAAGATGTAGTTCTTTCTTCACTGCACTCTCCTGGTGTGGGTTCTTCACGTTGCTCATGTTTTTAGTGACAGTTCTTGGATGTTTGTTATTATAAGATGTAGTTCTTTCTTCACTGCACTCTCCTGGTGTGGGTTCTTCACGTTGCTCATGTTTTTAGTGACAGTTCTTGGATGTTTGTTATTATAAGATGTAGTTCTTTCTTCACTGCACTCTCCTGGTGTGGGTTCTTCACGTTGCTCATGTTTTTAGTGACAGTTCTTGGATGTCTGTTATTATAAGATGTAGTTCTTTCTTCACTGCACTCTCCTGGTGTGGGTTCTTCACGTTGCTCATGTTTTTAGTGACAGTTCTTGGATGTTTGTTTATTATAAGATGTAGCTCTTCCTTCACTGCACTCTCCTGGTGTGGGTTCTTTGAGTTGCTCATGTTTTTAGTGACAGTTCTTGGATGTTTGTTATTATAAGATGTAGTTCTTTCTTCACTGCACTCTCCTGGTGTGGGTTTTTCATGTTGCTCATGTTTTTAGTGACAGTTCTTGGTTGTTTGTTATTATAAGATGTAGTTCTTTCTTCACTGCACTCTCCTGGTGTGGGTTCTTCACGTTGCTCATGTTTTTAGTGACAGTTCTCGGATGTTTGTTATTATAAGATGTAGTTCTTTCTTCACTGCACTCTCCTGGTGTGGGTTCTTCACGTTGCTCATGTTTTTAGTGACAGTTCTTGGATGTTTGTTATTATAAGATGTAGTTCTTTCTTCACTGCACTCTCCTGGTGTGGGCTCTTCACGTTGCTCATGCTTTAGTGACAGTTCTTGGATGTTTGTTATTATAAGATGTAGCTCTTTCTTCACTGCACTCTCCTGGTGTGGGCTCTTCACGTTGCTCATGTTTTTAGTGACGGTTCTTGGATGTTTGTTATTATAAGATGTAGTTCTTTCTTCACTGCACTCTCCTGGTGTGGGTTCTTCACGTTGCTCATGTTTTTAGTGACAGTTCTTGGATGTTTGTTATTATAAGATGTAGTTCTTTCTTCACTGCACTCTCCTGGTGTGGGTTCTTCACGTTGCTCATGCTTTAGTGACAGTTCTTGGATGTTTGTTATCATAAGATGTAGTTCTTTCTTCACTGCACTCTCCTGGTGTGGGTTCTTCACGTTGCTCATGTTTTTAGTGACAGTTCTTGGATGTTTATTATAAGATGTAGTTCTTTCTTCACTGCACTCTCCTGGTGTGGGTTCTTCACGTTGCTCATGTTTTTAGTGACAGTTCTTGGGTGTTTGTTATTATAAGAGGTAGTTCTTTCTTCACTGCACTCTCCTGGTGTGGGCTCTTCGAGTTGCTCATGTTGAGATCTCCAGTAGAAAACGTCTTGACAGGAATAATTAAAAAATTCTCTTGACTATGTATTAATTTTTAGAAAATAATAAAGAGTCGATGTTAATCTAACTTTTAGTATACTTTTAGTTAGATTTTTCTAAAAATTAAAGTATATTTCCTGTCAGGATATTAAAATCTAAGCAGAGCCATGGATTTCTGTTGCATATTGGCCACACCCTAGATTTCTCTTCTGAACTCTAGAGGAAAATGGAGGAACCTTTAGTGATTTACAGGGCTTTAAAGGCTGGGGGGGGGGGGGGGGGGCAGTATATGATCAAAATAATTGACTAAAGCACATGTGGTACACTAGCATGCTATCTTGAAAAATGTGAGAGGAAGATGAACAGAAGAATACGTAGATTGTATGCACAGTGGATAGGAATGAATAGATATAAAAGGATTTTGGTTTTAAGTGATTCCAGAGCAGGAACTTGTCTACAGATGGATGATTAGGGAGACTTTGGAAGTCCGACTGTATTTTGGGCAACAGTAAGGAAAATTGGTCAAGAGAGAGGATGAGATAAATGTTTATGGCTGGATGACTGAAAACGAAAGTATGTGAATGTAGAAAGGAACAAAGGGTCGTGGAATGGGAAGTTTAGAAGTCTGACAGTTTTGCACAGATAACTAAGCCTATGAGCTGCTAACAAGCTATATCATGTAGCCAAAGGACTGATTCTCCTGGTCTTCATTTGCTGGGCGTGTGAGTCTGAAAAAGTTCTTTAACCAGATAATGCTGCAAAGTCATTTTTGCAAAGGTGATTTTTCTGTCCAGTGGATTAACTTTGACAGCAAAAAAAAAAAAAATAAAATATTGAGGCAAAGCTCCAAAAGTCAAGTTTGGGGACACAGAGAAGCGGCAGCAGACTGGAGAAAGGACTTGGAAACAGGAGGAAAGAGGGAAAGGACATCAAAATAAATGTCCGGTGATAGATAAAGAGGCATGATATATCTAAACTATGATTGTGACTATGTTGAGACATAGCTTAACTATATATATATATATATATATATATATATATATATATATATATATGTGTGTGTGTGTGTGTGTGTGTGTGTGTGTGTGTGTGTGTGTGTGTGTGTGTGTGTGTGAGTGTGTGTGTGTGTGTGTGTTTGTGTAGGGTCCCTATCAGTTAATCGAATGCACTAGTCCACAAACAGCTGTTCATCAAACACAATTAAATGAAATCTTATACTGTCAAACCATCGTTTTATCACAGTTTTTCCCAGGGGAAAAACAGTGTGTCATCATCTGGGATTTGCCCTTTTCCACACGGTAATATGATCTTGGAGTAGGTATATTTGGTTAGGGGATGTGGGGGGTGCATCCCTCGACCAGGGTGGGTTTTAAATAATGATGTTTTTGTTGAGGTCACTGAGTTGGCCATCATTTAACGAATTAAGTTTTGCTTAATTGGATTCAATGAAGAGCTGTTTGCAGAATAGGTTCATGGGTTCATAGGTTCGTACTAGGCTATCTGCCCTAAGGCATTTATAAGCCTAGCCAGAGTGTATGTGGCTTACACCACCCCTTAGGATGAGAATACTATGCCCTTTTAGGGTTTAGTTTACTATGCCTCTGTCTAGTAGTGACACAGAGATGACCCCCGGGGTAAACCTACGATCTCCCATCCACTCGTCGAGATTTCTCTTGAATAGAGTCAGTGAGGGGCTCTGCCTAACATGGACTGGGATTCTGTTCCAGAGTGTAGGGAGCCTCTTTATTTCTGTGTTGAGGTTTAAGTCACTTGTTCTCGTGGCTCTGATGGATTCGGATTTTCTGAGGTGGAGCATGTCCATTAATTCAGAATTGGACATGGCCTTGTACGTCAGGCACAGATCACCTCTGAGTAGGCGGTATGTGACTGAATAGAGCTGGAGTTTTTTCAGTCGGGCAGCATATGACATATGTTTAAGACCCTTTATCCTCTTGGTGAGGAACTTTTGGGGTCTTTCCAACTGCTGCAGGTGTCGGGTGAGATACATCCCAAATGGGGCATTGTACTCAATCATTGGCCTGATAAGAGAAGAGTACAGGGGCACAATGACCTCTCTTGATCTAGATGTGAAACCCTTCATGATAAGGTGGGCAATATAGAAGGTCTTCCTAACCACTTTGGCAATGTGAGTGTCAAATGAGAGGTTACTGTCAACCTGGGTCCCTAGGTCCCTGATTACCTCTTCCGTGCTTAATGGATTACCGCCTATGTGGTAATTTGTCGGTACCTTGTTTTTCCCAAAGGGTATGACTATACATTTTTTGGCGTTTAGCTTAAGGCCATGGCTCTGGCACCAATTATCCATTTCTATGAGGCCTCTCTGAAGGATGTTTGTGTCCGCTGGAGTATCAATTATGGCGCCCAGTTTGCAGTCATCTGCGAACTTTGTCAGCCACAATCCTCCTATGTTTGCCTGTACCTCGGAAAAATAAATGCTGAACAAGAGGGGTCCCAGGACTGAGCCCTGTGGGACACCGCTTGTGACTGGCTTAGAGTCTGACATGGCTCCAGCAACTCTGACCCTGTGGGTCCTGTCCTTGAGCCAGTTTGCAACCCATCTTGTGACATATGGGTTTACATTTAAGCTGGTGAGTTTGTCTATGATGCCCGAGTGAGGTATTGTGTCAAAGGCTTTTGCAAGGTCAAGGTAGGCTGTGTGAACTGCCTTACCCTCATCAATGGCCTTAGTGACTGTTTCAAAAAAGTCGACCAAGTTCAAAAGGCAGGATCTGCCCTTGACAAAGCCAAATTGGGTAGGATCCAATGTCTGTAGGTCCCCAATGTCTTTGTTTATGAGTTCCATAATGATCCTCTCCATAGCTTTGCAGACCAGGCTCGTCAAGCATATGGGGCGGTAATTTCCAGGGTCCGTAGAAGCACCGCCTTTGTGAAGTGGGACCACTGTTGCCGTACGCCACTCTTTGGGTGCGTATCCTGTAGTAAGGCTAAGATTAAACAGCAGCCTTATGTGTGGGTTTAGTTCCTCTTGGAGTTCATGTAGCACACAGCCTGGGACACCATCCGGTCCCATTGATGCTGTATTTTTAGCTTTAGAGAGGGCGGCTCTCACTTGGGCATCTGAGATGTTAGGGAGGCTACACTCTGCTGGGATAGTTATTTCTCCTTTTGGGGGGGAGGAGAAATTTGCACTGAACCTGTCTGCCAGAATGTTGGCAATGTCAGTGGGTTCAGTGTATTTTGTGTCATTTTGGACTAACTCTGAGCATATCTGGGAGTTTCCACCCAGGTATCTAACATAGCTAAAGAAGGCCTTGTGATTGTCTTTTGTGTCTTTTGCGATTTTTCTCTCAAAGTTGGCCTTGGATGATTTTATGAGTGATCGTAGTTTTTTGCTAGTACTGATCAGAAACGCCTTCCCTTTTAGGGATTTTGCTCTGTCATGTAGTAGCTTCCTCCTCCTGTTGTAAAGTTTGTTTATGGCTGGGGTCCACCAGACCGGCGCCTGCCTTTGGGGAATGGGTCTTGGTTTTATTTGGGATTGCATGATCCATGCATTCTTGAAGGTGCCCATAGAAGGCATTTGCAAAGGATTCAGCAGTGTGGGTTGTGGTTTTCAATGGCCCAGGGGCCTTGAAGGATACCACTTCAGTCTTAAGAAGTGTGAAGTTTGCTTTTGAGAAGTTCTTCACTGTGGTCTTTTGTGCAGTGGGTGGGGGCGGGATGTGGATTTCCAGTGAGATTAATTTATGGTCTGATCTTACCAAAGAGGGATATACTTCCGGTGTGGAGCATTTTGTCCCCATGTTTGTGATGATCAGGTCTAGTATATTGTCTCCTCTTGTGGGAATGGTGACTAGTTGTTCCATTGCATTTGAGTTTATGAATTCTAGGAACCTTTGGGCTAGGGTGTTGGGGCTTGAGTAATGTTCCCAGTCTATGTTTGGGTAGTTGAAGTCTCCCAAAATGATGGTATTTGGAGAGACATTCATACTCTCCAGTGTCTTCAGGAAGGCTGTGTGGGGTTCCTGAGTTTGAGAGGGTGGTCTGTAGTATGCTACAAACTGTAAGGCAGTTTTGCCTATGGTTAGTTGCACCTGGATAGTCTCCAATGCTTCATGCATTGCCACTAACCTGGAGGTGTGGGTATCTTTGATGAAAATGGATACTCCCCCTCCTTTTGTGGTTCGGTCCAAGTTTTGGGCCGGAAAGCATGATATGAGGTAAAACCTGATAGTGCTGGGGTGCTCTCAGGAGCCTTGAACCAGGTTTCAGTCACTGCACAGACATCGATGTTCTCCATACTGAGGAGGGCTTCGAGGGCATGCATCTTGAGGTTTAGACTTCTGGCATTGAGCAGCATTACCCTTAGTTTTTTTCCACTTGTGTTTTCTAGGGATGTAGGTTTGTCATTTGAGCCTTGCCTAAAAAAGGCACTATGGGGGTGGCAAGAGCCTTGGCCAATATCCGGAAGCCCAGGGTGACAGGTGCAAGCCATCCCTTGCGAAGCAGCGTGGCTTGTCAAGCATGTCATCCCAAGCAGACAGACATTGGATCCCCTTAGAATGACACCAGTAATTAAGCCAATTGTTAAAACTGATCATTTTGTCTTTGTACTGTGGCATCATTCTTGGTGAGGGTAAGATGCTGCTCAGGGTCAGGGTCATACCGGCCTGGGCTACATAATCAGAGAGCTCCTCTATGTCTCTTTTCATGTAGTCCAGGGAGGTACGTCTCAGGTCGTTCACACCGGCATGTACAATGACTGAGTCATATTTGTACTTGCTGTGGAGTGACCTGAGTGCTTGTATTATGTGGCGGATTCTAGCTCCCGACAGGCAGCTTACTGTGACCTTTTCCTTGTTCAGTCTGGTGAGTGGGACGTCAGTGTGTCAGACTATGGAGTCACCTATTACAAGTGTGTCTGGCATGTTGTTTGGCCTTAAGGGCTGTGACTGTTTAGCACACTGACTTTGTGAACTATGTGTTGCATGTACTATGTCGTTAGGTGGTGGTTGCTTGGGTGTCTGCTTTGGAGGCCTCTGTTGTTTTGGTAGATTTTTAATCAGCGCCTCCGAGTATGTTTTTGTGTGTTTATGTGTTTGGTTTGCTGTTGTGATAGTTCTATGTGAGACTGGGTTTGTGGTGTGCGTGGTTACCTTCTCCTCCTGACTGGTCTTTCCAGTTCTGAATTGAAAGAGCTCAGCCTCCAGTTTGGCTATATAGTTGCATCTCTCGCATATATTTGTATTTGTTGGGAGGAGGAGAGGGTTGTCTGTGTACATGAGGCAATTGTAACATTGCCTCAAGATTCCCAGATTCACCAGCTGAACAGGAGAGGACGCCAGCAACTGACCCTTCGACATGCTAGAAATAGTGAAAAAGATTGCTGTGTAACTGAGTCAGAAAGGACCTATAGGGAGATGTGTACTCAACAGAATTTAGGTGAATGAAGTACTTTCTTTTGTTTAAGAGTGCTTTACCTGTATAAAAATGCTTTAGGAGCAAGTGCTGAGCTTTTCAGATACAGTATAGGCTGTTTAGATTGCAAGTAGAACAGTTCTAAGGGAAAAATTGAAGAGCAGACTTGGCGGAGCCAGAAAAAGTTTAACCTTGTTTAATATGCGCACGACCGCGCAAAGCCATGCAAAGGCGGATTTTAATCAGTGAACTACAAAAGAGCTAGGAATAGTCCCAAACAACCAATTAGTACAGCTTCTTGTGCTGAGGTCACTTCCCCCAAGGACAGGTAGGCTGCTCAAGGCTCCCCACTCCCACTGGTGAGCAAAGAAACTTCCTTCTATCCAAGTAAGGTAATGGACAACACAGGAACTACACCACAGCCCAGAATACAGCAGTGCCTGTATACTGGTCTAAACTAGTCGAGAAAGGCGGGAAAACAAAGATTATTTTTTTGTTTTTTTGTTTTTTTTGTAGAAATACACAGAAAATGCAGAGACAGTGATAAATTAGTTACATAGGCTAGCACACTTTAGTGGGCAGCCTCCACAGTTAAATTAAACAAACAAACAAGCAAACTTTCGATTAAATTCGACTAAATGTAACTTTAAGTGCAGATTTAAAAATAAATGCAGTAATCAGAAAAAACATTTCAGGCTAGTTTAAAGTAAGCAACAGAAGCTATTTCCAGTGAAAAAGCAAATATACTTAAATCCAGAAGGTAGTCGCTTTTTCGAGTTCCTTGCTGCTAGGACCACTCTGTAAACCCACGTGGAGCTTGTCTGAGCAGTATAGCCAGAAAAAAATGCCCAGAGGCGGATTTTAAGCAGTGAACTACAAAAGAGCTAGGAATGGTCCCAAACAACCAATTACTTTAGCTTCTTGTGCTGAGGTCACTTCCCCAAGGACAGGTAGGCTGCTCAAGGCTCCCCACTCCCACTGGTGAGCAAAGTAACTTCCTTCTATCCAAGTAAGGTAATGGACAACACAGGAACTACACCACAGCCCAGAATACAGCAATGCCTGTATACTGGTCTAAACTAGTCGAGAAAGGCGGGAAAACAAGGATTATTTTTTGTTTTTGTTTTTTTGTAGAAATACACAGAAAATGCAGAGACAGTGATAAATTAGTTACACAGGCTAGCACACTTTAGTGGGCAGCCTCCACAGTTAAATTAAACAAACAAACAAGCAAACTTTCGATTAAATTCGACTAAATGTAACTTTAAGTGCAGATTTAAAAATAAATGCAGTAATCAGAAAAAAACAGTTCAGGCTAGTTTAAAGTAAGCAACAGAAGCTATTTCCAGTGAAAAAAAGCAAATATACTTAAATCCAGAAGGTAGTCGCTTTGAGTTCCTTGCTGCTAGGACCACTCTGTAAACCCAGGTGGTGCTTGTCTGAGCAGTATAGCCAGAAAACGCAGAGGCGGATTTTAAGCAGTGAACTACAAAAGAGCTAGGAATGGTCCCAGACAACCAATTACTACAGCTTCTTGTGCTGAGGTCACTTCCCCCAAGGACAGGTAGGCTGCCCAAGGCTCCCCACTCCCACTGGTGAGCAAAGAAACTTCCTTCTATCCAAGTAAGGTAATGGACAACACAGGAACTACACCACAGCCCAGAATACAGCAATGCCTGTATACTGGTCTAAACTAGTCGAGAAAGGCGGGAAAACAAGGATTATTTTTTTGTTTTTTTTGTAGAAATACACAGAAAATGCAGAGACAGTGATAAATTAGTTACACAGGCTAGCACACTTTAGTGGGCAGCCTCCACAGTTAAATTAAACAAACAAACAAGCAAACTTTCGATTAAATTCGACTAAATGTAGACCCCTATATATATATATATATATATATATATATATATATATATATATATATATATATATATATATGTGTGTGTATATATATATATATATATATATATTTTTTTTTTCCCTAAAATTATCTAAAACACCTTAAGATCAACAATAAAAATCGCAACTGAAAAAAAATATCTAAACAGAAAAACATCTCAAGACAAAATATTGACAGAATCTAATCACAATGAAAACCAGTGTTTTTGTAGGGGCCAAGCCCAATGTAGACCCTCACCACCTGCCAATTATATATACCAAATCCAAGGTTGCACAATAGAGGGGAAAGGGCATAAATCCTTCCCTAGTATAACTTCAGTTCTGTCAACATTTTGTGCTTAAATGCTTTTGGATGGCTTTAAAGAGGTTGTGACAATAAATCCAGTGTCTCAGGAAGGAAAGTAGGATATCACTGTAATCTGTTCTCATGAGATGTGAGGAAATGACCTGAAATATTGTTAAGAGGTGGAGTACCTCAATTGGACTTCTTTACAAATATGGAGGATGTGCCAAAAGCAGGCAGTCAAACTTGTTGATCCTTTTTTATAGATAAAGTGACTGCAGTGGTTAAAAAGCTAAGCAATGACAAGTCTGTAGGATTGGATGCGACTCAGACACCCATCCAAAAATGATGAAGGTGATGAATACAGTTCAGATGTCATGATTAACCTGACTGTTCAATGTTGTGTGGAAGGTTGAATCCCAAGAAATGGGCAAACGTGGATCATAGTTCTTATTTTCATAAGGTGGTAGAGGTGGGTATGTTTCAGTCATAGAGGTATCATCCATCTCAGCTGTCTTGGAAAGCATGCATCAGGGTATTGGAAAGCAGACTTTATAAAGTAGTAGAGACAGTAATTTAGAAGGAACAATGCAAATTCCATCCTTGCCATGGACATTTGATCAACTCGTTATTCTTGTACATATATTAGAAGAGAGATGGTAGCTACTGTGTGCATGTGTTTGTGGACTTGGGGGAGACAAATGGATATGTATTGAGAAATGTCTTTTTGATTATACTAGAAACATACAGTGGCCTAGGATCACTGCTATCTGCCAATAAATGCGTACTGAAAGGTTTATCTGCATTCTTAGTCTTAGGTCAAGCATATTCATTGTAGATGCAATAATCCACCAAAGATATATCTTGTTTCTCCCTCAATTTATGAGTTTTGTGGACAGTATACCAAGACATTGTTAAATTTTTGGATCTACCAGTCGGGATGTGAGGGTTGAATTTTTAGTGTTGGCAGATGGTCTTGTCCTCACATCCCCAAGTGACTGTGATGGTGAACATTTACTGGAATAATTTGTTGCTAAATATGAAACAGCTGAGATGTTAATCAGCACCTCCTGATCAGAGATTCATAGGCTCAGTGGTTAATAGGTCAACAGTAGGCTATTGATCCACAGGACAAGAGGACCATTAGTAGTCTAGCCACAATATCCCATTGACATGACTAATTTATACCTACTTTCAATCCATTTCAGTGATGGCTTGTGGGTCAGACCACATGTGTATTTATGATTGCCCATTCATTCATCCAGATTATTCTTAATGAGGATCAAACTATTTTCCTTTACATCCAAAGGAAGTCTATTCCATAAAAGTGGAATTTTCTGGGATATATATCTATCTCACTAGCAGGTCCTATTATGTTTCTATGGAAGTGAAGTCCTCCTAAGCAGGTGTTAATGGTATTAACATAAGACTGAATCTTTTGAGGTTCTGTAAGTTAACATTTCAAGAGTCTGTAGAAAACAAAGAATAGAGAGATACCTTTATAGTCATTGGGAAGCTCAAGGAAAATATGCCTTTGATTATCTTAGTGAGGAAATGCAGGTACATACTAAAGTGGTCATTATACTCTATTATAGGCCTTGTGAGGGAGGAGTAAAGAGGATCTGATAACTTCCTTAGATATGTAAGAAATATACCTGGTGAATAGCCTGACAATGAAAAAGTATTGTCTAACAGTAGTGAATACATGGTGATTAAAGTTTTTTACTAAATTTTCCTTAGACACATCAAACAAAAGCATAACACTTCCTATCTTGTTCTCTGACTTTAAAGACAGGAGATCTAAATACTAACCTCCAAAATAATACCTCTAAGAAGACAGTGATCACTTTTTTTTTACCAAAAAATGCATGGCTTATATACTGAGCTTTATTTTTCTCTCCCTCTTCTGCATCACTGATTTGCCAGATGAAAAATAATCTACACTACAACTATTTTATTCTCAGAAGGTCAGCTTGTAAATATGATGTTTTATTTAGTGTGAAATACTTTGTAAATATATAGACACTGATTTAATATTCATGTGCTCTTCAAATTTATGGACACCGTTTAAACTGTCATGCAAATACATGCATACTGTTTCTACATTGTTATTCTATATGTAATCGTGATAATTTTTATAAAAAAATCAGAGGAACTTTGCTTCCTGGGCTTCTGCCGAAAAGGGGTTCTGACCTAAATAATTTCAAAGTCAGATGGGGAGGTAATGACAGTTCTAAATTTGCAATCATCTGCAAACTGGGTCAGTCAGAAGTGCTTGATGTCAGCCTTGAGTTTCACTTCATAATCTCGAATTACTGAAATCTTGAAATTCAGTAACCCGAGACTATGAAGCTGAAAACCAGAATGCCAAAAGTGCATAAGAGCGAATTCAAATATCTCGAATTCGCACTTATGCATTTCCGGCACATCGTGTGTAGTGTTATGGTGCCTGAAATCTCAGGTAAGTGAGTGTTTGTGTGTGTTTTTGTACGTTGTGTGTGTGGGTACGGGTAGGGAGGTATAAGTATGAGCATGAGTGTTGGATTTGTTGATGTTTGTGTATGTGTGATGTGTGTTTGTGTGTGAGTGAGTGGAGGATGGCGTGGTGTGTGGTTTGTTGTTGTTTATGTTATGTGCGACCTCAGAGTTGGTATATATAAGTAGGGGTTATGTGGGAGGTACAGGGGGGCTTGCCCCTCTGCTTATATGTAGTGTAGGGTTGTGTGGTTTGTGTGCTGTGGGTGGGATGGTGTGTATGTTAAGTGGTGTATGGGGTATGTATATTCGTGATTGTGTGATTCGGGATTGTGAGTTTCGGTGTTGTGAATGGTTCGACTTCATAGTCTCGGGTTACTGAATTTCGAGATTTCAGTAATTCGAGATTATGAAGTGAAACCCAGCCTTGACATCAAAGAAGTAAATACCAACCAGAAGTGGTTCCAGTCTTGATCACTAGAGGACAGCACTGGTAACTACTGTTTTCAAAGACAGTGCATGTCTTTCACATTAATGCATTGCATTCCGGCAGTTAGACAATCTTCTATCCAGTAGGTAGTATAAAGGTTCACATTTCATTTGATTATGTTGTCAATTATGTCAGAATGTGGTATAGTATCAAATCCAGAATGTAATGTGAACAGATTTTCCCAAGTCTAATGCATCAGTAACATATTCAAAGAAGACCACCAGGTTCAAGAGGTAAGATCTCCCTACAAAAAACCCAAACTGGCTTGGTTCCAGGATTTGTAGATTGCTTATGTCCTTGTTAATAATTTCCATAATGATATGTTCCATTGCTTTGCAGTCAAGGCTGCTGAGTCTTATAGATCTCTAGTTTTCTGTATCAGTAATGGTTCCCTCTTAGTGAGAGGGATGACCACTACAATTTTACATTTCTCTGGCATGAATCAAGTGTTGAGGCTGAGGCTGAATAAGTTTAATAGTAACTCTTCCAGACAGTGTCTAATGCTGACGAGGAGGCAGTCTGGCATATTATCAGTACCCATAGAGATGACAATTCTGGCTTGGTGAGCATTCCTGACTTGTTTGGAGGTAATCAGAGGGTGTGGTGTGGGTGCACTAATAATTTGAGCAACATTGGCAGCTGCCTATGGCCTGGTGATGGATGGAGAACCAGGCCTGACCATAAGAAAAAAAGAAAAAGAAACAGCAACACTGATAACCATTGCTACTTGCATGAGATAGCCATTTCAAAACATTGATTACCTTCTTGGCTGCTCTTCTACTCTGCTAATGAAGGCTCCAGTCTCTTTTCTTTCAGTGTCTCATTTGCACCATTCAGAGACTTCCTATAGCTCAAATAAGAAAAGTGAAGTCTCAAATCCAAGAAACACAGTCACAAATTCATGAAGTGTGAGATATGCATAGGTACCATATTAGGATTTGAAGATGCTGCTACCACAAGTATAGATATTTTATTTTGCCTTATGTTGCTGCTGCCATATCGTGGGAAAGGTATGATTTAGATTTGAAGCTGTGATTTGCTTCCATACCAAGAGATTCTTCAGTCTGTTTTGTCTAGTGATGCAATCGTGTGTGTGTGTGTGGGGGGGGAGCAGTGTGTGTGGGTGTGTTTGTGTCTGCAGCTTCTGCTAAAGGGCATGTGTGTGTGCATATGCTCGTATATATTTTATGTGCATAGTATGGGAATGGCAGATATTACTAAGTTGGAACCCAGAGCTACAGATACATCTGCCATTTATACTTCCTTCTTCTAGTCCTTATGGGTTCAGAACATGTACTGCCTGTTTACTATGTATGCTGAATATCCTAATGAGTTTTTTTTTTTACTAGTTTTCATTTCTAGCATGTACAAGAGCTCTGGTTTGCCAAGTGCTTTGCCACTAAATGAGTTCCATACCCTAAAAAGCTTTATAAGCTCTATCCCAAATAAGCCCTTCACAGACAAAAGAAACTGAACTTAAGTAGGAAGTAATCATATAAAACAAACACAATGCAACTTTTTACTGCTTACACAGGAATATCATCATTTGTTCACATATATACTTTGGATTTCTCTCTTGTTGCTATTTCAACAAATCAGTACTACCTGAAGTATTCAAAATATTCAATATATATATATATATATATATATATATATACACATGTACATTATTACACTTATTATTATTTTACCTAGTCTATTATCGACTTTCTCTGATTCTCTGATTTTAATTACTGTTCAGTCTGCAGTAACTTTATAGTTTCTTATGATTATTTTTACTATTTTGGAAACTTGGTTGAGAATAACATTATAACCAGAAATAGTAACCTATAGTTTAAGTTTTCTGAACAGGCTGAAGCCGTTATGCAGATATGACTCTTTTTCAGGTAATATGAGATACATTTTTGGACTGTTATTTATGAATGCATTCAGTCACTTTATCTCAAGCAGATATCTGAGCTGTATAGTCATACATGTGTCAGTCATTGGTAAGTGTGTGTGTGTGTGTGTGTGTGTGTGTGTGTGTGTGTGTGTGTATGCATATGCATATGTGTATGTGCGTGTGTCTATAAACTGTTACCCATGGTAATTATGGAGTAAAATATGGACTCAGTTGTAGTAAACAGTAGCATTATCTTTGGGCACAATCCTTTTGTTTTGTTGACTGCATGTTTGTTATCTGTGGATAAACTGGACATCATAAAGTCTATGATGGATACATGTTTAATTAATTTGTTTTTTGCATGTACATGGGTATGAAATGCACTGTGTTGGACTACAGCAGTCTGTCTTGTACTTGATGAGTAAGTCTGTGAGCTGTTACCGATCTACTTCTGTCGTGCAGGGTTTGATTCCTCAGCTTTCATTTGTCTACTGGGTGACCAAGTACTTCACCAGACAATCCTCCTGAGCTACCCCTGAAAGTGGACACTTGCATCCAATGGGCTATATAATCATTTAGCAAATGCATTGCACATTTGTTTTCTTAATTCCTGTACCATTCACCTAGCCTCTAATTTATTCTTCTCCCTCTGTTGTTTGATGTTGGACTTAAACATGTCTTGTAATTTAATGTGTTGCCAGATGCATTTTAAATAAATGTAAGTTTCAAGGGAAGAGAAGTTTACTGTTACTCATGCTAAGTTTATTTTCAGTGTGAGACTGTTTTGTTTTGTCTTGTTTATTTTTGCAAATGGCTGTCAGTGTTTTTGCTGTAAAATTTTAAATAAATGTAAGTTTCAAGGGAAGAGAAGTTTACTGTTACTCATGCTAAGTTTATTTTCAGTGTGAGACTGTTTTGTTTTGTTTTGTCTTGTTTATTTTTGCAAATGGCTGTCAGTGTTTTTGCTGTAAAATTTTAAATACAAGTCCCTGTGAAAACTGCAAAAGTAAAAACAAAAACAAGATGCACACTGACAGGTTGGAACAGTTTTACGGGACTTGAGGAGAAACAGCCAAGGAATGGGATACTGGTATGGGAGATGGGCATTCATTATCTTGCTTAGAGCCCCATTTGTCCAAGAGCTGGCTTTGCATGGGCATTATGTTTGCATTTCCAGACTGCTATGAGTGTCTTCATCTTATTGTACAGTTTACTTAAACCAAAGTTCCACCATAAGGGTTTATGTATGTAGTGTGTGCATAAGCAGAACAGGTAGCACACATGCATCTGGTGCAACAACTTAATTGGTACACTGTACCACCTAACAGTCATGCAGATTCCACAGAAATAACACATAGGTATGGCAATAAGGTGAGTGACAGTGCATTGTGACAAAGGTGATACACTTCAGTTACACAGAACTGGAAGATGTGTAGGGATGTACATGAAGAAAGGTGCATTGTACACAGTTATTGGTGTGATCAAGGCTGGGAACCATAAAGGTATTATAGCCTCTGATGTGCATGCCCTTCATATACCCCGTACTTGTGATACATTCAAGTGAGTATTCAGCAGTGTGACCCCACCCTGGTAGATGTACCAGTTACCGTCTACCCAAGGACATGGGTCACATAGAGACTTCCAAGATGGCTGCCCACTGAGCAGAAGCTTAGTTCTGGCTCTCCCAGTGTGAAAACAGAAACATAGCAGAGAAAGCCAGTGGACCTGGATTTCTGAATAAATTTCAGTAACTAACTAGTAAGTGCACTGCCTACATACCAGGAAAAAAGAAATA
Organism: Protopterus annectens; assembly: GCF_019279795.1. NCBI lineage: Eukaryota > Metazoa > Chordata > Ceratodontiformes > Protopteridae > Protopterus > Protopterus annectens. Next base: position 525,226,738 of record NC_056744.1, on the reverse strand, counting down.
CAGAGGATCTGAGGAAAAATCAGCTATAAAAAGTGAGGAAAACATTGACTAGGAAAAGTGCTGTAACTGTTCAGCAAAAAGAAGTTCAAATTCCAAACATGATTTCCAGTAACCTTCAGGAAAGAATAAAGCAATCGCATACAGATCTGACTAAAATTAGTGAAACACTGATGGATTGTATCAACTCAAACAATAAAAGGCTGGAAAAAATGGAAGAAGCTCTAAACAGATGCTCAGATGAGTTGATGAAACTACAAAACTCAGAGGATGAAATGAAGAAAAGGCTGTCTGAATATGAGATTACACAAGAAAGGGATGTTTCAAAAATAATAGAATTAGAGAGCAGAGCACATAGAGAAAATGTGAGATTTTCTGCTGTACCTTAGAATCTGGAAGGAATAAACTGTATTAATTTCAGGAAAGCACAAATAAGCAACTGGACTGGTATTTCACAACACAAATTGTTATTTGAAAAGGCACATGGTGTGCTCACTCCAAACCGGGCTATGACAAAACAACTTAGACGTTTAATAGTAAAAATGCAATCTTACCAGCAGACGTAGTTGATTCTGACAAAACTGTGGCAGAAGGACAGAGTACTAAAAGTGGGAGACATCAGAGTATTTTTGGAGTATGACTACTCAATGTACACCAGGCAAAAGAGGAATAAATGTATTCAATATAATGAGGAATGTTGAGAGGGAGGCATGAAATTCAAACTGCTGTACCCAGCTATCTTCAAATTATTTTCCCTGGAGGAACAAAAACATTTTTGATGAAGTACATGCTAAGGAAGAAAAACAAAAGTTTGTCCAACAAAAAGTGAGCTGTGAAACAGAAGGAGAGTCTCCTTCTTGTTCTTCTGGTAATAAAGACCAGAGAGAGACTGTGCCAGTGAAACCTTTTCAAGTGTTTCAAAGGAAAATGCTTGAGAGAAGGAAAAAAGCACAGGAGTTGACTAGATGAATTGAGAATGCACTAGAGATGGAGCAGAGACAGGATATGGGAGATGGAGATGAACAGAAATAGAAGGAGAAAATCTGGAAATATTGGACTTTGTTAAACTTGTAGGGGACTCTAAAGCATATGCCCTAATTCATGTCATTAACATTTAGAGACTAAAATCATTAACTTGGAAATTGACAAATGTGGGATTACAAAGCAATAATTATATTTGTGAAAGAAGACAGAACAAAAAAATCTGCTTATATTGGACTTGTTTGGACTTTGTTAAACTTATAGGGGACTCTAAAGCATATACCCTACTTCATGTCATTAATGTTCAGAAAAGTACTCAGGAGAAGGAAGAGTAGGGAGAGAGTTATTTGTTTCAGAAATGTAGGCATTGCAATGTAAAAAAAAAGAATCTGGTTAAAAGAGCATGACAAAAGAAAAAATATTGTGCTTTTTTCTCATTCTTGCATAGGGTAATGATTGGGTTAAGGTCATTAATTTTATATAGTAACAAAGTTTATCAGCAAGCAAGTAAATGAAAAAGAATATTGAAAATTGTAAGGTCTTTTTTCTAGAAAGCAGTCATGTATCTGGTTCTCTTGTCACTAGCAGACAATCTGATGAAGAGAAATGGCTTGGAGAAAATGCTTTCTGAAAGCATTCCCCCAGCTTTGAGGGTTATAAAGATAAGGCAAAACCAGACAGCACTTAACAGAGTCACAGGCTCTATCATGCATCTTAGCATGGATAATATTTGTTTCCATTTAGCTCAAGTCTGTGTGTGTGTGGCTGCCAGTGTGGAGCTTTTGTTCCTGTTAAGGGGGTAAAACTTCAGTATTTGAAAATGTACATATTTGTGTGTGTTATTATTAAGTTAGTAGGTTTTAGGTGGGTATTGGGTGTGTGTGTGTGTGTGTGTGTGTGTGTGTGTGTGTGTGTGTGTGTGTGTGTGTGTGTGTGTCTGTGTGTGTGTGTGTGTGTGTAAGTGTGTGTGTGTGTGTGTGTGTGTGTGTGTGTGTGTGTGTGTGTGTGTGTGTGTGTGTGTGTGTTTATTTGAGAGTTTTCAGTAAAACAAAAATTTCTGCAAGATGTGACATAGGATCAAATGGAGATGACAAGAAGCAATTGTATAAAAGATTAACCTGCCAACAGTGCATACATGTAGCACAAAAACTAGAACTAGATATTTAACAAAAAAAGCTGGTGCCCATAAAAGGTGGGAACAATAATCTCACAAGAATATGATTCTGTCTAGAGTGTCTTTAAACAGTAATGGTCTCATAGATAAATATAAAAAAGAAAGACTAGTGAACTATATTAAAAATGCAGAGTACAAATAGCTATGCTACAGGAGACACACTTGGAAAGAACTGAATGTGTGAATTTGATAAAGAAGGGTTTTCAGGATGGTTATTCAGTGGAATACCTGGGTCAAAGGAAGAGAGGATTACTTATATTAATTGCAAGAATAGCTCTAATAATACTACATGAGGGAAAACAACAATAATGGTAGATTTGTAGTACTAAGGGGCTATGTGGCAAGGGAGTAGGATTACACTGGCATGTATTTATATTCCACTGACAATTGCTATAATGGAGCTAAAGAAAATTCTGGGAGAAATAATCAGCTCCCAGCAAGGAATATTACTTATAGGTGGGAAATGGAATTTGATTTGCAACAGTGAAGATGTGTCGGGGGGGGGGGCAGAAAGGGAAATATAACAAAGGAGGGTAGATTTTTAAAGAAATTTATGAAAATATTTGGCATGGAAGATGAGAATTTAGTACTAGGAATTCAGAATGACTTTACATATTATTCCCCAAAATAAAAAAACAACTGGGCTAGGCTAGACAGAATTTGCATTTCACAGGAACATGTGCATTTAATTGAAGGTCTTGATACACACCCAATAACTATTTCAGATCATGCACCAATAATAACTAAAATAAAAACACAGGGTAATTAAATAAAAATGAGACACTGGTGCTTTCCCACCTCTCTGTTGAAAAGAGAGTAATTTAAGGAATGAGTAGTGGAAATTATGCAGGTGCTATTAGAGAAAATAGAAACATCTTTTGAAAATATAGCTAGGGGTGAAATAAAATTAAAGTGGAATTTAAATATAGGGTAGAAATAAAAGAAAGGGCAATATGGTTAAGAAGTAGCAAGAATTATTAAGAGTGACTGACAAATATTAAAGTATTGCAAAATTGGGGCAATCTCATAGAACAAGAAGAGGAGAACTACAAAATGCTAAACAGAAAATAAGGGATTACCTCTATAATATGCATTAGTTTAGAAAGATTGTTATTAAACAACTGTGTTTTGATAATAAATCTAGAGCACAAAAACTTTTGGCACAATGATTCAGGCAACAGAAAGTAGAAATTACTGTCACCAAGCTTAGGGAGCCTGTAACAAGGAAGACAACAAGGCATCCTATAGAAGTATTAGAAATATTTTGGAAATTCTAGGAAAGACTGTATAGAGTAGAGAAATATGGAAATCAAGAAAAGGTACAAATGGAAATGTTTATGGAAGAATTAATTATGCTAAGACAAGAGGGAGAGGAAGGTCAATTACTAACAGTTAGGATATGAGGAGATGAGATAAAAATGGTGACGTATAGCCAATCTACAGGAAAGTCCCCAGGATTAGATGGTAATCCTGTGGAAGTTTAGAAGCTAGGAGGGGAAACAAATGGCTTACCTTCATGTGTGCATTTTGCACATGGGCGAACAGTGATTGTCTGAAAGGCCATTTGCAAAGTTTGCAAACTCTGAATGGACAAAGGTTCGAATGTGCAATGAGCGAATGCACAGTGACATTTGCTCATTACAGATTTGGCATTTTTGGGCAGATTGCACTATAGTGGAGATCGGAAAATGGTCCCTTTCCCCACTGTAGTGCGATCTCGGAGTTAGAATATTAAAGTAGGGGGGCATGGGGGGTGTAGACCCCCCCACATGTGGGGTGCAGGAGCGCTTGCCCCCCCTGCTTTACACTTCATTACATTTTTTTCGACATTTATGTTTGAAAATCAGCAAATCTGCTTTTTGATTTGTTGATTTTTAAACATTTAAAATTGTCGCTGTTTTCATTTTCGTGGTTACAGTTTGCTCATATGAGCAATTGCACCACTGTGTTTCGCTGTTATAAAGGTAAACTGAAAAAAACTGATAAAGATCTGGAAGGTTCTGTTTAACAGTATTTTAAGAGAAGGAGAAGTACCAACATAATGGAAGAAAGCAGGGGTAGCTGTGATACCTAAAGAGGGTAAAGATCCATCGGATTCAGCTTCATACAGGCCCATTTCAATATTAAATCATGATTATTAAGTGTTTATGTCTATAATGGTTAAAAGAATGGCAAAAGTAATGCCAAAATTGATAGATATGGATCAATGTGGTTTTGTGTAGGGGAGGCAAACATTTGATAACATAAACAGAACAGTGATTATTCAGAGGGAAGCTTAATGTACGAAAATACCACTGTTGCTGGTGGGTCTTGATGCAGAAAAAGCATTTGACAGAGTAAGCTGGAATTTTATGAGCAGAGCAATGGAAGCATTTGCATTCCCTGATAAAACTATAAGGTTGATTAGGAGGATATCTGAAGGATCAGAGGTGACAATTAAACGGGGCAGGATCCTTTCTGATAATCTCTGCTTGAGCAGAGTAACTAGGCAGGGGTGTCCTCTCTCCATTTTATTTGCATTATATTTAGAACCATTGGCAAAGAAAATACGGGACTCAGAATTATTCAAGGATATAATTGGTATGGCAGTCAAGAAAAGCTGAATCTATTTGCAGATGACATTATTTTATACCTGACAAAACCAGAAAGCTACGTTACAATGCTGTGGAACATTCTGAGACAGTTTCAGACCTTTTTTGGGATACAAAATTAACGAATCTAAAACAAAAGCAATAGCGGTAAGTTATGTCCCTGCATACAAATTGGTTCAGCAATATTCATATTTATGGGGACATGATAACATGAAGTATTTAGGAGTATGGATTAAAATGGTATTGGTGTAGCAGCTAAGGATATGTGGGAAGAGACTAAACAAAAGACAGTACAACTGAGAAAATTGAAGCTCTGTTATATGGATATCAAAAGTAAGATACAAGCAGTTAAAATGTTTTTAGTCTCTTTAGTCTTATACACTGGTCAGACATATTTTTATCAACCAGAGTAGAAGTTGTGGATAGTAATTAATAAAGAGCTGAAGGATTTTGTCTGGGAGAAGGAGACAGCAAGACTCAAGTCACATAAGCTTATTTTTCCAATAGAACAGGGTGGATTTGGATTACCCGAGTTGAAGGGGTATTTCAGAGCATCACAGTTAAGGCTCCTATACATAGCACAAGCAGGAAACTATAATTCAAAGTGGAAATAGATTATGGTGAAACAGGAGGGAAGCTCAAGTAACAGGGAGAGACTGGGATTTTGGATGCAGACCTTTGAAGAGAAAACAGTAATCATACAGAATATTATATTCATAAAGTAGCGAAAGTCTTCTATGAACTAAGTCACCACAGGAATGGAGAAAGGAGATTCTCTGCCATTAGGGATGACTTCAGTTAGGGATACAGACAATAGCTAAGAGAGGGAAGGAATATATTGGAGAAAACTGGCAAGAGAACCAAGGTATTGGGTCCAAATAACTAGATGGAAAGGTAACAGAATGGGAAGACACCAAGAACTTATTTGGACTGCAGGTTTGAGATTGTCTTCTGTATCAAAGACTGATATAAGAGTATGGGCAATCAGAAAGAAATAGGGGGTCCTAAATGAAAGACCAGCACTGGTAGAGTTTCTAGTAAAATCTGGAATGGAAGTTGCCATTAAGAAAGAAATAATTAGTAGAGCGTATAAAATATTGCATAGCTATACTAATAAATTAGAGTAGGTTAGGAAGGATTGGGAAGAGAGATTAGATAAGCAATTCACAAAGAAATACTTGGGGGTATATGAATGTCTCCCAAATATGCAACAAAATCTAGAAGATTTAGGGTCTTTGCCTGGAAGTGTTTACATATGTATTTTTATACCCCAAGCAGACTTCAAAGAATTTTTCCTCTGGTAGACAGCAAATGTTGAAGGTGTGATGGAGAAGAAAGAGACAACTCAGAACATATTTTCTGGCAGTGTAATGAGTTGGGAGACGTTAAAGATTCCCTGCAGACTGCTCTGTCAGACGTGCTGGGTGAGAAAATTGGAGTAACTAAGGAAATTATTTTTTTCAGTAAGACCTTGCTGAGTCTAATTATAATGGCTGCCAAAAAAAGCAATTACTAGAAAATGGAAATCAAAGTCTGAAACAAATTTCCTAAGATAGTAACAGAGATGAAACAACTGGAACTGGGATCTTTAGAAAAGGGTAGGAGCAAATTACATAGGAAAAAAGGGGAAATATTTATTTATTCATTTATTTATTTATTTATTAATTACATTTGTTGACCAGGTATGTCCGACTGGGCCAGAGGCCTGTTTTCAGCAGAGACCTGGGGAGAAAAGCTCCACAGTAATATATGGCAATAAACAAAAACATAGTAACAGTAAACATTAGTACAACAGAATTATTTACAGCCTCTAGAAACAGGCAAAACAAGGTCCTTTTAACTAGTGGAGACCCAGGGGGGAAATTCCACAAGTAGTACAACACAAACAAGTAGCAGTAAATATAATACAATCAGTAGAACTGTGCAATTACTGTTGCAGGAACAACCCAAATAAAAAAAAAAATATTGAAACAATACATGCAGAGGAGGACCAAGGTTTAAAAGAAGGTAGGATTTTAATGAGCTATGTAATGGTTGACAAACAAGAACAACATGGGTCACATACCTATTGGTCTGATTGTAGGGTGTGATCTCCACATTATACTTGGGTGGTGTGTTTCTTGATTCAACAAATCCCATCATGTTTTTTGCCACTGCAGGTGTTGTCATGGCTGTGGCAGCAGCTTTTGGTATGTGTTGATACTGTCTGTATTAAACTAATATCAGAGTTGAAGTCAATGATTGCCCACAATCTGTAGTCCTTCAGGCAGCTGTTTGGACACAGCATATGCATGTCATCTCTGATGGCCATCACATAACTAAAGGACAGGGAAGGGCCTAGCAGACACCCCTGGTGTACCGACCTGATCACTGGACAAGACAGATAGGTCATGTCACACATTTCAACATAGTAAAATGCCATGTATGTCATACACTGGTCTACTCATTTAGTGATATAGCTGTTTATGACCACATATGACAGTGTTGATTAAATACCTCTGTGCAGATGTGTGTCAAATGCCTTGATATGGTCAAGTTAACAAAGATGATATTGTTGTCTTCGTGCATGCCCTCAATGGCCTCTTTGAAGACATCTATCATAGTAATGAACTTGATCTAGAATGAACAACTCACACAGATCTGTTGCACACCCCTGAAATATTACTAGTGTGAATGTAGAAGAGGTCCATGATGACATGATGGTCTACCTCACAGTCTAGAAGAGTCAAGATGTCTCTGTCCATCCATGCATCAAGTGCTGTCCCTCCAACTCAGGTGGATGCATGTTGATGTACACTCTTGTATTGGAACATAGGCCATGTTGAGGATGTGTTGAACTGTGTATTCCATTGTATCAGGAAGATGTATGTGCTGACTCATGCCAAAGGTGATATGTGATGTCATAGCCATTGATCCTGTGTTGTAGGCCTGGATGAAGATAGAACAGTGCATAGTGCCTATCATGATCTGGCCTAGGGTTTTGACACAATTCCCCTTGCAGGTATCATTAATAAAACCTCCAAGCTGGGGATTAACCCTTATGTCAGTTGATGGGCAACCAAGTGGCTCACTGAGAGAACATATTATGTGAAAGCTGGTGAATCAACCTGTACCAGTGAGCTGCCACCATTGACATACCCCAGGGATCTGTGCTTGACCCTTCATGGTTTGAACTCTATTCCTCAACAGTTCAGGCTAAACTATACGGCCTTTGGCTGACCAAGTTTGCTGATTATTGCTTATTGTGTGCAATCACTGAGTCCACCAGTGGTGACAACATAGTACAGGAGGAGCTAACACACACAACTGAATGGTGAGAAAGGGACACAATCTACAAATAAATGCAGAAATGTGTGTCTGTAATGATGTCTATCTGATAAGTAGAATTCCATGTTAATTACAGCATTGACAACAGTTCTTCTATGCAGAAGTCCAGTGATGAAAGCACTGGGAACAAATATAAATATCTATCCGAACTTTGACCACCAAGTATCCACACTGATATTGTAAGCCTATGTTGTGCACATGATAAATCATGCCATCATACTGAGATCTAAGGATTGTATGACAGCACTGTTGTCAAACCTCATCACAACACTAATATAGAATAATGCTCTCTTTTCATGTACCTTACTAAACACATATAACAGCTGGAGAGAGACCACAGGGCTTTCTCAGCAAGATAACACAGGGCCTACAAACCATGCCATGATGTATGTGGTTAGATTACAAGCCATGTCACTGTAATCTTTATTGTATAGGATGAGGTGACTTCTGCCTGACCTCCAGGCCAGTCTCTGACCCTGCCCTGGTGTGAGTACTGCATATCCAAAAATCTGATAATCTGATGAAATCAGTAGTGTCTGTTGAGAAGAATATAACAGTGACCCGCATGCTGGTGTAAAATGTTCTCTCTAATGCCAAGCAACACCACACACACACACAGTTGACTGCAGTGAGAATAGAACCCCTACCTATCTAAATACACAGACTAAAGAACACAGTTCTTTATGCAAGTGCCATGGTACATGTCTGACTTTTTACATGACTGCAGGTGAACTTATAATAGATGACATCAGCAGGCCATGTGGGAGACAAGCTGTTGGGTGGACTGCATGAAATGGATGTGTAGGCATCTGCAAGAATCAAAATACTATCAGTCCTTGGTATTGGAACAGTAACTGTGGGATTCACACTTCTGCTATTCTGTGTAGAGACAGACATACCCAGTTGACTGCAGTGAGAACAGAACCTCTACCTTTCTAACTGTACAGACTATGGAACATATTACTTTAAGGAGGTGCCACAGCACAAGTCTGACTTTTACAAGGCTGCAGGCCAACATACAGTGAATGATACCAGAAGTGCATGTTGGAAATAAGATTTAGGGAGGCCTGCATGAAATGGATGTGTAAGCATATGAAAGCATCAAAATACTGTCAATCCATGGGACTGGAGAGGTAACTGTAGGATACACACTTCTCTTCTGACTAGACACAGCCACACACTTGACTGCAGTAAGAAAAGAACCCCTACCTATCTGCGTACACAGACTACAGAACACAATATGTGACACAAGCACCACTGCACAAGTCTGACTTTTATAAGACTGCAGGTGAACTTATAGTAGATGGCATCAGCAGGTCATGTGGGAGACAAAATGTTTTGAGACCTGCATAGGTTCATAGCTTGATATGTACATAGGAGGCTACTAGCCTAATCGCCCTACAGTGTTGAGAAGCCTAACTGTGTAAAAAGACAAGTACCCTTAATGAGCATAGTTGGATGGTCATTATTAGCAGAGTGATTTTATGAGTGGCACCAACTGGCCCTGCCCATGGGGGACATAGGTGCCACCCCAGAGGTGACTTTACAATCACCCAAGCAGTAGTCAAGGTTGTGCTTGAAAAGGGTCATTGAGCAGCACTGCTTCATATGCAATGTGAGCCTATTATAGAGGAGTGGAGGAGTGCGAGTTGTTGGGGGATTTTTCTGTCTACCCAGCATGTTCTGTTTATGTCATAGGTTAGGTTGAGAACCCTGGGCCAAGTTATTCTTGTCACATTTGATTTGCAGATGTGCAGTATTTCCAGTAGTGTAGAATCTGAGGCTACTCTATAGGGCAGGCAGAGGTCACCTTTCAGCAGCTTGCATGATATTGAGTACAGTGACAGGTCTTTCAGTCTTTCCATGTATGTCATGTTTGGAGGCCCTGAAATATACCAGACACAATGCTTTGTTTTCTCCAATTGCTGCAGGTGTCTGGTGAGGTATAGATAGAATGGGTTATTGTACTCAATTAGTGATCTGATAAGGGTAGAGTATAGCAGAGGTATGACCACCCTAGTCTTGAATATGATTTCCATATGCATGATGTGTGCAGTGCAGACTGTGTGTGTCAACACTATGGACACATAGTGATGAAAGTGTTGATTGCTATCAATGTGTTCCCAAGTATCACAACACTGTATTTGAGCTTAGACGGGTGCTATGTATATCATAATTAGCAGGGGTACTTCATTGCCAAATGGGACAATGAGCAACTGTATGCGTTAAGGTTCACTCCATGAGTTTGGCACCAATTATTTGTGTCTGGCAGCACCTTCCATAATATGTTACCATCACTGGAGGACTCTATATTAGTGCATTCAGTTACCAGTCATCTGCAAACTTGGCAAAGCACAGGCCATCTACCATTACCCGCACTTCAGGGAAGTATTTTGCAAACAGTTGAGGACCCAGCATAGATCCTTGTGGCATTCTAATGGTAATTGGCTACTGGTGGAGGTGCAGTCTCCAACTTTGAGAGTGTGTGTTATGTCAGGGAGCCTGTTGCCTATCTTTGTACTACTGTATGACTTAATTGCCACATGGGAGATATTCTCTATGACACATGAATGGGGGATAGTGTCAAAGACCTTGGATAAGTTAACTTAGGTGGTATGTCCTGTTATCCCTCATCCAGGTCTGTAGGGTCAGTATCCACAAAGTTCACAAGGTTCAATAAGTAGGATCTATCCTTGACAAAAACAAAATTGTTAGGGTCAAGTGTGTTGACGGTCACCCATGTCCCTGTGGATATGGTCTATGCTGATTCCTTCCATAACTTGTAGATAAGTGCTTTTAGGCATATTGACCCCAATAGTTGTAGTTCCGCATTTTGCCAGACTGATGTGCATCACATAGCACATAACATTTGATATTACACTTCGTACTGTGCTTGATATGTGTGTGGAAAAAATGACCGAGATACCAGGGTTGCAGTACTTGGACGGTGATAACAGATGGATGCATTGTAAATATGTGATATATTGTTAGATAGGTCTCTCAGTTGGCAATGTTTACACATGTAATTTCATGTCATACACAGGAAATAGACAGTAAACAGCAGTAAAACAGCATAATATGTACATTTCCATAGTACAGCGAGCAGTGAGTTTGCGTAACAGTTTCCAAAATGCGTATACACATGCAATATGCATGTTTGCACATAGTTAAGCAGTGCACAAACAGGAGACACACTGCAAATGTCTGGCAGTTAGTATTGCGTCTATGAAATATACCTATGGCAGCATGTGTTACTACACTGATACATTCCTTGTTGGGGCCAGATGGCACTGGGTTTGAATGCAGGTGTATTTAATACTTTTAAATACATTTAAATACATTACTGCTGTAGCTAATAATTTTAAATATATGTAAATACATTGGCACTGTTCCCTGTTGCTGTGCTGTGGTGTGCAATATGCACCTTCGCACAAAAATGGCTGAAAGAGGTGAAATGGGTAGATAGGACACTGGTGAAATGTGGAGCAAGTAGGAGGAAGAACAAAGGGAAAGCAGGGCAGGAATGTGCAGAAGAGAGATAGGGTAGAGCCCTAGCTATCCATTTCTTTACAGTGTAACATGAACATATGTGGAAAATATTAAATGAATTTGAACTTTTACTTCCAGGAAGAGGGATGACCACAACATAGACATGTTGCTTAGCCAATTAGACCAAATCAAGTGTGTCAAGAAGATACTTGTGTGAAACGGAGAGCTATATATGGGGCAAATTTGTGGGACAAGTGCCCATTTTTTTTTTTAGATAGATTTGGAGAGAGATGGAATGTTGGGGAAGGGAAGTAGAAATGTCTGGGTCAGGTAAGTTGAGTAGGTGAGGAAGCAATTGGAGACAGACAAGACAAACAAGACAGAGACAGGGATGGTGATGGGTATAAAAAGGTTGGGGGACAGCATGATTGGGGTGAGGATAGGGGCATCCTGAACCCATGGTTATCAATTTGGGTGACAGTAAGTATTGAGTCCTCACTCACTGGTCTGTTGTCACTGTAACCTCACTCTGCCATTGCCTGACATCTCCTTCTCCCCTCCTTGTAATACATAAAATGAGGGAGAGCAGCCTCCTCAGCCACAGAAAATGTGCACTAACAGTGTGGTACACAACCCTTCACACCATCACTGGAAACTTAGTAGGGGTGATACAATCATCTCCTCTGCCACTGCTTCTGGAGTGGAACCACTGGACCAGTTTCTGGGGCAGAACTACCTGAGGGGGCAGGTAGTGCAGGGTCAGCAGGCAGATTGGCTCCCAAACATGCTGGACAATGGTGCTGGAGCTGGTAGGGGGGCAGGCAGATTATGTAGGGCAGGCCTACCCCGCTGTGCTAGGAAGCATTTAGTGATATGGTACACATGGCTGACATGGGCATCTTTTAATGATGTAATAAGATTAAAAAAGAGAATAAAAAAATAAAAGAAAATGCAAGTAAAATAAAATAAAAAGTAATGTTACAATAAAAAATAACATAAAAATAAAACAGAAAATCAAAAAATAAAATAAAAAATAATGGCACAAAAATACTTTTATTACAAATAATAGGAAGTAAAATAAAAAATGAATAATAAAAGAGAGATAAGGGTTTGGGTGAGAGAAAAATAGATAAGATTAATACCTTCAAATGTATTATACACTGCATTAATACAATTATTTGACTCTATTATCTTAACTTTTACATTTAAGACTACCACCTCCCAACAAATATACACTATACTACAGACTGCAACAAGTAATCCTTGACATGTGGATATATTACACATATGCATGTCCAATTATACAGATTACAGTTTACAGCAAGGCATTTATGCCACTGGTATAGCAATTTTAATTTTAATTTAAATATTATTAAAGAATTAACAGTATTGAATAGTTGGAAAATGTGGTATTTGATCCCGCAGACTCTGACTAAAGTCTAATATTATACTCTTGGTTGGTGCTACAGACTAATGCATGCATACTTGCTTTTACAGTTGAGAAATGCATGCTGAATTTAATGCAACCCTATAAAATACCAAAAAGCTATCTTTAACTTTTAATGCTAAAATAACACTACTCTTCTGTTGCATACATACCACATGCTTCACTCATCCTCACCAATCTAGCTCATTGGATTTGGACATTGACCTTATGAACATGGGCAACTATGGAAGAAAAAGAACAGAGCAGAATACCATTATTAATATCAGTCTTGCCAATATTTGGCATTTAAGTCTTACAAATACTCTCTGTAGTTGATACTTACACTGGTGTGGGAAATCCATCATCCTAAATTACCCAAACAAATAGTTGAGGGTATCCCTCTTCTGCAGGTCATTGTAATGATGCCTACATTGGTCACCAATGTTTAGGATACTGGTGGCACTGGTTACAGCTTGGTCTAAACTATACCAAGCTTCTGACTTATACTGGGAGCCAGAATAGTTCCCCAGTAGAAGACTAGTACTGTGATTCTTAACTAGGAGTCCAATAAAAATCTTGGACTTCTGGACACCTCTTTTCTGTGCCCTAAACATGACATCTTCCCCACAACACCTGCCATGTCTGCCATATATGTAGGGCAATGGAGACTGATGCTTTCCCACCAGTTCCAGTTATCACGTTTACTGGGAGTGTGCACACCGTTTGAAACTGTTGTCCTCTGGTTACCATTGTATAAACATGGTGCTCGGCAGTGCGCACCCCGGAGCACCATGTTTGGGCAATGGTAAGTGGAGCACAACAGTAACAAGCAGTGTGTATTACATAATTACAGTTGCAATTTCAAGGTTATTGGTTTTACATGCAGTTCTGCATGTGTGTTAGCAGATGTGAAGGCCATGCCAGTCCAGACAGCAGAAATATACTTACAGGAATATATTACATAGTATACCCACAGTTATATATGTGATAATAAATGTAATAATAAATATATATATATATATATATATATATATATATATATATATATATATATATATATATATATATATTTATATATAAATCACTGACAAAATGCTAGTGTCTCAGCCCTCAAGCCCTCATAAATATAACTCATAATCAGCTGCATTATGTTAAGTGTTATAAGTGAGACTGACTTTAATGGGTAGTGGGACAACAGTAAACATGTATGGAATATGTTGTATTTGAACCCAGGACCAGGTGTATGGCAGTCCTGCACATGCACCTGTTGCCACAAGAAGGTTGAAAAACACTTGCCTATGTTGCAGTTCATTGTTATAAACTTCGATGTCACAGCAGTAAAAAAAAAATAAAAAATTCTAAGCTTGTTTCCTGCCTTTCCTGTAACTAGTCTAGTCCAGATACAGATTTGCTGTAGCCACGACTTTTTGTAAGCTTCTGAGCCCTACAAGCCTTTCTGTGTTGGAGGGAAGCCTTCTAGCTTATCAGTGGGAGTGGTAAGCACTAAGTAACCTATCTACCACAAGAGGAGTGGTTTCTGGCCCAGAAATTGTAGTATATTGGCCGTTTGCACAGTTTTTACATCTCTTTCAACTTTCTGGTTTAAAAGCCATGTGTGTGCTTGTTTCCCACCTTCCCTGTAACTAGTTTAGTCCAAATATAGATTTGCTGTATCCAGGACTGTTTGTAAGCTTCTGTGCAGTGCCAAAGTCTGCTCTTCAATTTTTTCCTTAAATCTATTAATTCTCTCCTCTCCTGCACTTTTACAAGCTTATTAGTCTAGCACTTTACCAGACTTCTTGTAGCAATTATTGTAGCACACAAAAAGTGCTACCAGCACTAAGCGTTCTACAAGGAAACAGCTCCAGTAATTATTATTAATGCCCACCCCTCCAGGCATGTCTAAAGGTCAGTTCCCTCTGCATTCTCCTATTAATCTGGTGAACTTGGGCATCCTGAGGCAATGTAGCAACTGCCTCATGTACACTGACAACCCTCTCCTCCTACCTCCCAACACTCAGACTTGTGAGAGATGCACTTATATATCCAAATTGGAAGCCACGCACTCTCCAGTCAAGACCGGCTGGTCAAGAGGAGAAGGTCAACACATGCACCACACCACATGGAACACATAGCCCTCCAGAACACACACCAGCACTGCCTTCACATAAAACCACAAACCACACACCCACCTTCATGGAGGATCTCAATAAAAATCTACCCAAACAGCAGAGACCGCCAAGGCAGAAATGCACTCAACCACCACAGCACAACACTAATCATGAGACACATAACTCTCATAAACAGTGTGCCACTCAACCAAAGCCCATAAGGCAAAACAGCATGCCCAACACACTAGTCATAGGTGACTCGATAGTGAGGCACACTGATGTCCCACTCACTAGGTTGAATAAGGAGAAAGAAACAGTCAGTTGCCTGTCAGGCACCAGGATCTACCACATAATGCATGCACTCAGGTCCTCAACAACAGGTACAAATATGACTCTGTCATTGTATATGTGAGTGTGAATGACCTGAGACATACCTCCCTGGACTACATGAAAAGAGACATGGAGGTGCTCTTGGATTGTGTAGCCCAGGTGGTTATGACCCTAGCCCTGAGCAGCATCCTACCATCACCCAGAATGATACCACAGTACAATCAGAAAATGAATGATTTCAACAATTGGCTAAGTTACTGGTGTCATTCTAAGGGGATCCAGTATCTGTCTGCCTGGGATGACATGATTGACAGACCTTGATGCTTTGCCAGAGATTGCCTCCATCTGTCATCTCTGGGCTTCTGGATACTGGCCAAGGCTCTTACCACCCCTATAGTGCCTTTTTTAAGTGGTGTTCCAAAGACCAAACTACCACCTTAACAGCTACAAACAAATGCCACCTGAGGGTCATGCTGCTCAATGCTAGAAGTCTAAATCTCAAAATGCACTCACTTGAACCACTCCATCTACTCTTCCCTCATTAGGCCAATCATTGAGTACAATGTCCCATTTTGCATGTACCTCACTAAACACCTGCAACAACTGGAGACACCCCAAAAGTACCTCACAAAGGGGATCCTAGGCCTTAAACATTTGTCCTGTATGGACAGACTAAAAACCTCCAACTATTCTCTGTTTCATATCGCCTACTTAGAGGCAATCTCTGCTTGACTTACAAAGCCATGTCTGACCCAGCTCTGTTAGAAATGCTACATCTAAAGAAATCCCAATCCCTCTTCAACATATACTCCAGAGACCTCAACCTCATTACCACAATCAACAGATCATGCTGGAGGGACAGGTTCATAACCCAGAAACTGCCCATGCTATGGAATAGACTTCCCATACATGTCAAGCAGAGCACCTCACTGGCCCTCTTTAAGAGAAATCTTGATGAGTGGATGGGAAATAGAAAATTCACCCCAGAGATCACTCCAGTGCCTTTACTTGACAGAGGCACTGGGAACTAAGGTCGAGTGGCATGATGTCAGGGTATTCCTACGGGCTAGGCATGCAAAGGCCCCAGGGCCATTAGCCTAGTACACACCTATGAACCTATAAATGTTGCACAGCCTGCACTAGACTCAAGCCCATCTGCACTACAGTCACACACTTATACCTGCTGCCACAGGACTAGTTACGTGATATTCTCTATGTTACTAACCATTCTTATGGTCTCACTGTTAAGTGCCGCACAACTCCACTTAGTGGGTTTGCGCGATGCCCACTATTATTAATTGAATGCATCTGCTTTCTGTTTTTGGCTGACTGGGTCCTGTCTGCTTCCTGTGGGTTAATTTCTGCAGTTTGCACAGTGCTGTGCTTCGAACAAATGAGATAAGCACAGCCAAACCTGACATTAATTTCCTCCATTCCTGTGATTGTGCTATGTGCTGCAATGTCCAAATACTGGACCCCCTCAAAAAATTAAACAAAGACAGAAATAAAAAAATTTAAGAAAAAAGAGGCAAGTAGATGAAATGAGAAAAATCAATGTATGACATGCACAAAAGAAAATGATGGCTCCCATGAGATATATATACATACATCTGGATTTAAACTGTCATTCCAATACACCTTCAGACCAAAAGATGGGTGCCTTATCCCTCTTTGCCACACAAACTGCTTTGCAGCAAAGAACTGAACTCAATCTGCACAGAACAAACTGCAACAGCACCTACAGTGATATCAAATCATATAACTGTTATTTGTACATTTGCTATTATTGGGTGTACTCCACCTTGTGATCACACATCCTGTTATGATTATTGCTTACAAATATACAGCTCTATATTACATTTCTGTATTTGTTGGTCACTCTTCAGTTATATGACCAGTAATGTGAGACATGCAGTGTGCAAGCCATTCTATATCATTGGCTTTAAAATGTGTGAGGGTATTAAGTGGAAATAATATCAGATGCACTTGGAAACAAATGAAGGAGAAGTTGAATGCTAAGGAACACAACCTCTGAACTATGTGCTGCTTACTTGCATTTTCACCTGACACACTCAGTGGAAGTAAGGAAGGCTGCAGTGCTGTTGTGTTTTCCTTCTCCCAACCAGTAATTATTCACAGTTGCAATCCAGTGACAATAAACACTGAGGGAGCACCTGCACTATATCTACATCTCCTACACTGATCCAAGTATTTGCAATTTAGCAGTTCTAATGAGTTTACACCTCATTTACATCTTTGCCATGCTAAATACCCCGAATCTACACCATATAAAAAGGCAACTATGTAGCTAAGCAACCTGATGGTGAGGAAACTTGTTTATGTTGGGAAGACTGCACAAATGCTATTTCTTCAGGATATATTTGTACAGAGGAGTATTGAATTTCAGAAGGTATGCTTCCATTTTGTCCACACATACTGCATATGCTGGAATGTATTTAAGAAAATTCTGAAGCAATGGCTTTTACTCTTTTATCTGTTTGCATTAGTTAGAAGTGTACTGATGGCACGGGCATGTTTTTCAAGCCATTTCAGAGTTATACCTGATTTCCAATACATGAAAATGGAATGCTGTGTGATAAATATGTACAAATGTTTCAGGGAGACCTGCTTTGATAGAAATGTTAGCAGTTCAAAGATGGTTTGTTAGCAAAATGTGTCATTTCCTGTTCGTTTTTTTGAGGGGGAGCGAAGGTGAGTTAATGTTATGGCACAGACAAGGGCATATTGCTCTTGGTAGTCTCTATATTTTACATCTGCCCTTTTGTTCATATTTCATATTTCTAGACCATTTTATGTTTCTCCAGAGAGTAATACTGAGTGGCTATATTTTCTGTTTGTTCTGTAAACAGTCATTTTGAGTTATGTGATACTTATGTGTATCATCCTTCTGTTGCCTTTAAGGAGACCTAGGAGTATGTCTCCCTGGTTCACTTATAGTCAGAACCAGGAGACTGTGAATGCCTTTAGGCAACAATGGGCTTTTCTGCTGAAAAGGGGATGGGGAGATATGGCATGTAGGCTGAAAATATGGCATGAAATAGTAACTGACATGAATGTCATGGTTGGCCATGGTAGGCTGTATGAGCAGGTACACCACAGGGCCACTAACAAGATCACGTCTGAATGGAGATGAGCAGTGCTAGTGGGCCATGACCAGATAGTTACTGGAGGAGAGCCTGCTAGGAAACAACCACTAACAGCTAATGAGGAAATCCTGACCAATATCAGGGATCCAGACAACTCCCAGGAGAGTGCAGTACAGCATGTGCTGGATGTAGGAGCAACAGTTTCAGAGACAGCAATCATGTCCCACAAGGGGCTTCCAGATAGGCTTTGGTATCTGAATAGCTGAATACTGTTATATTGTAAAACAACTGAATTAAAGAATTGACTTCTGTGTCACATCTCTTTTTCTTGGGGCAGTTGATGATTGCTACATTTATTAGCTTAGGTTGGACTTGTCAGCCACATTCTTGTTAAAAGTATAGTTAATAGATATATAAAAGGGTAAATGTATTACCCCCATGTTGCTGCCAATTGTAATGATGTTGCTTTTACCTCCTACTTAACTTATTCCAGGATCATCTGGATTGCAGTGGAGAATCCCTTTTGCAGAAGATAAGCCAAACATTTTATGTTAGTACTGCTGAACAACTTAAAGTCATATTTTAGTGTGTGCTGTTGATGTCAGGCTTGTTGTGTGTATTGCTGCACTCCCTGCAATAGTGGCAACAATGTTACTTTGTTAGCATATATTGCAGTATAGTAATGTAGGTATAAATTTATTCATGTATTTGTTGCTTTCTACCACAGATGATCATGGCATTGGGAGAGTGGGATCTCTGCCACCTGATGTCAGTGTATCAGCAGACTCTGATGATGATGGTGGCCAAACTGAAGATCAGTCCAGGGATGCAGAAGTTGAATATGACACTGAGGCTGACATACAGCCATCCCATGCAATTCCATCGGATGCAGCCAGTAGGGCTACACCTACCCATTCCAGAGAGGCCACAGATATTGGACAGGTGGAGGGCAAATCCATTGATCAGGGAAGAGTGGCTACTGTGGCTTCAGTGCCTGCTAGGTCTGGCCATAGCCAAAGTGTGGGAAAGCTGCCATGCAGGTGGGTTGACAGGGGTGTTTGAAGGGGGATCACTGTCCCTCCTCCACATGGTGCAGCTGTCTCTCCTTGTAGCAATCCATGTATGTTAAAGGCCATAGTGGAGGCACAGGCATGGTCCAATAGGTGCTCCAGTCAAATGCTCAGGGTTGTACATGTGGCACAATCTGATATGCATGACTACCTCCACTGTGCTGTAGAGTCAATGGATCAGATGAACGATACATTGGAATGAACAGTGTATGTAATGGAACATCTGCTGGAAGGGAGTGGCATCCACGTCGGCACAGGTCATCCACATCATCTACTGTCAGACAACATGGCCACACCCACTCACACTCTGATAGTGGCAGTACTTCCACTGCTACATCAGTGAGTGTGCTGTCTACACCCAGATATTGCAAGCCATGGGGTCATGATCCTGGGCATCCTCATGAAGGGAGCTGATCCAGTAGACATCAGTCACCTTCAGGTAGCAGCACTGCAACTGACCATGGGCATGGATGTGCCACTGCAACTTCAGGCAGAGCCAGTTTTCAGGGTCGGGGATGGCAACGATGAACTGCCACCTCTACCATGTGTGGCTCATACCTGTCCGGCATACCAAGACAAAGAGCCAGCAGAGTGCTTGGCTGTGTTCATGCAGACACTCACACACCAATTTCACCTGGAAAATGCCTACAGACACACACAGAGCAGTTATTCATTTTGTCTCACTGGATATTTGTTGGTGTATCCAACTGTCTGCCTGTTTCTCTTTCTTACTCACACACACTCATCAATATTTCCCATCAGCCTAGGTTTCCTACACTCCCACTCAACACCCTGTGCAAGTGATGATAACTGTGCCATATCCCTGTTTTCTGTCTTTTGGATTCAAGGATTCATAAGCTTTGTGCCTGATGCTCAGGGTGCATAGCTAACTTAGTGCTTAGTGTATCTGCATTTGTGGTGTTGAACTGTTAATTGCACCTTTGACATATATTAAAGTCAGACAGTTGACAGTATCAAAATTTCCCAACTTTACAGTGAATGATCATGTGTGGGTTGTGAAGTCAGAAACTGCAATGTGTATCATTACTTTCTAATTTCTCTCTTTAATGATTTTCCAGTACAAATGTATGGTGCTAATTTGAGGGCATGCAGTGATCAACAGTACTTTTGAGAGGTATGACTGTGTGAATCTTTGATGCCTGTGGCCTACTAGTTAGTAATGGACATATGTAAGTTAAATAAGTCTCAGTTGTCACATGTCAAGGTACTTTCTGTACAAATCTCCCACCTCTTACTTGCTTACTGGAACAAATAATGAAATACAAGGATATGCCACACATTCATACTATTAAACAATACACTCCAGTTCAGGGCATACCTTGTACATAAATGCAGCAGTTGCCACAGTTTTAGTTCAGGGCTGACTCTGTCTGAAGCAAGCAGTACACAGCTAGTACATAGGGAGGTAATGGTTGTGTGAGTCGACTGACATCAATGTTACCATATGTATATAAGTAAAAGAAAGGTTTTATGCCCCTAGGTGGTGAGAGAATGTGTATTGCATTGTCTCTTAACCAGTGCAAGGGCATACTGAGCATGCCTACATCTATGTAGATCCACAGCAACTGGTGGATCCCCCTGTAACTCCTCATCTGCCTGTGGCTGTGGTGACCTTGGTGGGATGTGTGCCCCTTCCCCTTGCTAATCCTGCTGAAGGTGTTTCCTCAGGATTATGTTGTGTAGCATGGCACATAAAGTGAATATTTCTGTACACATCCATGGATTGTACTGCAGGGCTTCCCCAGATGTATCCAGGCACTGGAACCATGACTTCAGCAGCCCAAACACACGCTCCATATTTCTGGTTTGAGCATGTGCCTCATTATGGCAATCTTCCATGGGTGTGTGTTCATTTCTGATGGGTGTCATCAGCTATGGTTCCAGTGCATAGTCTGGATCCCCCAGTAAATGGTCTTGTGGGATATCCCCCATAGCAAACATCTGGTATACTCAAGAGGTATGTCAGATATGTGAGTCGCAGTAAGTGCCAGGGTTGCCAGCACACATGTTAAATATTATTCCCTTGACATTACACACAACTTGGTAGTTGATAGAGTGGTAGCCCTTTCTGTTTATGTAGAGCCTACCCTGTTCCCTGGGTGGTGCCTTTCTATATGTGTGCAATCTGTGGCACCCAGTACATCAGGGTAGTGTGCTGCATCATAAAACTCCTGCATATTTCAGGCCCTCTCCACAGAACTATGGGGAAAATATTTGTAGTAACTGGCATGTTGGAGCACAGAATTCAGGAATTGATGGAGGATCCTGGATGCTGATTTATGTGACACCCCAAACATCTCTCCTGTTGATCTCTGAAAGGTACCTGTAGCTAAGATTCTAAAGGCTACACTTACCTTAGTCTCTAGTGGGATGGGTTCCCCTTGGTTGGCTCTTGCTCTAAGATGAAGATGGCAGAGAACCCAGAGTTCCTGTAGTGTGTCTTTGTCCATCCTGTAGTGCTCTACAATTTCCACATCATGTAGGCTGGGAAAGGTTCAGGATGGCGCAGTGGTGCAGCGGTAATGTTGTTGCCTCACAGCAAGAGGTTGGTTCGATTCTCAGCTGGGGTGCCTTCTGTGCAGAGTCTGCATGTCCTCCTTGCATTTGTGTGGGTTTCCTCCTGGTTCTCCAGTTTCCTCCCACATTTCAAAGACATGCGTCTGGAGCATTTCTTCCCAGGCCTCCGCTGAAAATTGGCTTTGTTCCAAGTCAGACTTTCCTGGTAAATAAATATTAAATAAGTTAAATGGGGCCTAAAAACTCTTATCTTTCTTGGCCTAGGCCTATTGGCAGCAGCAGCATTGAGTTTAGCCTGTAGCTTGTTGAGTAGCTCCACCATGTTGGATTGGTTGATTAGCATGCAATTCAGCTTCTTATGCTGTAATTAGTATGCCAGGGTGTTTACTTTGTTTGCACAGGGGTGCATGCCTCTACATGGTGCTTAGTGAATCTAAATTTTGCTGCTATCATGACGGGCACACAGTAAAAATTGACTGTGTATGGCTTATTGATTCCCCAATAGATTTGGTTAAATTCCTAGCTAAATTCCAAAAACACTGTCTTCTAGAATGACATCAAAATTAGAAGTTTGATGTTTGGTAGATATTTCTATCTTTAAACATTGACTCTGAAGTGGTAGGAGAAAGATACTCATCTATTCAGGAAAAAATTTCCCTTTGATGTCATAAAATCTAAATATATATTCAAGCTCTATTGCAGTTTATTTATAAAGGTATAGCATTTTCCATTCAGTCATTCGAAGATGCTGAATCTGAGCTCAAAGCCTTTCAACTCATGTAACGGAACTCATTTGAAGTCCCAGGATTCTCTTGTGCCAGGGACCATAATGCTGTTAAAGCATAGAATGCTAGAAGTCTATATTGGAAGATTTCTGTACAAAGGTGTGGTAACAATGTACCACTAGGCAAAAGGGGTAACAACAATATCAATATGTTACTTTTGGCCATAAGTGTACATGAATGCTATGCGCATGTGTGTGTGTGTGTGTGTGTGTGTGTGTGTGTGTGTGTGTGTGTGTGTGTGTGTGTGTGTGCTTGTGTGTGTGTGTATGTGTGGTGTGCCCCTGTGGGCAAGTTGTATGAGATGGTGACAAAGACAGGATATGTGAACATTAACAATGATATTAATGCAGGCCAACAAGCATATTATGACAGTGTATTACAGCAAAGGCAGACAAGACAGTGTTGGTAACATAAGCAGCTATCAGCATAACATGGGCAACCCTCATAATGTAAGTTGACAGACAGAGCAGGCCAATACTACTATCATTTATGAACAACATGGGTATGTCAGTTGGATGCAGCACATGTGATATTTTGGGATGCGTAACATGCAAGACATTGGACTTTAGGTTCTGTGGCAAGGTCCAAAGCCTGATATTGGACCAAAAATCTGAAATAGTAGGCCTTATGTAGTAGAGGCCATGCTTAACTGGCCCTATTTGTGTAGATTCCTAGAATATGTCCTGTGTGCATGTGAGTTAGCATGCCAGCATATATACACAGGGTGTATCAAGCAATATGAGGTAGGGCTACACACAGTACAGAATTGCAGTAGCAGGTAACATAATGTTGCTTTGATACACAAAACTTATATATATATATATATATATATATATATATACCATGGCAGTAATCATGTTCACCCCCTTGCTTTATATTATGATAGTTTTGCATACATTCCTACCAGTCATTGACTCACCCATGCATTAGCTCTGCACTTCACAGATGCTTATGAGACTGCATGATGTTAAATGAGCCTCATAGCACAGCCAGTGTGAAATGAGATGAAAGTGCAATTCAGGAATATTCACTCTAAATAGGTTCATTAAAACTATGCTAGAAGCCTTAATATTGCATGATAAAAACAATTAGTCATGTCTGATGCTGATTGACATAGCAAAGGGAAATTCTCCTAGACCGAGAGCAGCATACTACTACAGGTCATTTGTGTTCAGGGTCAGCAGATATTCTGTTTTGGAGATGCAGATGAGGCTTCCATGAACATGCCTGGTGGGACATATTAGAGCAGATCACTGCAGTCAACAGTCAAAACAGAACATTCAAACACTTTGAGAGAAGGGTCTTTGATATGATTGCATGTTCAAGGCCACCTGCATGGCACAATATCGAAGAGTCATACATGGATTTCTGCTTACAGTATCATCATAAAGAAACATTTTTCAGAGACCAGACAGATTATCCACATTATTACTGGACCTGAATGCTGAACTGCACAGAGTGCCTTGAATATCAGTTTTTGATACACCGGGTAGGTATCTTGTAATATATGAGATGATCTGCCCTACCTGTCGAGGTGAGGGCCATACAACTAACAAGTATGGTTTCTATGTTGATATAATAAAATTGGTACAAAGGTTCATGGGTGAATATTAGGCTAACTGCTCTGAAGGACAAGTAAAGATTTATTTATTTTATTTATCCTTTGCTGACTGGGTTAATCCCACTAGGCTAGTAGCATCTTTTCAGGGAAGACCCACGATAGTATCTATACTATTAGAGGAAATTTGGCCAGGACATCTGGGAAATCTCCCTACTCTTTTTGATAGGTGCTGTGTGGTCTTTTACATCTACCTGAGCTACCACCAGCTCAAGCAGATAGAGCCTCGGTTTAATGTTTCATCCGAATGACAACACACTCAAAAGTGCAGCACCCCCCCCCCCCATGTTGTACTGCAGTCTCAGTAATTGTTCTACCTGGTGTGATAATAGAACACACAGCCTTCTGCATCAAAGGCAAGTGTGCTACCTGTTGTGCCACTGACACTGCTAGACAATAGCCCGCAGTTACAATCAAACCCTGTACCATGTGTCTATGAGATGACAACCTTAACCATTATGCCAAACCCACCTTAAAAATGAGCACCACATGTTTTTTTTTTCTCCACTGTACCATCAAGACAAGTGTCTAAATGAACAGACTTCATGCACTGAGCAGAAATTAAACTCTGGCCAACTGCTTTGAAGGCAGTTATGCTCACCACTATACCAGCAGTGCTACCGGTACAGTTGGGACTATGCCTACACCAGCAGTCTGCTCAAAGTGTATTGACTACAAATTGTCCATAGCACTCTTTTATAGACATTTTCCTACACTGAAGTTCAGGTGTTCATGAAGGGTGACTTCATAGAATTGGCTATTCTTATGTGTTTTCATGTACGCCGTGTTGTCAGGTTCCTCTTCCATGAATTTAAACATAGTTGATGTCAGGGGACTGCCTGGCCCTATGATGATAGCAGCCACGTCTCGGAACAGTTGTGGGTCATGGTGCAGTGGTAGTTCTGGTTAATGTGAGAGTCATATACCTCCACCTTTCAATGACACAGTTTCTGTGTTTGTGCAACCCAGCCCTCAGTACCAGGATTCCACAGTAGGACAGATTGTGGCAAACATAACTTCAAAGGCAATGCCTTCATCTCCAGTGGCAGAGTCAGCCTTGGTTATCTTCCGAATTACTGAGCATGAGGAGGACAGCAGGGGTTGGCATACTACTAGATGGTCATACCATTAGATCCCCCCCATCTGAATGACCCTGTGGTTGCTACTCATTATTGGCACAGGGCCACTGTGCAACCATAGCTAGAGACCAGTACAGCTGTATGCGAACTATAATGACGTGCTTGATGGTCCATTCATGCAGCATAACAAAATGATGGGATATGTGGTCTGTAGGTTGAAGATGTTCTATGGCTATCTGTCATAGTCACTGTCATTCTCATGACTCATTTACTTCCACCTTTGGAGAGAAAGCCCATCACTGGATGGGCAGGGCACAGACTAGGCCCACAGAACTAACACCACCTCCATATCACCATCCAGTATTAAATGAGCTGTGGGATGCCATGTATGCAGAGATAGACATGATATTTGAAATTGCTCACCTATAGCACATCACAATTTTCATTTTCATGGAGTATTCCATTGTGCGTATGAACTTCCCAGGAGAAGATATCCCTGGAGACATACATGGTTGGTGTAGAGCAGGTGCCCTAGACCCGTGCCCATCACAGTGTTTAATCACCCACTGGAACTATGTCCATGTACACCAACACATACCCATCAGCACTGTCCATGATTTCCCACTCATGACACAATGGAGGCACCACAGCTTTATATACTTAGAAAGTTACTAGAACAAACAACAGACTTTGCATTAGCATGCTTACTTTTGAGGGATATTTGTGAAGGCAGTACAGAATCAATATATTTAGGCACATTTCTGACTAGTGATATTTTTCTGTTTTAGTGTATTTTGAAATAGTAGCATATGTCTGGCTACAGCAGGTTAAATGTGGGTTAGGAGCAATTTGTAAGATTTTTTTCATTTCATTTTATGTACTTTCCTGTGAGTGAAATATTATACCAGAAACATCATATATAGTGACAATATGCATACTAACATGATATGTGATAAAATATATGGCATGGTGGAAAACAAAGCTACAGACTACAGAAAAGAGGATCTACCACAGGGCCGGTGGCGCTAACTTTTCATGACTGGCATTCTGGGAGTATCGCTTACTACAAATAGTGCTCGTTCATGTTGAGAGTTATCAAATGAGAGAATTTTATAATCTTGTGTTGATACCTTCTGTATGTCTCCTGTGGACACATTAGAGGGATTATATATATATATATATATATATATATATATATATATATATATATATATATATATATATATATATCAGTCTGGCTGGGTACAACCACAGATCTCACATGTTGAGTTGGTGAATGTTGCTAAGGATAAAGAATTCTGGTCTATCCTCCCCAGTTTGCTACCAGTGTGACTCTCCCTGAGACACATGGTTTAGAAAATAAATGTATTGTTGAGTGCTATGCACATATACTCTGGTATCAACATATTATGACAACAACATTTATGTAGAAGTAGGGTCTAAAGTTACTGTTATTGTTATAAAATTACATATTGTTTGTTAAAGAAAAAAAACATGCTCAGGTCAAGACTCCTTAGCTCTGTCTCTTCTTTCACAACAACATTGCAGAGTCAGTATAATTCAGCATATACTCTTATTAACGTTAATCATAAGGAACCCATTTAAGGCTCATTGTTACAGAATCATATTCATTTATTTGTTTAACATGAGATTGCATGCCCAGATTCATACCTTACTCAAACTCTGACCCTGAATTCATGGCATATTCTCTCTGTTTATTTTTAATAAATCAGAAACCAACTCCACTGGGTATGTTGTATGTTGTTTAACAAATTCTGCAGCAGAAAACATTTTCTGAATGCTTCAGTAGTTTAGTAGTGGCAACAAATACCATATTCTGCTGGGTTTTGAAATCTGACACCATATTGTTTTCATTTTCCAGCAAGCAGTTTGCTATCCTGCATTTCATGTTCCATTCTGAATATAGCCTTTAGCCTTCATCCAGTGATAAGAGTCAGAGAAACTCATTGCACTACATCATTCCCTATCAACAGCTTTCTTTTAGCTTGGCCCGGGATCCCACATGACTAATAAAAATAAATGAGATTTTAAGAAAAAATTGTACTGCATCACCGTTTTCTTCTTTTATCTAAAAATAAAATTCTGTTTGGGGTAACAACTCTCTCGTGCATCCTGGTTATATTACTTTATCAAAATTAGACTTGCATATTCCTCAGTATGTTGCATTTGTTTGCAATCTGCAGCTAAACTGTACCGCAGTAAAACCTTATATATATATATATATATATATATATATATATATATATATATATATATATATATATATATATATGTTTACAGTACAAATTTCATCATCCTGCTTATGTACTTCCATTAATCATACCTTGCATTAATTTGTTAATGATTTTTTTGTTCTGTTTGTTAAATGTACTGTTTTAATTTATTATATCTTTAAAAATGTTAGATTTTTCAGATTGCTAAGTTTTATGTAAGTGGAGCTTTTTTCCCCAAGGCCTCCATTAAATATAGGTTCTTATGGGCCAGTCTGACTTTCTCTGAAACAAACGTCAATAAATAAATAAATAACTTTTTCTTTCTGGACACCCAGGGGGATATGGAATATTTAAACCACTGACTCAGAGTCACAAAAAATGCAAGAGAATTTTGGAATAAATACAGTTATACCAGACAGGTGTCAAAATCCCGTACTCCTTCCCTTCTGTTAAGGTTTTCTAGCCTGGTGAGGTTATACTGGGACCAAGAATCTGAACAAGGAGAACAGAAGCTGAGCAGATGATATCAATTTGATGAATAAAGATATTTTTTTTGTTTATTAAGTTAGTATGCTGGCTGTACTAGAAGCTGAATTAAATGCAAAGACAAGTGCAAACCATAGCAATCTGCCCCATCTCAATCATGTTCTGCTGAGCGTATGTTTTCCTTAAGGCATAACATACTATGACTAATTCCTAACAGCTCTGAAGAATCATGCTTTACAAACTATCAAACATATTGAAAGTGTAATTTATTATCTCCCTCAAGCTAAACACAGATAGCAATTACACGAGGCAACACTAATTAATATCTTAAGAAAAGAAATCTTAAATGAATTTATTATTTTTGCTTCTTTTCCCCATGATGTGAATTCTGCATTCTCTTTGTAACAAAGCATGATTTCCACACAGCCTTATGATAGATTTTTATTTTATTTATTTTTTTATTTTATATCTGTTGACCGGGCTAGTCTAGCTGGATACATATCCATTTTCAGCAGAGGCCCGGGGAGAAAAGCTCCACGCACAAATACATTAAGGCATTAAAAACTTAGAAAAAAATGACTAGCTTAAATTATACAGCATAACATGTAAAGAAAGTAAATTTTGTGAATACTGTGCAGAGACATTAGAATAGATTTTGGAGATAAACATGTCTTAATTCAATAAAGGGGTTACAAATACAATCAGGCAACAGTTAAACATAGTAATTAAGCATCAACATTCATTTGAGAGAAAAAATAAAAAAACACTAAGTAAGAGAAAGAAAAATAGAGACTAGGAAGGACAATAATGAAGGTAAGAAGAGGTTAGTAGTTGATAGTCAATGACTCTCAAGGTGGGGTATTTGTTATAAAGCATGAGAGGAGGGGAGGAAAAAAATGAAGAGTATTTTTCAATCAGGCTTTGAGCAGGGACAAAGCCATTGTCTTTTTAGGTAATGTCTGAGGTTTTTCTTAAAGAGTTGTGTAGATGAGAGAGAAGTGAGTGTATTTGGAAGCTTATTCCAGATTCTACCAACAACATTGGAAAATAGTGAATCTCCTGCTTTGTTATTAGATATATTGTTGGCAATGTGTAACTTATTAGCTGAGCGTAGTGTTATAAGATTTTTTTATGGGGAGATCAGATTAGAGAGGATAGGGGTGTTGGTGGGGTGGTGCAGAATTTTTTGTGCAATCAGCAGTTGATTGTATTGTAGTTGGTTTTGTAGTTCTAACCAACTGAGTTGTTGGAGGTTGAGACAGTGGTGGGTTCTATAAGGGGAGCCAATGGCAAATCTAGCAATATTATTATAGCTAGTTTCCAGTTTGGAAAGATTAAGCTTAGATAGATTGGTATAAATGGCAGATGCATAGAACAGGGTAGAAGTAAGCTGAGTCTGGGCAATAGATTTCCTAGCTAGTGGGGTAAAGAAGGGTTTTATTCTATAAAGGGAGCCTAGTTTTTTTATTGATGTTTTTTATAATATTGTTAACATGGACATCGAAGCTGAGGTTATGGTCAATAGTTATGCTGAGGAGACAAGCAGTAGAATCAGGGGAAATACAAGTACCATTGTCAGAGGTAATGGTAAAGTGGATCTGTGGGGATTTTTGGGTAGGAGTAAAAAGTAAAAGTTTTGTTTTTATGGGGTTAAGGAGGAGGCAGCGTTGGGTAAACAATTTTTCTACTTTGTTATATACAGTTTGGGAAAGGGTCTGGAGGGAGGAGGAAGACTTGGCAGTACAGATAAGCGTAGAGTCATCAGCATATTGTATACAGGAGGTTTGAGGAAAAGCAGTGTGGAGATCATTAATGAAAATGGAAAAAAGAAGAGGTCCTAGGATAGAGCCTTGGGTACTCCAGTGTCCACTGGGAGGGGTGGGGATAGTTTATTGTCCCAGAGTACTGCTTGCTTTCTGTTTTCAAGATAGGATTTAAACCAAAGGATTGCTTGTTGGTCACGATATTGGGCTTTTAGTGCATTGATAAGTAGGTTATGATTAACCATGTCGAAGGCTTTTGATAGATCGATAAATAGAGCAGATGAGAGAGAGTTGTTGTTTTGATTCTTGTTAATACAGTCAGTAAAAGTTAGCAGGGCAGATGTAGTGCTATGAAAGGGACTAAAACCGTGTTGGCAATTAGCAAGCAAGTTATTGTGGAGAAGGTGCTGAAGTAGTTGATGGTGGATACATTTTTCCATGATTTTAGCTAAAGGGGAGAGTAAAGCAATTGTACGGTAGTTGGAGATATCAGTGGATTTACCTCCTTTGTGTAAGGGGATTATATGGGAGATTTTCCATAAGGAAGGGATGTAACCTTCTGAGATAGTTCTGTTTATAAGGATAGAAACAGGGTATGCGATGGCTTTAGCAGCAATTTGAAGGTATTCTGCAGGGAGACAGTCAGCAGAAGGGGTGCAGGGTTTAAGTTTTTGAAGGAGTTTGCAGATAAAGGTAGTTGGTACTGGTTGTAAATGAAGGGGCGTAGAGAATTGTTGGTATGTTGTGTAGGAGTGGGGGTAGGGGGTGATAGTGTTTTAGTAAGGGTTTGAATTTGCTATTTGCAGAGGGTTGTTATGGGGGATAGAGCTGGGAGAAGGAGTTCTAGCCTGGCCTGGTTTGAGAAGTTTATTAATGCCAGACCAAAACTTTTGAGGATTTTTAGAGTTTGAATGTTGAAGATGGGAATAATAGTTCTTTTTATCTAAGATTATATCTTTTTTGATGGCATTTCTTAACTGTTTAAAGTAGAGGTGATCTGCTGGGCTTTTGGAGTTTCTCCATTTTGCCCAAATTTTGTTCCATAGGAACATTTTTTCTTTGGTTTGTTTTGTAAGCCAAGGAGCTATTTTGGTCCTGACTCTGGAGGACCGAATGGGAGCATGGCTATTTAGAATTTGAAGGAATGTAGAATTAAAGAAGGAGATAGCTTCATCCAGATTGATAAACGTAGCAATGCGATAGCATCCAGAAGAAAACCACCAAAAGTTACCAAAAATACGATGCTAAGTGCTCGAAAGTACCACCAGGCAGCGAAATGAATAAAAATCCACAGTTTATTCACAAACCACACAATAAAAATGAACGCTCTTCTAACACAGGTACCAATTGCGTTTTCGTCTCACTATGTGGGACTTCATCATGAAGTCCCACATAGTGAGACGAAAACGCATTTGGTACCTGTGTTAGAAGAGCGTTAATTTTTATTGTGTGGTTTGTGAATAAACTGTGGATTTTTATTCATTTCGCTGCCTGGTGGTACTTTTGAGCACTTAGCATCGTATTTCATCCAGATTGAGTAGTTTTAGTAATGACCAATTGCAGGCTTTTAGTTCATTGATAAAGTTCTCAGATTGGAAGTGTTTTTTAGATCAATACGTGATAAAATTGTTGTCTTTGGGGCTAGATTTCTTTTGCTTAACTATGTAGGTTAGAATATGGTCACTAATGTCATCTGGGAGAGATCCTGTCAAGTAAGTTTCAGGGTGACTATTAATTAGCATCCAGTCAAGAGTAGTTTCTTTAGTACTAGGCTTATGGATTCTAGTGGGGGTATTTATTATTTGAGTGAAACCAAATAGATTTATATGGGTCTTAGGGTTGGAAGAATTGCATAAGGTCCAGTCTATATTAAAATCTCCTAGTACTATTGTTTCTTGAGGAAGGTGGGTGGATAGGCTACTAGGTATGTTTTCTAGGGTGATAATATTATTTCCTGGAGGGATATATGAACAAATTATATAGATTGATTTAGAGCTATTTATTTGGAGTTTAACAGTAAGTGTCTCAGCATTGGTATTTGAGGGTAGTGCTACATCACAGGGAGAAACAAGGAGTTCAGATTTGAACAAGATTGCTATGCTGCTGCCCTTTTTTGAAGTGCGGTCACATCTAAGGATATTGTATCCAGGTGGGATTATTTCTTGGTCATGAGTAATAGGTTTTAGCCAAGTTTCTGTAAAACAAAGAATGTCAAATGCATGGGCTTGAAGGAGAGCATGCAGTTGACTAATTTTGTTGTTGATACTATGAATATTAAGATGTGCTATTCTGAGGGAGTTATCTAATCTAGAAGAGGAGGAAGCATCGTTATGCAATTGTTTTTGCAGATTGACATTTAGTGGGGATGGGCCAGGATTAGGATGAATGTCTCCACCTGTTAGTGGGGATGGGCCAGGATTAGGATGAATGTCTCCACCTGTTAGAATGTTTTTGGATTGTATCAAAGAAGTTTTTAAGATTTTATTAAGTTTGGGTGGGGTTAACCTATTGGGGAGGTAAGTAACATGAGTACATCTATGGAACTTAGGATGCAGATAAGCTGAGGTAGAGGTAATGTTACAATGAGAGAGGCAGTTGGGAAGTAAGGTTGGGAGAGTTTGTGGATGGGACACTTTATGGGCCAGCACATAATGCTCATAGGCAGTGAGGGTATAGGTTAAGGTTAGAAATATAAATAATAAACAAGACAGAAAAAGTATATAAGCAAAGGTTTATGTGAGTAGGCCATTTGGAATGGCAGAGTAAGGTTAATGTAAAGTCAAAGGTGGTTTAGAATATAGTTGAAGTGTAGGATAGGTTAATTGATATGGTATAGAAGGATAGTTAGAGTAGGTAGAGGGGTAGGAAGAATATAGTGATAGATGTAAGAGTAATGGTTATAGCTGTGGAGAATGGATAGAGGAGACGAGGGAGTGTGATAAGCAGAGGAGTAAGAAGGATAAGCTATAGAAGAGTAGGGTAGTTTAGTGCTGATTAGGTATAGAGATAAGGGGAGGAGTTTATAACTATTTAGTTGTGGTGTTGTGATGGGAAGTATAGTGGGTGTGGTTTGTTAAGTATAAATGTAACAGCACTGGGGGTGGGTGGGAATTGGGGGTAGGGGAGCGGGATATAGCAAGTAGTGAAGGAGACAATCAGTAAGCAGAGCAGCCCAGACAGAGAAGATGAAGCAGGTGAGTGGCTTCAAGCGGAGAAGGTATAGTTGTAGACCAAGGATAGAGAGAGGAAACAAAAGTGCATACTAGTCTGCTAAGGGTAGACAGTGATAGGAGTAGAGGTTAGGGGCAGTGAAGGAGAAATATAAGGAGTGATTATGTAACAGGGTAAGGGAGGAGAAGCTGGAAAGAATAGTGTAAAGAGGTGAATTAGTACAGATGGAAGGGGGGTGAGGGTAAAGTCCTGGTTAGACTGCCACTTGGTGTTCAGTGGTTGTATAACAACAGGTGACAGAGGGCAGAAAAAAACTAGTAGGGAAGGCTACGGTAAGCAGTGAGTGAAGGAAAGAGATAGACAATACTGGACTTGGAGAGGACTCTGGCTGCTAGCATTCCTGACTCAGGGGCCAAAGATAATTCAGTACAATTGCAAAATACAGCTGAGAGTAATTATCAGTAAGGGTCATGTCATAGGACGTACTTTGTAAAATACTGCCCAGGCCGTAGTAAGGTATTGGGACAGCACAGTAACTGGATCCAACTGGGCATGGCTTGAAATTGTTGAGGGTATCCTTAATGGCCAGGTAGGTTCCTTAGTGCAGAGTAGTGGATGGGGGGCTAAGAGGGAAGGAAGGTAGGGAGAGAGGGTCTTAATGATATAATGAGACAAACACAAAATAACTCTAGTATATAAATTAATGTAGAAATTTCCACAGTTTAGCATACAGAATAGTAAAAAAAACTACTAATAAAATGATTAGTGTATTGTTTAAACACAAGAAATAACCATACTGTGATAATTAGACACTTGTAATGGTAAGGCTAAGTAAGAACATTTAGTCTGTCAGTAAAACAATCTCTAATTTAGAAATATAGCATAGGTACAATCCTACCCTACCCCAATCATTCAATTAAGGAGGAGTAAATAAACATTTTCATGTAGGTATTAGCAGTAGCACACCTTTCAATATGTCTTAAGAATAAATAAAGAGCTAAAACTTTAGACAAGCAGTTCTAGCAGATAAAAGTAATGGGTACGCTCACTGTGGATAGTAGCCACACAGTTAAAAAGAGTAGATAGATAGATAGATAGATAGATAGATAGATAGATAGATAGATAGATGGATTGTGGAATAAACCCTCCAAATTATGGAATTCTTTATGAAGCCATATTTTAGATGTTGTATAGAAGCAATCTTTTAGTTCTCTGAATGTTCAATAAATATCACAAGCAGAGATCCTTTTAGTTTTATGTCAAAAAGCAGAGAATATTTTTCTACAAAGGCTCTCAGTACGGCAAAGCAAATCTTTATCATTTTTCAGATTTAACTCAGAAGTATCCAACAATGAGTTAAAAATGCTGTATAGTAATTCAGCATATATTACGTCAGGTAGTTTTCAAGAATCAATAGAGAAATTAATACAAGTGAATGTTTGTTTTGCAGCAAGCCAACTAGCATATGCATTTATTAACTTAGGGCAGTCTCGTGGCATTGTAGAGAGAATCACGGTGTTATGTACCCAGCAAATTGACCTATACAAATTCCTTTACAACTATCTGAAATTAATATTCTTACAATGATTCAAACTCCCATGTTATTCTTTATCAGTTTCATTCTTCTTCTGTATCAGTAGTTAGA
This sequence comes from Protopterus annectens, assembly GCF_019279795.1. Taxonomy (NCBI): domain Eukaryota; kingdom Metazoa; phylum Chordata; order Ceratodontiformes; family Protopteridae; genus Protopterus; species Protopterus annectens. Next base: position 525,191,816 of record NC_056744.1, on the reverse strand, counting down.
TTAATTTGAATCAAAAGAGATTTTACAGTTATATTACATTACTAATTGTATTTTGCTGTGAATTTTTTCTAGTAAATGTAATTCTTTAGTCACAACTATGTGACTCATATAACACACATTTTTTGAGATCATATCTATGTGACTAATAACATTTAGTCTTTATAATAAAATTGACATTGAATTAAGTTTTTATATTACAGTACCATGAATTCTGCTGTCATACTCTTTTTAACTGTGTGGCTACTATTTCATAAACTATTTCACTATAAAAGGGCCTCACTGAGACAGATGCCTGGTATCAAAGCCATAGCCTCAAGCTCAATGCCAAAAAGTGCATTGTCATCCCTTTTAGTAAAAAGTCCGTATCCATGAACTACCACATAGGCGGTAGTCTACTTAACACCGAAAGTGTGATAACAGACCTTGGGACACAGGTGGACAGTAGTCTCTCCTTTGATAATCACATTGCCACAGTAGTCAGGAAATCCTTCTACGTGGCACACCTCATCACAAAAGGTTTCTCATCCAGGAAAAAAGAAGTCATTGTTTCCCTCTACTCATCACTCATTAGACCCATTATAGAGTACAATGCCCCTTTTGGGATGTACCTCACAAGACATCTACAACAAATGTAAAGGCCACAGAAATACCTCACAAAGAGGATTACCAGCCTCAAACAGATGCCCTACGCAGACCGTCTCAAAAAACTCCAGCTTTACCCTGTCGCATATCTCCTACTCAGAGGCGATCTCTGCCTAACATACAAAGCTATGTCAAACTCAGAGCTGTTGGACATGCTCCACGTAAAGAAATCCCAATCCCTCCGAGCTACATGCTCTAGGGACCTAAACCTTGTCACCACAATAAACAGAACATGCTGGAGGGATAGATTACTATCTCAGAGACTTTCCATACTTTGGAACAAACTACCTATCTATATGAAACAAAGCTCCTCATTAGCACTCTTCAGGAAAAAATCTTGATGATTGGATGGGAGATAGGAAATTCACCCCAGGGATCACTTCTGTGGTTCTGCTTGACAGGGGCACAGGAAAAAAATTTTTCTTGGGTGGCAAAAGCCAGGGTACCATTTGGCTAGGCTTATATAGGCCCTAGGGCCAATAGCCTAGTACCTACCTATGAACCTATGAACCTATAACCTCAAAAAACAGTTTTGTAAGTAGTACACTATACACCTTACAAATACTTAAAGATACTGCCTGATGTTCTCCATTAAAATTTAAACTGAGAGAATGAACTGTGATATGTCTGGAATACTTGCATGTTTGGAATATGAGACACCTCACAGCAGAATATAATTATCCGACAGATCATTTTTTTTTGTGGGTGGGGAGGGGGCATCTAAGCATGCTTTCTCCTGACCATACACTGCTCAGCTTATGCTTCCTTTTTTCATAATTCTTGATACCAGAATAACTTCATCTGCTGAGAGTAGCTTAACAGAATGGAAAGAGAATGTGATTTTGGATCATGTCCAGTATAACTCTCTGCTGAGGCCATCATGGTGGGGTATAAAGGGGAAAGTGCAAATGCAGAACAGAGGAGCTGAGGCTGGCAGTTTCATGTATGCTATATCCTGCATGCCAGGTAATCAGCATAGACCATACTCACCCATATGCAAATGGTACTCTGTGAGACTGGATGACCATGAAGCAAGGCCTATAAGGACATGCCTTCCCTTGGCCCTAGAGCAACCATGCCACTTACATTCCCAGAATGGTGACCACTAGAAGCCTCAGACCACTGATTTTTTAAAAAATGGTATTTCATCAGCACCCTCCTCGATTGGGATACCCATCAGTCACCCAACTCACCATGTGACCCCAGGTCACTTGAGCCATAGTCAGGGCATTATCCTTCTATGGCACCAGAGCTGGCATCCCAACAGATATTTAACTTAGTTACTGCAATTATGAAACTGGGAGGATACGAAATAAAACATTTCTAGACTTTAGAAGTCCTTTGATTTTTTTTTCCACAATGGGAAACTGTAGATTTGTTTACTTAATTATTTTTACAGATGGTGGGATTGAACTACTTCTGAGCCATGATCCATTACAGTATAAAAGGGAAGCAAGATCTTAACTAAATAATTACCAACAATGACTTCAGTCACAAACAATTGTGATTACGGGCAAACAAAAAGACAATACCTTAAACAGAAATGCAGCTGATATTTTGTCAGGTTATGCTAGTACAGATGTTTTTTTAAGTTTCTTTGATTCAAAAGCTGGTATATAGAAAGAGTTATGCTATGTATATGCACACAAAACAATTTCCATAGCTTAGGAACCTGGATGATGAAGACGTTCTTACTGCAATTAAAATATATGCACAGGCTGGACATTTGTAAGAGTCATAAGCAATGTGAATAGTGTATTCATGGATTGGGTTATTAAAGAGTGCTGTGCAAAGCAGACCATGCTCTTAATTAACACATTTAGAAATAATGGTCCCTATAGTTTTGAATGCCTGAATGTTATACTATGATGTTCTGTGCTTTGTGATTTAGCTATGAATTGAGAAGATTTTGCAGAAGCTTATATGAAATAAATTTATCATTGTGTATATCTTGCCTGCTGTGAGACATGAAATGGGATCCTTGGACCAACAGGTAAATGAGTTCTTTAGTAACAAAAATTGAGGTATTTTTTGGCATGTTCTGACAATTCCAATACCTTGTTATTTGCTCTTTAAAAAAAAGATAAGTGAAAGTTTGAGTGATGTTGTTTCATACCCAGTTATTCATAGGTATTGATTGATTCATAGATTTTTTTTTAGTCTGAGGATGCTTTCATGTAGTTTTGGTATAGTTAATCCCAGACATAAGAAACCAAACCCAATGGCCAGTACCATGGCATAGACGGGTAAAAACCTTAACCAAGACCCAGGTGACCCAGAGTCAATTAGTGGCTTGGTCATCTGAGATTTTGGAAGTGAGGTGGGGAGGGTGGTAATATAAGGTGGTTTATATCTTGAGCTAAAGCTCCTAAATGTTGAGTGCCATGACAACAACATCTCAACAAGAGTACCCAGATCTCTTACAAAAGTGTCTGATTGGAGGGATGCATCTCCTATATGGTAAATGATACTGTTTTGTTTACAAAAAAAGAGAAATTTCACTGCAACATTTGAGATTGAAATAAACTCTCTTATAGATGTCTTCAAATCCCTTTCTTCACTCTGTGAGCTACTATGTTTATTTGTTTGCTTTCCTGTGCAGGTCAACTATATACTGCTATCTTTATTTCTATGTAATAATTTAAATACAATGTGAGCACACTCAGGTTGTTTGGTGTAACTATTTTTTGCAGCCTACATGCAATGCACTGTTGTATACCTACCTTCTGAGAATTTATGCTTGAATTCATTGTGCAACCTTGCCTGGTGCACCATTTTGTCCATTACTGAAGACAGGTTCATTGGTCTGTCGATTTTTTTACCTGTTCATAGGCATCCTTATATTTTCCCTTCCCAACCTAATTCAGCATATCTCCTTCACCATCCTCTTTCAAATATCTCTGTATTTTAAAAAGACCTTCTTTCATGTTGCAATTACTGCCAAGGTGTTTTTGTTTCCTATTTTGCCCTCCTGAGATGATTGCCATATTTCAAGCATTCATGTATCATTCAAAAGGATTCATCATGTTGTATCTCTTCCATATACTTATGGCTGCCCTGGGTCTATATTAAAAGACCGAAGAGGTGTTTCAGCGAACACCTCTTGGTCGACACGTAATGAGTAAATGCACTAAAGCACGAGTGCTCAAAACTGCGATTTCTTTCCCTGGGAAAGAAATCGCTTGGCAATCCCCGTGTGTTTGCCCCTTTCTCAATATAGTGTGATCTCGGACTTGGTATATTTAGTTAGGGGGGGTGTGAGGTGCGAAGCCCTCCACGTTGTTATGTTTTAAAGTGTGTGTGTGTGTGTGTGTGTGTGTGTGTGTGTGTGTGTGTGTGTGTGTGTGTGTGTGTGTGTATGTATTTGTGCAAGAGGTTTCTTTCCCAGGGAAAGAAACCGCTGTTTTGAGAGTTCGTGCTTTAGTGCATTCGTTCATTATGTGTCAACCAAGAGGTGTTCACTGAAACATCTCTTCGGTCTTTCAATACAGACCCGGCTGCCCTCACCTCTTTAGTGAACCAAACTCTTATTAGTTTGGTAACCATTTCAAACCTATTCCTTCTCTTCTCACATAGTTGCTTTTATGGTTTTCCACAACTTTCCTACTTTGCTCTATTGCCACCTACCTAGATATTCATTTATGAACCTCATCATGTTCTGTTCTTTCATACTTCACTCATTCGGAGATCTATATTTTGCTCTTTCTTCAAACATAGTGAGAAATAATTAGCCAGTGGGAGTGCTTAGATATAGAGCTTTTTTCTATTATCTAGGCTGGGAGTTCATAGGATTTAAGAATTTGCAACAATTGGACGGACTTTGAATGTGAACAGTCATTTAGTTTTGCATTTTTTCATTTAATATTTATTTCCCACAATAGATCTCTGTACTTTCAGCTGCACTCTTATGTCAGCATTAACTTAAACCTACCTTGAGATCACATTAAGCCTTGTGTTATTTTTATAATTTCTTTCTGTAATGAGACATTATGATGTGGCACTACCATATCAATAATGAAATTGTAATTGAAACATTTTCAGACATTTTTAAATGAAATCCTGTTCCTAGACCAAATTATATATTATTATGTAACACTGAACCCAGGTTTGTTCCAAATTAGTTCTTAACGGTGCCACTTACACTGATCCTGTTGACTTAGCCAACCTGCTAGCAGATAGGTTCAGTGCAAACTGCACCTCCCTGTCCCCACCTAAAGGCCCATTTGACATCCCTAATACTTGCCCCGCACCTCACATTTCCATAGATCAAGAGTTATAGGCCCTATCCAAGGCAAGGAACACAGCTTCCATGGGATCTGATAGTATCCCAGGCTTTATTCTGCAACATCTCCAGCAAGAACTACCCTCACCATTGAGTACCCTAGTCAGCCATAGCCTAAGTACAGGCAGAGTGGAGAACTGCCATTGTTATCCTTTTACACAAAGGTGGTGCCACTACTGACCCTGGTAACTATCACCCCATTAGCTTGACAAGTCTGATCTGTAAGGCCATAGAGCGTATTATTCTGAACCTCATAAACAAGGGAATAGGCAATCTCCAAGCACTTGATCCCACCCACTTCAAATTCGTCAATGGCAGATCTTGCCTGTTGAACCTGGTTGACATTTTTGAGACTGTCAACAAGGCACTGGATGAGGGAAAGTCAGTACACACAGCTTACCTTGACTTGGCCAAAGCCTTTGATACAATCCCCCACTCGGGCATCATTGAAAAGCTAACAGACCATGGTGTAAATCCCTATCTCATCATGTGGGTGGCTAACTGGCACACTGATAGGATCCACAGGGTCAAAATAGGTGCTACTACCTCTGATAGCAGACCTGTCACTAGTGATGTCCCCCAGGGATCTGTCCTGAGACCCCTATTGTTTGGCATCTACTTTTCAGAGGTCCAGGCAAAGACAAAAGGCCTATGGCTGACCAGGTTTGTGGATGACTGTAAGTTGGGTGCTGTCATTGACTTTCCAAATGATGTTAACATAATTCAAGAGGGTCTAACAGTAAGAAATGACTGGTGCCAAAGTCATGGCCTTAAGTTAAATGCAAAAAAATGTATTATCATACCATTCAGCAAAAGCACAGCTGCTGCTGATTACCACATTAGCGACAACCCCTAAGCACACAACCTGTGGTGAGAGTCCTGGGTACACAAGTTGACAACAATCTCACATTTGACCATCATGTAGCGGCAGTGGTCAGAAAAGTCTTTTACTTGGTTCATCTCATAAGTAAAGGGATTGCATCCAGAAAAAAGGAGGTTATTATCTCTCTGCACTCCTCCCTCATTAGGCCAATAATTGAGTACAGTGTCCCATTTGATATGTACCTCTTCAAACTCCTGCACCAACTGGAAAGGCCACAGAAATACCTCACAAAGAGAATCCATGGCCTCCAGCACCTGTCCTATGTGGACAGGCTCAAATCATGCTCACTCTACTTTGTATCATACAGATTGCTCAGAGGTGACCTATGTCTTGCCTACAAGGCAATCTCAGACCCTACTCTACTAGAGATGCTCCAAATCCGTAAGTCTAACTCTTCTAATAGTACCCAATTGAAAGGCTTAAATCTAGTATGTGACATTAACAAAACCTGCTGGAGAGACAGGTTTGCCTTCCACAGGCTGCCCCATCTCTGGAATAGACTCCCCATGCACATCAAGCAAAGCACGTCGCTGACTCTCTTCAAGCACAACCTTGATGAGTGGATGGACAAACACAAATTTGTGCCAGGGGGTCCACCTGTGTCCCTCATTGATGGGGATGACAGGTGCTGATTATGGTTTCTTTTCTGGGGATAAACTCTTGGCTAGGCTTGTAAGGGCCCCAGAGCCATTAGCTTAGTAATATCCTATGATCCTATGATTAATTAGTATTTAGGCTTTTAGTACATTTGTGTGCTTTTTAGCTAAATTAACAGCTACCCAGTCATCCTTTAACTCAGTAGAAACATGGCTCTCAAACAACCAACTCATCCTCAACCTTAAAAAAACAAAACTCCTACTCTTCTTCCCTAAAACAGCCAACCACATAGACTTCTTTTACTATCCAATCACTCAACAAGACTACTGTTGTAGTTGAATCTAGCTCAAAACTCCTTGGTATAACAATCGATGATCAACTAAAATTCTACCTCCACATAAATAATTGTATTAGGAAAACTCACCTTAAACTAGGTCTATTATATAGAAATTAATTTCTTACTCAGGAAGCTAGAATAGCCCTCACTCATGCCTACCTTCTTTCCTGCTTAACATATTGCTCACAAATCCTTACTAATCTAAACTTGTCTCTGCTTACTAGACTTGAGTCTACATACCACAAAGTAGCTAGATTTGCAATCCAACAATCCTATAGATTGCACCACTGTCTCTCTCTCTCTCTAAGATATTTAAACTGGCTAGAACTCCCCCACCTCCTCCTTCTCTCTCAGCTCCAAACCACACACTCAATTCTTTACCAGCCATCCTTCTGTACAGCCTTACACTCTATCATCTCCACTATGCTCCTTCCAGAAACCTCTGAAGCTCTTCCCTTGACCTCTTAAAAATCTATAAGCCTAAATCTAAATCTGGATGTAACTTATACAGCTACCATCCCTCTATTAAATGGAACAAACTTCCCTTCGAAATTCAAACAAACATGCATCCCAAACAATTTAAACTAACTCTAAAAGATTATTTCAACAGGAAATGGATCTTCCAATGCTCAAACCCTCCTTGAAAACTTTCTACTTCACGTCTCGCATCAAAGTCTTCCTCTTCATTATACTTGTACTATATCCTGTTAGATTAATTGTAAAAAAAAAAAAAAAAAATAAATAAAACTTTTTTTCTCCTGTTTACTTTTTATATTAACTACTTCTTTTAAAAATTGCTGTGGCTGTAATCTAGCTGTTTTTTTTACATAAGGTGACAAAGGTAATCTGTTAACTCTCAAAAATGCCACTTGTATAATATCTGTAGTCTAGGACCAAATGTTATATGTATGTACTGGAGCTTTTTCCCCCGGGCCTCTGCTGAAAAAGGGCTTTGGCTCAGTCAGACATACCCGGTCAACAAATGTAAAATAAAATAAATTTAATGGAAACTCAGTATTATGAAACTCTTATTATAAGGACTTATACTTGCCATCCAGCCTTCTGAACTTCTCAGTGTTGGTCCTTTGAAATGTCCAAGATGCTATCATCTTAGAATTGCTAAAAGTAATACGGCAGGTAGGGTTGGAGGTGGCCACTTTCTGCATGGTTGGAATTAGATGATCACATCACATTTAGGGTGAATAGGCCTCAAGTTTTAAATATATCCATAAAAGTACTCCTGTTTTGTTAATCAGGAGTCAATATGTCATCACTCATCATTAAGCAGTCCTCTTCTGCCACAGTCCAATTCTGGGCTATGTTATTTAATGGTAAATCAGCCAATAAAAATGGTTTTGAATCAGGCTTTCTTAATATGGTTGATGTGGTATTTATCTCAGATAACTGTGTGGATAAAAACTTTTGACTGTGCTTATCCCAGCCATATGACCAAGCCCGCATGCTATGCACAGCCTTTTAAAGCATAACATTTGTGATGACATAGCTGTACTGCTTTTCTTCAGTACATGATATGGCACAGATGAACATGATATGATACAGATGAATGATGGCTAAACTAACATATTTGAGTATGTCCTTGCTGCAAGGGTGAACTGCACATTCCTCCTGGTTTATCATCTACCCAAAAACCTCTGAGAGTTTTAAACTGTACAATCTTCTCATTGGCCATGTGCAGAAACATCCCAGGTGCTAATTCCTCTGTGACATCAATGCTAGAGCTAACAACGAGTTTAATACAGACATAGTTGACATATTAACACACAGAAAAACAAAATCCTTAATATTTTCTGCATTCGGAACTATACAAAGGAGATAGTTGCCAAAACACTCATCTGCATTGACAACTGGTAACATTCCACTAAGAAATAGTACTAAGTCTAGGTTTATATCAAGATATCACACCAGCAGTTGATATGAGAAAATTAGGAGCCATCTGAAAAAAGTGTCTTTAAATAATGTTTTGAATTAAAAAGGCACAGATGGGATGTGCAAGTTATTAAAATTCAGTTTAGTGAAAAACAGGCAGGTATAAGGAACTACATAGCCTAGGTAATTTATGTTGTTACACAAATGGGATGTGCAACTTATGGAAAGTCCAGATATTAAGATTCAGAACAGTGAAGAGCATGTATAAGGAACTAGGGTACCTTTATTATTTAAGTTGTTACATACGAAGCATGATAATCAACGAAAACTAATTAAAAAGGAAGAACAATCTATTTAATAACATTTTTATTAAGATCGTGTTTAATTAAAAGAAGAATTAAAATTAGTGTAAAAGAGATCAGAGAAGTTTCTAACATCTGGTACATTACCATGAGAGATAACAAAATATTTTTTTTTATGTACATTAGGAAAGGTAAAGATCAAAGCTATATGTTTGAGGACCTCATAGAAAATATCATGAAAATGAAGGTAGAAAATAAGGTAGTAAACCTATGTAATAATCATTTTATAAAATGACATGAATCAAAAGTATCAAAAATAGAACAACTTGGGTCTATATTACAAGATCGAATGCTTAGGTGATCAAACACCTAAACATCGAACTTGTAATATCGAAGCAAAAAACAGTGAATGGCCGATTTAATGCAGGGAAAGATTTCTCTTGGCCATTCGCTGGATTTTGCCATTTTGTCAAATGTAGAGTGATCTCAGAGTTGATATATTTAATTAGGTGGTGTGGGGGGCACAGCCCTCCACGTCGGGGGTGTGGGGTGTGGGGGGCAAAGTCCCCGACTTAGTTTGGTTGTAAAGTTATTTTTTTTTCTGTGGCCGACCGACATGTTTTCCTGCCCCGTTCGATGTTTTTGGGTTCGCTATTACAAGTTCAGTGTTTAGGTGTTCGATCACCTAAGCATTCGATCTTGTAATATAGCTGCTCAGGATTCAATAAACTCCATGTAAGTTCAGTGCCGAGCCTGCATGCAGTGTATTCGTGTACACAATACTGCGCATTGATCGGCATTGTACAGCCTTATTCCATGAATATTAATGATATGCAGTGCACCTAGGCAAGGTTTTGTGGTTTTCCCAGGTGTTACTGGTCGAGAAACCTCTATACTGAAGGTGGATTGTTGAACTCAAACACTAAACTAATGAGAGGACAAAGGGCAAGCATGCATTTTCTGAAAGATATGAGGTACCGAACAGAAATATATATATCATTGTATATATAGACTGCGATCTTCAGTGATTTCACAATAAACCATCCATTTTACAAGGAACAGGCCAAATATATGATAAAAATATATGGACATTCTGAAAAACTGTGGACAATCAGCCTTTTGTATTTTAATTAATTTTGTAATCCTTTTTATTACCAGTGTTTGCACAATGCATCACTTAGCATAAACATGCTTAGCTATACTCAGCTGGTTTGCACGAAGTACAACAATGCACAAACTGCAGGAATGGACCACCTTGGTTGTAGACAAGACCCAGACAGCCACACATATTAACCAGATGCTTTTAATTAATAATATTGTGCAATCTGCAACCACAGTAAGTGGTGTTGCTCTATGCTTAACAACCAGATCCTTACAATAACTATTAAGATAGCAGGTATCATCTAACTAATGCCATGGCAGCAGGTGTTAAGTGCGGGGGTGGAGTATAGATGGCAAGGGGTTCTAGTACATGGTGTGCAAGTTTTGTTTTACTGCTGAGAGATTGCAGATGATAGCAATAAATTGCAAGATACACAGCAGTTTTGTCAACCTTCTTGTTGTAATAGCTGCAAAGGTAGGAAAACCATGTATATGGTAAATTTGACTAGCCCATTTACACAAGTACTTGTATACCTAATAAGCTAGAAATTGCATTCTTCACCACTGTTGTGCATTGCTTACTATTGCGCAAACACGGTGCCAGGCATTGCATGCCTACCATGTTTGAGCAATGGTAAGCAATGCACAGTGTATTCAAATGTTGCAAATCCAAAATGTGCACAATCTCAATAAGCACAAGATGTGCAATAGGTGGGCAGCAGCATCGTATCAATTCCAATTGGAAGGAAATGCTCTTTAGATATTGAGCTTGAACTACAGCATGCATGTCTGAAGTTGATGGAGAGGGAGTGCACTTAAAGGAGCAGGAGTTGGGGTGTCCGGGAAGCTAAGATTTTTGTTAGACTCCTAGTTAGAGAGCATGTGCCCAGGTTGCTGCAGTAGGACTATTCCGGCTCAATATATAAATCTGAGGCCTGGAATAGTGCTGCCAGGGCCTTAACCAGTGTGACAGGTATCCCTTGCACAGGTGAGCAATGCAGACATCATTTTGATGACCTCTGGAGGAGGAATCAGGATACCCTTGACATTTGCATCGGGGAATGTCAGACGGGGGACACCCCACAGATGTGTAAATATCAGTTTCCATGAGTAATTGTAAGAGTTAAAAGCTGAATATAGTCAAGACTGGTATTCTTAATGGTGTTCTGTTTTTTCCACAGCTGCTGAGTAGATAGTTTTGAATGTCTGATCCCATGCCGAGCATCTAAGGATGTGAGAAGCATGCAGCATGTTTGCATCAGAAAAGTATTGTCTAAATATTATTTTAATAATAATCATTTATATAGTAATTTTGTAGCATTAAAAAAATTAAGGACCACTTAGTTGGTATTTAATAGAGTTGTATCAAATTGAGCATGCATATTCCAGCTGTATAAGAAGCTATGCTTGCCTTAGTCTGCAACACAAAGCAACAGTGCCATATTTTCAAATAACAGTGGGCATGCATTTCTAAACTGTAAAAGGAAAAGTATGCATGCAGTAGCCTGTAGAACAAAAGAACAGTACAGTATTTCAGCATAGTCATTGGCTGTGGGTTCAGAAACCATACTTCCCAAATATACAATACTGTTAGGTTTTCGTCATTATTGGACTGTAACTTCATACCTTTATACCAGTGGCACAAATGACCTTCTGTAATCTGTAATTGGTATAATTGGAACATGCATATGTATCAAATTGAGCATGCGCAGCATATCCCAACTGTAAAAGAAGCTATGCATGCCTTAGTCTGTAGCACAAAGCAATGCTGCTGTATTGTCAAATAATAGGGGGCATGCATCTCTAAACTGTAAAAGGAAATTTATGCATGCAGTAGTCTGTAGGACAAAAGAACAGTACAGTATTTTAGCATAGTCATTGTTTGTGGGTTCAAAAGCCATACTTCCCAAATATGCAATTTTATTAGGTTTTCATCATTACTGGAATGTAACTTCATACCTCTCTACCAGTGGCACAAATGACCTTCTGTAATATGCAATCAGTACAACTGGAACATGCATATGTGCAATATATGCACAGATCAAGGATTTGTGGCTACTGTCTGTACTATGGTGTACCATTGTTATAACGTGGGTAGTCTTAAAAGTAAGGAAGAAACTAGTTAGGAGTTTTTAGTGTTAAAAGTAAAGGTAACAGAATAGAGTCAAATAATTGTATCAAGGCTTTGTATATCACATATGAAGTTACTAATGTTCTCCATTTTTCTCTCACCTCAACCTTTTCTCCCTCTCTCTCTTTTTTTGGGTTTATTTTTAATTATTTTTTTTTGGGGGGGTTGTGTGTTTACTTTTTCATTTTTTGTTTTTTCCCACAGCACAGCAGGGTAGGAATGTCCTAAAGGATCCAACTCCGCCACTCCATTGGCTACAGCACTGCTGTCTAGCACATCTGGTGTAGTACCTGGTAGTAACCCATCTGTCACCCCTGCACTACCTGGCCCCCCAGGTAGTTCTGCCCCAGAGGTTAGGCCTGTGGCTCCCTCCTGGAGTAGTGGTAGAGAGGTGAGTTTAACACCCATGACAAACTGCCAAGAATGGTGCATAGGACTCTGCGCTGCACTGTTGGTGCACACCTATGCTGGATTGAGGTCCTGGTCTCCATTGTAGTGCAGAGCAGCCATAGGAGGTGCGGATGTTGGGCAAAGCAGCCAGTAGTGCAATGGGGTGACAGTGATGGCAATCCACTGGGTGAGGACTAGATTCTCACTGTCAACCACCTCAATGTGCATGGTACAAAGATTTCCCATCCCTCTCCTCATCCATGGCATTCCCCCACCTCATGTGTCTTTCATGATCCCTGTCTCTTGTCTTGTTTGTCTTGTCTGTCTGCAATTGCTTCTTCACCTACCCAACTTACCTCACCCAGACATTCCTACAGCCCTTCCCCAACATTCCTCTCTCTCTCAAAAAAGGGACACCTGTCCCTCAAAAAAAAAGTCCCACACATAGCTCTCCATTTTGCACACATGTTCATGACACACATGATTCTTTCAAGTTTCGTATACAGTTCTCTATAGAACAGATTGTGTTGTGCTTACCCCTCTCTCTGGGGGGTGACCGTCCAAAATTCAGCAAAATTTGTATGTTTTATTCTGGAAGAAATTGATAGCTGTGATTCTTTCCTACAGCCTTCCTGCACATTTCTGCCTTATTTTCACTTTCTGCATTCCTCTGCTTACTCCCCATTTCACCACTTTACTGTTTTCCCCATTTGCTTTCTTTAAAGAATTGGGCAATGCACAACAACAGTAAAAGGCAGTAATATAAGTAGATATATTTAAAGATTTATACACTCTTGCAAATGTATTACTTCCACCCATGTTTGAACCCACTACCACCTGCCTCCAGCAACAATGCATTAACATTGCTGCCACAAAGTCAGTTAGATAGCAGATGTATTAAATAGATTCAATAGTAAATGACACAGTTTAGGAAAAAATTTCCTTTGTACTTCCCTGTGCTTCATCCCCATATCATTAATGTTGTACCTTCATTAAATTTCTGTGAAGCAACATTGTACAATCCCCTGTAATGTTTTATAAAGCATTATTGCACAATACTCATTTAGTCTTGTACAGCAGTGGTGAGCAATGTTATGTAATGCTGTGCATTGTGCAGCATCGATAAGCAACTCTACTACCAAAATACTTTAATGTATTACCTATAGCTAAACCATTTGTCCCAAAAAGGAACTTATCACTGCATTAAGTGCATTAATTCCTGCAGTCAATAATTCAGTTAACTAGCAGGTGTATACAACAGCAGTTGTCTGCCATTTGCTATACAGTCTCTAAAATACACCTGCTAATTAACTGAGTCTGTAGCACCACCTCTTAATGCAGTGATGCATTCATTTTTTTGTTCAGATGGTACTTGGTTTGAATCCAGGTGTATGTTAACAGTGTCAAATAATTCTACCTGTAAATCCAAATTCTGAAGTGTGATAGTTGTTATGCAGTGTCTAAAATATGGCTAGATGATACTGGTTTTGTATCCAACTGTGTAATACTTAGAACTGGTTTTGCCATAGCCATGGGTTAATCTGCAATGCACACCATTGCACAATCATTCTTTAAAGAAAAGAAATATGCAAAACAGGAAAGTGATGAAATGTGGAACAAACAGGGGAATGCACAAAGTGAAAACAAGGCAAGAATGTGCAGTAAAGCTGTAGGAAAGAACCATAGCTATCCATTTCTTCCAGAATAAAACATATAGATTTTACTGAATTTGGGCTGCCATCCCCAATGCAATCTGCTGTATATAGTAGTCTATAGAGAATTTGAAAGAATCATGTGTGCCATGAATACACATGAGTGCACTGGAGAGCTATGTATGGAATGATTTATTTTTGTTGTAGAGGTGCCCCTTTTTTTGAGATAGAGAGAATAATGTTGGGGAAGGGCTGTAGGAATGTCTGGGTGAAGTAAGTTGGGCAGGTCTGGAAGTAATTGCAGACAAACAAGACAAACAAGAGAAGAGACAGGAATGGTGAAGGACACATAAGGTGGGTGAACATTATGGTTGGGGTGAGGGTGGGGATATCATAAACCCATCAATGTCAAGTTGGGTGACAGTGAGAACTGACTCCTCACCTAGTGGACTGTCATCTCTGTCACCTCACTGCACTGATGGCTGCAATGTCTGGCATTTGGTCTCCTTGTGTTATTTAATACAACAACTGAGAGCAGTGTCTCCAGCTAGTGTAGGTGCACACAACAATGCAGCACACAGTCCTATGCACCATCCTTGATGGTTCGTCACGGGTGATAAACTCATCTCCTCCACCACTGCTTCCTGAAGGAGCTGCAGGCCTACCCTGCAGGGTAGAACTACCTGAGGGCTGGGTAGTGCAGAGTAGCAGCAGGAGGTGCTACCAGCATCTGCACCAGATGTGATTGGCAGTGGTGTTGTAGCCAATGGAGTGTAAGCAGGTGGATCCTGTGGGAGAGTCCTGACCCACTGTGCTATTGGAAAAACAAAAAATAAAAAAGTAAACACACATGCAAAAAAAAAAAAAAAAAAGAAAATAATAACCCCCCCCCCACCAAGAAAAGAAAAAAAAGAGAGAGACAAGTGTTGTGGTGAGAGGAAAAAAAGAACATTAGTAATTTCATATGTGACATATAAAGCATCAATACAATTATTTTACTCTATTCTGTTACCTTTACTTTTAACACTACAAACTCCTAAGAAATACCTTTATTTACTGTTAAGACTACCAAGCTTCTAACAGATACAAAATATACTACAGTTTGTAGTAATCAATCCTTGATGTATGCATACATTGTACATATCCATGGTCCAAATATACTGATTACAATATACATCAAGCCAGTGGTAACACTGCTTTGCAGATCTGATGTTACATTGCAATATTGATGAAACCTTAACATATTTAATAAATGATATATATTTAATATATTATATATATTTAATATATTTGAGAAGTGTGGATTTTGAAAGCACAACCAATGACTACTTTGTAATAATGAACTGTTGTTTTGCCCTCCAGAGTAATGCATGCATACTTCCCTATTACAGTTAATAAATGGATGCTTAATTTGATACAACTATATAAGTAACAAATACATGCGTCCTAACTTTTAATGCTAAAATAACCCCACTGTTGAAATGCATACATGCCACATGTGTCTCATATCCATGCCAATCTAGCGGCATGGGTTCTTAAATTCAGTGCTCAGTTTGTGACTGCTGCAGAAAAAACAGAACACAACAAAATACCATTAAGCATACCAACTCTGACTATATCCAGGTTTTAAAACTGACAAGTAGTCTCTGTAAGTAATACACATATGTGCGGTGTCACCAGTCCTACATTGCTCAAGCCAATGGTTGAGGGTATCCCTATTCCTCATCTTGGGATTTCTGCAGGGGTTCCTACATTGTTCACCAGTGCAGGGAATACCAGTAGTACTGGTCAGAGCCTGAGACAGACTATTCCATGCATCTGCCTTGTAATCTGAGCCACAATAGTTCCTCTGCAACAGCCTGGGCCCATGTTCATTGAGTAGGATTCCAACAAATACTTTGGACTCCTGGACACCCCATCTTTGAGCATTATATCTCAAAAACTCTCCAGGAACTCCAGCCAAGTCTATTACAGATCAAGACTAATGTAGAATGATGTTTTCCCACCAATTTCAGGTATTGTACTTATTGGGGGGGGGGTACTTTCTGGATTTGCAACATTTGAAACTGTTGTACAGAGCTGACCATCACACAAGTACATTGTACATGAGTGTGTGCTGCCGGGAAATGTGTTTGCATAATGGCCTATAGTATTAATTTAATGCATTCAGTATCTGTGTGTAGCTGACTGTGCCCTGTCTGCTATGTGGGTAGCCCATTTGTCTGGTTTGTACACTACCAGTCTACACACAAATGAGATGTGCATAGCCAAAACCATTTTTGCTAAGTGGTACATCATGCAAACAGTGTCACACCCCCCAAAAAATAAAAAAAGTATAAAAAATGGACAATTAGTTGAAATGCAGAAAATCAGTGTATGATATATACAGTAGAAACTGTTCGTATACATGAGCTATGACTATAAAGGTCTGGATCCCGAATCTCACTGCAAAGCACTGTCACAAAACAGGAGGGGGACTTATCCATCTTTGTCCCACAAACACCTTTGCAGCAAACACATGAAGTAATTCTTCACACAACCAAGTTCAACTGAATGTACACTGATATCAAGGCATAACCTGTTATTTGTAGTCATATTCTATGTTATATATTTGGAGGTAGTGCACTTACTGATCACAAAACCTGCTATGATTATTTCTTGCAAATATACAGCTGTGTCCTATCTTTCTACGTCGCTAGGTGATCAGTTATCTGACCAGTACTCAGAGACATGCAGTGGGTAAGCCAGTCTATATCATTTACCTTAAAATGTGTGAGAATATTCATTGGGCACAATGTGATATGCAGTTGCCATCTAATTAATGGATGGTTGGATGCCACAGACAAACACTGACCGCTGTTTTGGGGGAGGTGGGGTAAACGTGGGTTCCTGTCATGGAACATGCAAGGGCATAATGTTCTTTCAAGGGGGTGGAGCCAGACTAAGTTATTGTTATGGCACAAACAAGGCTATGTTGCTCTTGTTACTCTCCTTGTTTTGCATCCTGCCTGTTTGATCTTGTGAGGGTGGTGAAGTCAGAAACTGCTGTGTCATTACTTTTGAACATCTCTTTGTTGTGATTCCCCATTTCAAACATATGGTGCTAAACTGAGGGCATGGAGTGATCATCATTACTTTCGGGAGCAATCAATGTCTGAATCTTTGAGCCCTGAGGCCTGCTACTTGCTAATGGATGCATACAAGTCGAATAAGTCTCTGCTGTAACATGTGGCATTGATTTCTGTAAAAATCTCCCACCTTGTGGTTGCTTACTATACCAAGTGATGAAATACAAGGACATGTTATATTATTATACAATACTGTACATGTTCAGGACTTACCTTATAAATGCAAGAGTTGACACAGTGTTAGTTCAGGGCTGACTGTGATGCTAGCAGTACACAGCCAATGCATGGGGAGGTAAAGGCTGTGGCTCTTAGGTGAGGCCAGTAGAGATCACAGGGTTCCTGTATTGTGTCCATGTCCACCCTGTAGCACTCTACAATGTCCATGTCATATATGTTGTGATAAGTTAAATGTGGCCTGAAAACTCTTCTCTGTCTCATCATAGGTATATTAGCTGCAGCAGCATTGCTTGCAGCCAGTAGCACCTACAAATGGAGTTAACCAGCAGCAGCAGGTCCTAACATTCTGTCTTTGTAGACTTTCTGTGTCTGTACTCCACTACTTTTGAAATCTACAGGAAAAAAACAGCACAGAGTCTAAATGGCTGCTTTATAACTTCTTGAATAGCTCCACCAGATTCGTTGATTATCATGCAATTCAGCTTCTTATGTTGTAATTAGCATCTCTGAAACATAGCCTAGACAGATACAGTCCATTAATAATCTGCTCTGTTATAAAAAGGCAAATGTGTGTAGCTAGAGAAACTAATGATGAGGATGCCTGCTACATGTTCAGCAAAGCAAAATATTTTCCAAGCTATCTTTACAGAGGAGTATTGAACTCCAGGAGGTATGCTGCCATTTTTTTCTACATAATGCATACACTGGAATACATTAATGAATAATGTGAAACAAAGTGTTTTACACTGTTATCTGTATGCATTAGTTAGAAGTGTACTGATGGAATGGCCATGTTTGTCAAGCCATTTCAGAGGCAGACATGAGTGGCAAGACATTAAAATACATGGAAAGGAATGCTGTCTGAGAAATATGTACAAATGTTTTAGGGACAGGTCCTTTGAATGCATGTTTAGCATTTCCAATGTGTTTTATTAGAAAAGTGTCTCATGTCTCTGTTATTTAGTGGGTGGGGGAAGCAAAGAGAAGTTACTGTTATGTCACAAACTAGAATGGACTGTTCTTTTGGGGGGTGGCACAGTTGAGTTACTGCTATGGCACATACAAAGATATGTTGCCCTAGCTACTCTCCTTGTTTTGCATCATGCCTGTTGTTAGTATTTCACATATGCCGCATGTGTTATGTCTTTCCAGTGGGTACTATTGACTGCCTGCCTTAACTGCTTTATCTGGTAGCAGTTACTTTGTAGTTATGTGATAGCTATGTGTATTATCATTCTGTTGTGCTTTAGGACCGAAAATGTCATTGAGGTGCAGACCCTCCTTCAGTGAGGCAGTAAACATAATAATAGTGGATGCACTTTGTCAACATGATGCTTTTCTTTTTGGAAGGGGTCATCCAAATATGCCAGAATGGCTGAGAATATGGCAGCAAATCAATAACATAAATGCCTTGGGCAGCCATTGCTGTACTTATGAGCAGGCATACCACAGGACCACTGACATGCTCACATCTGCACTGAGACATGCAACTGCTGTTGGCCAAGACAGAAGGGTAACCAGTGGTGGGCCTGCTGCAAAACCACCTCTCACCCCCCAATGAGGAATTCCTGGTGAATCTTCTGACACAAGACAACTCACAGCAGAGTGGCCCACAATATGTCCTTGATGTGGGTGCAACTCCTTCTCAGTTACAGGAAGAGCTTCCAGGTAGGCTGTTTTATACAACCAGTTAAATACTGTTATATAGTAAAACAATTGAAATAAAAGTTACTTCTGTGTCATTTGTGTTTTATTTGAGGGGATTGCATATTAGTAAAGTGATCAGCTCAGTTTGGAGTTGTCAGTCAGGTTCTTGTTAAAGTAGCACGTCATACTGATTAAGTGAGAGGAGTACATGTAGTACCTCCTGTCTTACTGTTAAATGTGGTGATGTTGGCCTTGCCTCTTGCTTAATTTATTTCAGGACTGTTAGGAATCCAGCAAAATAGGTCTCCTGCAGCTGGTAAGCCATATTAAGCTATTTCAGTACTGCAGATCAATTTCTAGTAATCTAATGTGTCATTTTAGGCCTGTTGTGTGTATTGCTGTACTTTTAGTAATAGTTGTGGCACTGTTAGTTGTTTAGCATATATTGCACCATAGTAGTTCAGGTATTAATGTATGCCTGTGTTTCTCTTTTTTTTCACAGCTGATTATGACAGTGGGAGTGTGAGCACTGTGCCACCTCATATCAGTGTCTTATGAGACACTGATGATGATGGTGGCAAAATTAAGGCATAGGCAGCAGAGGTGCACAGGTTGAATCTGACACCACCTTCTTTTTCACCAGACAAAGCCTTCTGAGCCCATAGATATAGAAGGAGTGGAGGAGATGACATTGACCAGGGAAGTTTGCCTATTGCGGCTTCAGTGCCTCTTGAGTCTGGCAGTAGCCAAAGTGTTGATGAGGTGCCACACAGGATGGTTGATAGGCATGCTCTCTGGGGGCCTGCTGTCCTTTCTCCACCTGCTGCAGATGTCTCTTCCCATGTCACTCAATATATGTTTAGGGCTGTCATGGAGGCACAGGCATGTTCAGAAAGGCACTCCAGACAAATGTTTAGGGTTGTGGATATGGAACAATTTGACATGAGTGACTGCCTCCACTGTGTCACCAATTCCCTGGATTGGATCAGTGACACATTGGAATAAAGGGGATCTGTGATGAACCAAGGGGTGTTTGTCATGAAGCAAGCAGTGTCTGTGATGGAACATCCGCTGGGAGGAGAAGGCATCCTCGTGGGTATAGGTCAGCCACATCTGCTGAAAGCCAACATGGCCATTTCCTGATCATGTTCCTGTCATGGCAGTACTTTCCGCTGGTCCATCACGGAGTGTGCTGTTCACACTCAGATGTGGCAGGCCATGGGCTCATGGTACTGGGTGTTCCAGTGAAGGGAGAACATCCAACTCACATCAGTCCTGCTCATGTAGCAGCACTCCATTTGACTTTGGGCATGGAGGTGCTAGTGCAATTCCTGGCAGAGCCAGTTTGCATGGTAGAGAGTGACATTGATGAACTGACACCTCTACCATGTGTGGCTCACACCTGTCCAACATACCATGATGTTAAGCTACTGCTGAGCTTGGTTGTGTTCATTCAGACTGTCATACACCACTGTCACGTGGAGGACCACTACAGACACACACACAGCCTGCCTGCTTCCCTCCCCCCCCCACACACACACAGACGCGCGCACACTGATCTTTTGTCTCAGCCTAGCCCTCATGCCCCCCCCCCAGCACACTGTGAAAGTGATAATAACTGTGCCATACCTCTGTTTTCTCTCTTTTGAATTCAGGGATACAAAATCTTTGTGCATGATGCACAGGTATAATGCTATACAAGTGCCTAGTATATCTGCATTTGTGTTGTTGAACTGATAATTTTACCTGTCAGTTATATTTACCTTTCCAAATCATACAGTGCATAACATCATCATGGCAGCACTTTCTAGTTTATTTTCCTGTAAGGGTTGTGAAGTTATGAACTGCAATGTGTGTCATTACTTTATAAACTTTCTCTTTAATGTCTTCCAGTACATATGTATGGTGCACATCATAAGACACACTATCATATGCAGATCTCAAGACTAAATGACAGCACTGTCAAACTCATCAGAACAGTAATACAGTATAATGCTCTCTTTTGTAGGAACCTCACCAGACACATGCAGCAGCTGGACTGACCACATGTCTTTCTCATCAAGATAACACAGGGTCTAATAACCATGACGTGATGTATGTGAGTAGATTAAAAATATGTTACTGTCATCTTTCTGGTATCACATTACATTGTACCTGTTATTCTAAGCCTATTACTTTTGGTTTAAGCACTTCGGCTTCAGGCCAGTTCTCTTACATTACAAAGGTTTGTAGTCTACACTCTGTTGGGAGGAGAGGATAGCCTCTGCCCTTCTGAGCTGGGAATTGCTGGTTGAATGCTTATTGTGGCTGTTGTTCTAAGTCTATTTGTCATAGTTCATGCACTTGGCCTCCAAACCTGTTATTTTATATTAGGAAGGTTTGTGGTGTAGACTGTTCTGGCAGGGGAGGATAGTGTACACTCTTCTAAGCTGGGAATTGCTGGTTGAAGGCTTATTTTGTCTGTTACTCTAAAAGTGTCTTTGTTCTGGTTTAAGCACTTGTGTTCCAGACCATTTATTTCACACCAGGAAGTTTGTTGTCTACACTGTTATTAGAGTATTCTATGTATTGATGCTTTATTTAAAATGTACTTCTGTTGTGATTGCGATTTTCTGCACTTTGGATTTCTGGGACGTCTGCATTTTATAGCATAGATTTGATTCAGGCTTACTGAATCTAGACTGTTTGGTATCATTGGAGCACTAAAACTGGCCCTCTTACATTAAGAATGCCCGTCTGCACCCTTGTGGCAGAGCTGTGCAGCCAAGAACCCATATGACTTGGGGATTGCTGTAACAAGGCTCACTGTTGGCCTTTTCATTATTTACTTGTTTAAAATGGTTTTAACTTTTTTTGTATTCCAGTGTTGTGTTTTGGGGTGTTTACCATAGCTGCCCTAAGCTTGCACAGCTGCCCTGCAAGCAACTCATGTGTGCATTGTGAAACATTGACATATTTTTGTAACCTTAGCCCTCCACAGAATAGACACATTTTTGTTAGTCTTACACCAAATCTGGTCCATCTAGCCCACTCCCCATTAGTTACTACAGTATATACCTTCCATAATGGACAGCTATTTTCCCACCATATCTCCAGGCCACCTGAGGTACATGGTCATCCTGAGGTAGCAGAGCAATTGTCTAATGTATACTGACATCCAGTTACTGCTAACACAGACTAATGCAACATGTGAGAGCTGTATCAATACTATGAATTTGGAATCAATTCTCTCACATAAGAACAAATCAGATATCAAACATGTTGTCAACACACACAATTCACCTGTTGCACATAAGCTCACAAAACATAAACCCACATACGTGGAGGTATTCACTAGAAACCTAACTAGAGTTTGGGGACCTCCCAATTGCAAACCTAGTGCACACAGTGCAGAACCAACAGAATCCACTACTCATAGTAATACACACACCAGAGTCTCAGCCAATAAGCCCCTCAGGCAAAAACACCTCAAAACCAAATGTCTTGTTCATAAGCAAATCCATAGTGAGACACACAGATGTCACCTCACCAGGCTGGACAAGGAGAAGGTTACAGACAGTTGCCTGTAAGGTGTCAGGGTCTGTCAGATCATGCATGCACTGAAGTTTCTAAACAAAAGGTACCATTATGACTCTGTCATAGTCAATGTTGCAGTAAATGACTGTAGACATATGCCACAGTACTATATGAAGGTGCTTGCCTCCTCCATAGTGCCCTTTTGACAATGTCAGAACAACTAAGGTCCCAACATGAAAGAATCCACCACACAGAGACTGAAGGTTATACTGCTTAATGCATGGAGTGTAAATCAAAAACTGCACTCCTTGGAAGAACTCCTTACCCTGGAAGATGCCAAAGTCTGTGCAGTCACACAGACATATTTCAAGGCTGCAGAGAGCACCCTGGTCATGAAGGGGTACAATGCCTTGCACACATTCACATATCAAAATGAGCATGAAAGAACCAAAGGCAGAGGTGTATACATCTTCATTAAAGAGAAACATGCCAGAAGACTGGTCAGACTGACTATGTAGCACTTCTCCAACTCCAACTAACTGTATGTTACCCCCCCCCTACATATTATCAATAGCTACAGGTGGCCCACTATGAACCACAAGGACCACTCTGCCTACCTGGACCTGAATGAGTCACTCAGTAGACACCCAGACCCCTTTGTCATGCGTGATTTCAACTATCATTCCATCAAGTTGGAGTCATATATGTGCACAAACACACTTGCCCTAATGTTCCTGGACTTTGTTAATGCACACGCTGCATCCAGATGGTCTGCACCCCCACAAGGGGCTTGAATGTCATAGACTTACTACTGATCAACATAGTGGTTCTCTGCACTAACCCCTGTATGTTGGTCTCCTTGGTCAGGTCAGATCCCAATTCAGTCTTGTCCATATTCACAATTATACCCAACACCTCCTGAAGAGCAGAAAGGATGACACATTTCTCCATAGTAACCTATAGGCTCGTATATGATGCCACAAAGAATTGTAAACACCCTGCTACTACTGTCAAAAATGGCTGCTATACAGAGGTGTATACAAATGGCCTGTATAATTAGTTATATAAATATATAGAGTGTGCTGAACGTGAATGGATCAAAACAAGTTCCTCACAGAAAACTAGTCACCCTGGTTGGCATCAAGCATACATAGGTTATGCAACAAGTGGAATAAAGTAGTGTCTAAGAACAAGAGGGAACTGACTCAGCAGATGAAGGACACCCTCCACAACTTGAACAAGGAAATTAGCTATCTTGAAAAGTTCTCTAAAGCCATGCACAAACCTAAAGTAGTATCTCTAGGTAAAGATAAGCAGGAGGCATTCTTTAGCTATGTCAGACATCTAAAAGTGAAGGCCCAGCTTTGTGCTTAACTACTAGTGGATGGTACAACTCATACTGACCCTGAAGATATCACCAATCTGCAACCAGACAGTTTGGTGCAAACTTTACCCCCAGTCCCCACTAGTCATACCCCAAAGCATACCTGTCACCAGTCCTCTACCTAGTAACTTCCTATGAGCCTAAGGCGATGTCTGCCTGGGGACCAGTCCAGTGTCTGATCCTGGACTGGTGGGATGGTTGTATGTGCAATAATGTGATATAGCTGATTACATCAGCATTGTCTGTTGAGCATATGTTGATAATAGTGTCCTGCATGATGGTGTAAAAGAATCTCTGTAATGTTAAGTAATATCTGTCACACACACACACACACACACACACACACACACACACACACACACACACACACACACACACACACACACACACACACACACACACAGTTGACTGCTGTGAGAACAGAACCCCTGTCTAAGTCCACAGACTACAGAACACAGTACTATGTACCACGGCACATGTCTGACTTTTACATGTCTTCAGGTCAACTTATACTGGATGACAGCTGGTCATGTGGGAGACAAGAGGTTGGGAGGGCTGAATGAAATGGATGTGTAGGCTTCTACAAGTTTGAAAAGATTAGCGAGCCATGCCTTTGGAGAAGTGACTGTATGATAGCACATCTACTGTGATGAGTAGAGAAACACACACAATCCCACAAATAGTTGACTGCAGTGAAAACAGAACATCTACTTATCTAAGTATACAGACTATGGAACTCGGTACTTTATGCAATCACCATGGCACAAGTCTGGCTTTTACATGGCTGTAGGTGAACTTATTGCAGATGACATCAGCAGGCCATGTGGGAGACAACAGGATGTGAGGCCTTCATAGGCACATAGATTCATAGGTTCATATGAGGCCAGTAGCCTAACTGTACAGTGTGTTCTAGGTGTGTAGAAGCTTAGTTGTGTAAAAACACATGTACCCTTATTGAACATAGTTGGATGTTTGAGTTTAGCAGAGCAAGGTTGTCAGCACCACTGACTGGTCCTAGCCACGAGGGAGCACACAACATTATATATTGTACTTTGTAGTGTGGTTGATATATGTATGTAAAAATACTGAGGCCCCCCAGGGTTGTATCGCTTGGGAGGTGTACAATGCATGAATGTATTGTAAATATATGATTTATAGGAGAATGTACCCTGAAAAACCAATCATATGTGCCAAAGATGTTGTATAGCGAACTGGACTGAATCAAGTGTGTCAAGTAGACATGTGTGACATGGAGAGCTATGTATGGGACAATTTTCTTGGGACAGGTACCCTATTTTATGTGAAGAGAGTGAGGAATGTTGGGGAAAGGACACAGGGATGTCTCAGGCAGGTAAATTGGCAAGGTGAGGAAGCAATTGCTGACAGACAGGACATACAAGACAAGAGACAGGGACGATGTAGAACACAAGAGGTGGGTGAACACCATGGTTGCGGTAAGGGTGTGGACTTTGCAAACTCATGGATCTCAAACTGGGTTGTTGTTGTATCTTTCGGCTTTTCCTGGTTAGGGATCGCCACAGTGGAACTCCGGTACGCTAATGATTGGCAGTAGATTTTTATGTGCCAAGTTGCCAGCCCTGATGCACAACCTTCATTGAAGCTACGCCCATTCATGCATGTCTCCACACAAAAGACGCTCTAGCTGAGAATCAAACAGGACAACATCTTACTGTGAGGCGACAATGCTACTGCAGCACCACCACCGCAGTGGGAATCGAGTCCTAACCCACTGGAATGTCATCACTGTCACACCACTGTGCCAATGGCTACATTGTATGACATCTGTGTCTACATGTGTTATTCAGTACAATGATGAAGAGCAGAGTCTCCATCTGATGGAGGTGTGCACCTACAGTGCCACATACAATCCAACACATCATCTTTGGCAGTTCTTCTTAAATTCACCCCTTCTGACAGTGCTCCAGGAGGAAACCACAGGCCTGTCCTCCTGGGCAGAAGTACCCGAGGGTCCTGGTACTGCAGGGGCAGCACAAGAAGTGCTATCAGTATGCAGTTCAGATGTACTGGGCCTTAGTGCCACAGTCAATGGAGTAGGGGCAAGTGGCTCACATGGGCCAGGCCTACCCCCTGTGCTGTGGGGGAAAGAAAAAATAAAATAAAAAAAAAAAGTAAAAGAGAAAACAGGGTTGGGGTTAGAGATTGCACAAGTAGTATTATTTGTTTCTTTAAGCTGAGGAGGGTGGTCTTCCAGTTCTGGGTTCTCACTTTTGTATCTGTAGACAAAGCTTCTTTTACTTACTGTATTACCTAGTAGTGACAGATGTGTGTCTGTCCAGGACAAGATAACAGTGTCTCATAGGCTGGTGTAAAAGGCTCATTGTGAAGTCCAGCAATAACTCTCACACACACACACACACACACACACACACACACACACACACACACACACACACACACACACACACCAACCACCCCATTCAGCTGCAGTGAGAATTTAACCCCTACCTAAGTACACAGACTACAAAACCCAGTAATTAATGCAAACACCATGGCTCAAGTCTGACTTGAAGTGTGTCAGACAACACTGTATATATGATGATATCAGCAGAGTCTGTGGAGGACAAAATAGTGTCCCACAGACTGAGATAAAAGGCTCACTGTAAAGTCCAGCAACAGCTCACACACACACACACACACACACACACACACACACACACACACACACACACACACACCCACGCACACACACACACATATCAGCCCCTCATTTATCTGCAGTAAGATTATAATCCCTACCTAAGTACACACACTACAGAACATAGTACTTAATGTACATGCCAAAGCACAAGTCTGATTTTGGCAGGAATGCAAGTGATCTTATAGTAAATGACATCTACAGGCCATGTGGGAGACAAGAGGTTGGGAAGCCTGCATGAAACGGATGTGTAGGCTTATGCAAGTCTCAAATAACTGGCAAGCCATGCCACTGGAGAGGTAATTGTGGGATACAAACTTCTGCTATTCTGTATAGACACACACACAGCTGACTGCAGTGAGAATAGAAGCCCTACCTAAGGACATCAACTACAGAACACAGTGGTTATTGCACATGCCGTGGCACAAGTCTGCTGTGTAGACACACCCACACCCACATGCACACATACAGTTGACTGCAGTGAGAATAGAAACCCTACCTATCCAAATGCACAGACTACAGAACACAGTAGATATCACATGCTCCATGGCACAAGCCTGTCTGATTCTAGCAGGACTACAGGTAAACTTATAGTAGATGACATCAGCATGTCATGTGTGAGACAAGAGGTTAGGAGGTCTGCATAGGTTCATTGCTTTATAGTGTCATCTGAGGCTAGTATTCTAATAGCAGTAGGCTGTTTGGAAGCCTAGCTGGATAACAACACAAGTACCCTTACTTAACATACTTGGCTGTTTGAGTTTTGCAGAGCAAGGCTGTGAGCACCACCAAGTGTCCCTGTCTATGAGTGTACATACAACCTTATGTATAACACTTTGTATTATGGTTGAAATATATGTGGAAACAATAATGAGACTCAGGATTGTATTGCTTGTTTGGAGCGTTTTTTTTTTGGGGGGGGGCAAATATATGGAAATATATGACATATAGTTATATTGTACACTTAGTTTGCAATGTTTCCACATGTAGTTTTATGTCATACAAAGGACATGGGCAAAAAACAGCAATGATAAAATTTCATATATACAATTCCATAGTGCAAAGAGCCTTGCATTTCCACTCTGGTTAATAAAGTGTACTCACGTGTGAGATAGGCCTGTTTGCATGCAGGAAAGCAGCATACAAACGCAAGGCACATTGTTAATGCTTGCTTCTGTACCCCAGTCCCATCTGTACTCCAGGCCTTCTTTTCACTGGTTAAAAGCATTAATTGAATGTATCCGTTTTCTATTTCTGTGTGTCTGCTTTTTAGGAAATCTAATTTTACCCTGTTTCTACAATGTTGCAAATTGTGCAATCAAAATAAGCTTAGACAAATGTTTTTTTTTTTGTGATGCAGTGGATCATGCAAAACTGAAATTAAAAGAAGACAATAGGAAAACTTACTAAAACTAAGCAACACATACACAATATCTGTAAAAGCACAATAATAGTGCACATCACAAATTTCTACATATGCCAGGATTTGAACCCTCACACCACTACAGCTTCATAAAACAGAAGGGATGCCTTAGTCCTTTTGGCCACCCAAACAGCTTTGCATCAACTAAATGAAAAGTCTTTCTTTACACAACCAACTGCATCAAATTGTACACAGCTATCAAAGCATCAGCTGTGGTTTATACATTTAATTCTCTTTACTATATGTAGACATAGAACAGTTAGTGATCACACAGCCTGTCATAATTACCCTTACAGTTATGCAGCTCTGTGTTATTTTTCTGTGTTTCTTGATCATTCATCAGTTATCTAATGCATGCAGTGTGTAAACCATTATATATCATTGGTCTTAATGTGTGAGAGGATATTAGCTGGTTGTAATATGATATGCAGTTGCCAACAAATGAAGTCTAGGTTGGATGGCACAAACATGCATATGCAGTTCTTTTGGAGGTAGCATAGCTGAGTTACTATTATGGCAGGAACAAGGGTACATTCCTCTTTTGGGGGGGTCAAATCTCAGTTACTGTTATCACACAAACAAGTCTGAAGTTTGAAACTACAGTGTGTATCATCAGTCTCTAACTTTTGTCTTTAATAATTTGCCAGTACAAAGGTATCCTGCTAAACTGAGGCCATGCAGGGAACATCAGAATTCTTCAGAAGTATGGCTATGTGAATCTTTCATACATGAGGCCTACTAATTACTAATGGACAAATATAAGTAAAATAAATGTCTGTTGTTACATGTTAAGGTACTTTCTGTACAAATTCACCACTATTTACTTGCTTACTATACCAAGTTAGGAAATACAAGGATATGCCATGATATTATTAAAGAATACACTGTAGGTTCAGGACTACCTTGTAAATGCAGCAGCTGACATCCCTTTAGTTTTGGGCTGATTCTGTCTGGTGCAAACAGTACACAGCCTATACATTGGGAGGTAAAGGTTGTGTGAGTTGCTTGGCATTAATTTTTCTATATGCATGTGAGTAGGAGAAATGTATTTGGTCCCTAGGTGGTCAGTGAATGTACTATGTGCTGTCTCTTAGCCAAAGCAAGGGCATACTGTGCACACCTATATCTGCCTACAGTGGCAGCAGCTGGGGGTTCCTCCTCTGAGTCCTCCTCTGACTGTGGCAGCGGTGAGCTAGGTGTTTGTGTAGGGATGTATATCCCTTCCCTTTGCTGATTCTGCTGCAGTTGTTACTGCAGGATCAGATTGTGGATCATAGCACATATTGTGAATATTTGTGTACGTGTGTGTATTATACTGCAGGTCTCCACTAGATATATCTAAGCACCAGAACCGTGACTTCAGAAGCCCAAACACGTGCTCTATGATGTTTCTAGTTTGAGCGTGTGCCTCATTACAGCAATCTTCTGTTGGTGTGTGTGTGTCTGTGTGCGTGTGTGTGTGTGTGTGTGTGTGTGTGTGTGTGTGTGTGTGTGTGTGTGTGTGTGTGTCATCAACCATGGTTCCATAACATAGCCAGCATCCCCTAGTAAATGGCCCTGTGGGATTTCCCCCCTAGCAAACATCTGTTATAGCCGTGATGTGTGCTAGATATTGGAGTCATGATAACTGGCAAGGGTTGCCAGCATTCACATTCAAGATAATTCCCTGGGCATTACGGTTGACTTGGCAGATGAGGGAGTGGTATCCCCTGTGATTAATGTAGATTCAACCTTGCTCACCAGGTGGTACCTTAAAACGTACATGAGTGAAATCTTTGACACTCAGTACTTTAGGGTATTATGTTACACAGTAAAAGACTTCCATATTGCTGGTCTTCTCTTCAGAAGTACAGGGGAAAATATGTGCTCACTGGCATGAATGAGCATAGCATCTAGAAAATGGTGGAGGATCCTAGAGACCAATTCCTGTGACACACCCATCATGTCCCCAGTTGGTCTTTGAAAGGTACAAGTAGTTAATATTCTAAGGGCTACACATACCTTAGTTTCCACTGGGATGGGTTCCTCTTGATTGGATCTGGCTCTGAGTTGAGGATGGTAGAGCTCATATTGTTCTTGAAATGTGCCTCTGTCCACCCTTTAGCACACTGCAATCTCCTGCTCATCTAACACCTGGAATGTTACCCTGGACCTGAGCACTCTTCTCCATCTCAGCTAAGCCTATTGTCAGCAGCATCAGCAGCATTGGCTTCAGCTTCTAGCACATGCAGATATAGAATAGCTGGAGCAGCCCCTAGCATTGTGTCAGTTAAAATTTCCTTGTCCCTACTCCAACGGTATTGAAGGATAAAGGAAAAACCAGGATGTAGGCTACATAGATACTTTATACATTGTTGAATAGTTCCACCATGTTGGATTGGTTGATTAACATGCAATTCACATGTTTATGCTATAAATACCATCAATTTAAACACCTTTTACTCGCTCATTAATGTGCTATAAGCAGCTATCCGTACTTCTGGGCACATTCGCATAAATAAGGTATGCATAGGCAAAACTGATATTTCCTCTTTTCTTGGGATATCACACAAACATGGACTATAAAAAGTGAAGGAGAGGTTGCACAGTCTTTAGTCAAACTCAGGACCATCTGTATTCAAGCCCTAATACGGATATGAGTTGACACAGGAATAGTTACATAACAACACAGGTAATCCTGCCCTCATTCCTCTGTTTCTCATGGTTGCACTAAGCACATCACACAAACAATGTCAAAAGTAAAAATAAAAAGGTAAACTGGACAGAGACCCCACATTTTAACAATTAAATAATGAGGATGACAAGGAACTTAGGAATTCTGCATTGCTTACATGCACTTTCACATTTCACAACCCTACATGGTCACCTCTGCAAGTGTAATCTGACACCCCCGTACAATGTCAGCATTCACTGTTGCCATGCATTCAACATGAACATTGTGAAAGTGCCTACATGAAGTGAACATCCTTACATTGTTATTCTTTTTGAGATTCGACAATTCTAATGAGTTTTGACCTCATTTACATCTTCACCGTGCTGACAGCCCAAAATCGACATGGTTAGTAACCGTGTAGACAGGGAATCTGCACCGGTGGGCAGTGCTGTAACAGAGGAATACTGTAATCCATCAGCTACATCCTGTATATGCTGACATTGCCATATAATACAATGTTTAATGGAGGTTTACACATTTTAGCAGCCTGCATTACTTATAAGTATATTCTTCATCTGTGGGTGGGGGAGCGAAGCTGCATTTATGACATGGCATTTAAAATGCCAATTATTATGACTGCTGCACTGATTTTCTAGCATTCACCCTGTGTAATTAGGTCAGAATATGTGTGGTGTTACATATTAATGGCAGTTCTGTACAAATGTAAGAGCTTTTACTTGGTCTTGTTTCCATGAAGACTCCTTTCCTTGGCTGTATTCAGAAAGTTTTGGAATACACAGCCAACACAAACATGGAGTCTGCACAATTGCCTTAGATGTTCTTGAATCACTCCATCATGTT
Organism: Protopterus annectens; assembly: GCF_019279795.1. Lineage (NCBI taxonomy): Eukaryota > Metazoa > Chordata > Ceratodontiformes > Protopteridae > Protopterus > Protopterus annectens. The sequence continues at coordinate 525,160,146 of NC_056744.1, read as the reverse complement.
GATTTGCTTCATTAGCATAAAATTCAGCTACTTATGCTGTAATTTGCATGCCATGAAAGTTTCTGTATTTGTGCATGACTGTGTGTCGCTGCATGGAGTTTACTGAATCTAAAACGTTTTGCACCTGTGGGTGTATCGCTCTTCGATGTGCACACATTAAAATTATCATGTAGCTTTACTGAATCCCCCTGCAAGAAGAACACAAGGGTACAGGCAATCAGTTAATCACAGGTGAAGACATAAACAAGCTTCTGAGTAATCCAGATTGTATCATGGTATCAAGAAAGGATAGCATTACAAAGACATAAGGATATTCAAATATGTTCTGGCCAAGCCTTGAATATTTATTTACATGTCTAGTTATGAATGGATAGAAATGATAGATAGTTGTAAACTTGCCATAGTTAAACTTGTATGCAAAAAGACAGTAGTGTGATTAGATATAGGCCTGTAAATCTACTATGTAATGTAATCAAGACTATGGAAAAAATAGTATTAAATAAGTTGCCTGATGAACTGAAGAATATGGGAATGTGCCTTGAAGATCAACATACATATAAAAGAGACAAAACTTTTGACACATGCAATCAGTTCTACAAGAATGGCATGGCTTTGGAAGCAAACTCTATGCAGATGTTGCATTTAGAGATCTCACTGTTGCTTTCAATAAGGTCAACCACAATACTGAATAGTAAGCTTTGTGATAAAAGACTTTCAAAACCCCTTGTCAGATGGGTTATAGCTTAAAAAAATAATACGAAACAACACAAAACATAAGTCATATTCTGGTGAAGTTACAGGATATGGCAGTGGAATACCTCAAAGGTCCATTTTAGGTGTTATTGTTTTAGTCAGTTACTGTATGCTTACCAAAGTCTTAAAAATGGAAAGTTTGTGACATCATTGGAAGAATGATAAAGTTTCAAATTTTTCTGAACAGTTTATGAAAATGGGCAGTGAAACATTAATAATACATGCTGCTAAGATAAAGCTTATGTTTTTTGGGCTTAGTCATTTTCAAGCCAAGTATAAGAAAAGAGGTAATATAATCCAATAAAAGAAGTGATTACTTGGGATGACAACAAACACAATTTTGATAATCACATGTATAACACCATTAAGAAATGAAATATACACACACACACACACACACACACACACACATATATATATATATATATATATATATATATATATATATATATATATATATATATATATATATCAGGTGCATTAGGGAACTTATAGAATCAAGAGATATGAAAAAATTTATTAGCACCAAGGCCAAAATTGCAATGCAGAAAATATCTCTGGTATTCCTCATAAAATCATAAACACGCAGATATGAAAAAATCCAGTCAGCTTACAAAAATGCTAGCAATGTTGAATACATTGTCCTATTTGGAACAATTGTAAAACTTCAGTATCTTTACTGCTGCATATAGGCACATATGAGAATATCTGATGCAGGTCCATAAGGCTATACAAGATCCACTTGTATAGGAATAGCTTGTTTTACAAAGGGGGGAAAATGTGGATCAGGATAGACTTTCAAGAATATTTGCGACAAACAAGAGAGAGAAAAAACACTTATTTTTTAGTGATGGCAGTGGCACATTGCAGTAAACTGTCAACTGATATTAAAAAAAGATGAAGATTGATGCATTACAAGAGAATCAGTTTATATTGCATAAGAGTCTGAAAGAGACATTCAGCTATAAACAAAGTTGGTACTGCACTGTTTTGTATTGCTATGGAACTTTCTAAAATAATTAAGGGTTTCAGCTGAGCTTGGCTACCTAAACGTGTTACTCATATATGCTGACATTTTTTTGTGCTTGGTCTCATAGGTAGGTCTTGTTACTGTGGCACTAGGTCTGGGGCCAGTTTTATAGTCAGGCTGCCATGTAGTTTATTTCCACTGATTTAGTAACCTGATTTTGAGTTAGTAAGTTAAGGGATTTGTATAACATTGGTTTGGGCACCACAGTTTGCATGACCAGGCAGATCTTTGAGTGGACTGGTGCTAATGACCAGGGTTCATTACTCATTGATTGTAACTCTTGCATGGTTGATGCTGTGGCTGTAGTTACCACAAGGTGTATACACCTTAAGGTGACTGCATGCTGCGAGTGATTGTTTGACCATAAGCACTACGGGCTACACAGGATCAGAAGACTGATGAAATGCAAATTGTAGAGGATGTATCTGCACATGGACAAGTATAGCTTACATGCCCGTCATGTCATATGATAAGCGGATCTCTCAATTTATTTATTTAACACTTGTTTACCAGGAAACTCTGACTTGGAACAAAGCCAGTTTCAGCAGAGGCCCAGGGAGAAATGCTCTAGACGCGTGTCTTTATAATGTGGGAGGAAACAGGTACACCTGGAGGAAACCCACACAGACGCAGGGAGGGCATGCAGACTCTGCACAGAAGGTACCGCAGCTGAGAATCAAACCAGAGAACCTGTTGCTGTGAGGCATCAATGCAACTGCTGCACCACTGTGCCACCTGAATAATAAGACTTTTAATAAGACAGATTATTGTCTGGCTAGATCTCCACTGCATTGGGTCATGGGACTTTGATTTTTCAAGTGGATAGGCTTAGAAGCACTGACTGTCTCATTATTCAGGAAGCTTTTTCTTTTCTAAAGTGCAAGGAAAAAAGATATTATAGATAAAGTAGCCAAGATGATACAGGTCCCTATTAGTTTATTGAAAATTCAGTTCAGCAAATGGCATTTTCATTGCACTTACATCAAACATGTTGTTTGTCAAACTGTTCATACTGAGATTATGGTACAGTGAAGATTTAAAAATGTACCCCTTCCTCACTGTAGTGTGATCTCAGAGTTGGTATATATAATTAGCAGTGACAGTGGGGGCTGCACCACCCACAAGAGCAGAATTTGATGAACAGCATTTCCAATAAAATGATGTTCATTGAAGTGGGTTTTCTCTGATTTAATATAGACCCAGATTATACAGCCTCTCTCTCTCTCTCTCTCTCTCTCTATATATATATATATATATATATATATATCACTCAGTCTTTATTCTTGATTGCATTGTGTCATATTTGAGTTTTTTTATACAGAGAATGCCCTGCCGTCCACTGATCTAAACATGTTTATACTGATTTTAAGGGGATACAATTTTGGTTTCATCTTTAAATCTGATGCTGAATCTAGTGAGGCTTGTTAAATCTCACCTTGCATCTTCAGTGCAAGTTATTTGCTGTATTTTTAAAATGTCTTTGCAGATTATTTTTTTCAGCACTTTTAAATGTACCACCAGATCAATAAGAAACTATCTCTTGATTTCATCATTTTGGAATTAATGGCCCATCTTCAGTATTCCTTTTTTGGGTATGTTATTGAGAAGTTCTGCTTTGTGATATGTTCATGTCTTTCTGCATCCTTGTTATTTTGTCTCTAGCTCAAGACACAGCACTTTCAGTGCTCCAGTACAAATTAGAGGCGGTCCCTTTATTGCAAGAAGTCAGTGATGATATTTGATTCTAGTCTCATGATGGCTTTAGACGTCATGTATGATTCAGTCTTGCTGCGGAAATTTTGATTACATTATGCTTAACTTATTTTGAACTTAATTATTTTGCCTGTTACCATCCTGGTCACAGTCTGCAATTCAATTCCATGGGTGCACCACCAAAGTCCCAAAAACATGCTGCGACACAATTCCATGGGTAGATGTGGTTCTGCACCTGTGGAATTGTGATGCAGCATCTTTTTGGATTCTTGGTTTGTGGTTTGCTCCTTTTTGATCTTTTGCTTTGGATTCATAGCCTCATATTCAAGTACCCTTTAACACTTCCTTCACTGCACATTGACATTTTTTTTCATAGATTCATAGGTTCATAGGACGATACTAGGCCATTGGCCCAGAGACCCTTAGCCAAATATTACACCCATATTCCCACAAAGTCAGCACTTGTTTTTCCTGTCCAGCAGGCAGGAACACAAGTGGGATCCCAGGGGTATATTTTCTGTTTCCCATACAGTCATCCAGGTTCCTCTTAAAGAGGGCTAGTGAGGTACTCTGCTTGACATGGAGAAGGAGTCTATTCCACAGATGGGAAATAAATGCTTACTTTCCCTTCCATGTATTCAAACCCTACACTTACTGGACATAAGGCTGTAACTCTACCCATTTGGCTACGTGGATATATTTCCCCAAGGTTTGATATTAGAGATATTGCCTTTTATTGTATATATGAAATTGCCCTTTCCCTAAGGATTGATAACAGAGATATTACTTTTTATTGTATATATGATGCCATTTTAGGAATAACTTTCTGAAGGATATTATTATGCATTTTTTAGCATTTAGTTTTAGTCCATGACTCTGACACCAGTTATTTGTCTGTGTTAGCCCTTCCTGGAGAGCATTTGGATTGGTAATAAATTCTATGACAGCTCCTAATTTGCAATCATCTGCAAATTTAGTCAGCCAGAGGCCATTGACATTTCCATTGACTTCAGAGAAGTAAATGCCAAAAAGGACAGTCCCAAGATCGATCCCTGAGGGACTCTGCTTGTGACTGGCCTCATTGTAGAGATGGACTCCCCAATTCTAACTTCCTGGGTACTCTCTTTGAGCCAGCTGGCTATCCAGCAGGTACCATGAGGGTTTATACCTAACCTCTTGAGTTTGTCAACAATGCCCAAGTGGGGTATTGTGTCAAATGACTTGGCCAGGTCAAGGTAGGCAGTATAAAACATTTTCCCTCATCCAATGCTTTGCTGACCCTCTGAAAGAAATCCACTAGGCTGAGTAGACATGACCTGCCCTTGACAAAACCAAACTGGGTTGCATCCAGTATCTGAAGGTTTCTTATGTCATGATTGATGATTTACATGATAACTCTTTCCATGGCTTTCCATATGAGACAACTGAGGCATATGGTTCTGTAGTTTCTAGTGTCTGTAGATGGCCCACCTTTGTTCAGAAGGATGAGAGTTGCTGTTCTCCATTCATGAGGCCTGAAGCTTGTTTGGAGAATACAGTTAAATAGCAATTCCAGAAGTACTGATAGGTCATGTTTCATGCTATTTAGAACGCATCCTGGGATATTGTCTGGGTCCACTGAAGCAGTGTTCTTGGCCTGAGAGAGAGAGAGAGAGAGAGAGAGCATTAAGGAATTTTTGCCTAGTGATGGTAGGGAGAGTTATATTTGATGATGTTTCCTGAGGCACGGTTGAGGGGGAGAGAATGCTGGAGCTGAATTTGTTGGGCAGTAGGTTTGCTATATCTTCTGGTTCAGTATAAGTGGCTCCATTTAAAATGAGCTCTGCACACAATTGTGTGTTGCCTTTGAGATTGAAGACATAGCTAAAAAATACCGTATAGTTGTCCTTGGACTGGGAGGAAAAATTTACCTCAAATTTGGCTTTGCTCGACTTTATTTGTCCTCTGAGTTGTTTGTTTAGTTTGATGAGAATGCTTTTTATCCTTCTGGGTGCTACACCTCCGAATTTTTGCCATGATTTCCTTCCTTCTGTTATACAGCCTAGTGATGTCATAATTCCACCAGGATGGCTTTTTTTATTTAGTTCTGTACTTCTTCCTAGTTGGTACAGCTAGCTCTATGCAGCTATTAACATGCTTGTATAGGATTTCTGTGAACAGTTCTGCATAGGGAGCACTGTTCTCAGGGTTTATACGGCTTGAAATTTTGCTTGGTTATCATTTAATAATAAAAGTTAGCCTTCCAGTTGTTCTTCAACATTACAGGATTAACTGAGGTTGTAGGTTTTATTTTAACTTCAAAAGAGACTATTTTATGGTCTGACTTTACCAAAGAAGATGTTACACTATGGGGTTGTGCAACACTCTCCCCTATAACTGAGGACCAGCCAGTATGTTTGCAACCCCTGGTCTGTGTATTGACAATCTGGTCTAGGGAGTCTGTGCTTACAAAATCCAGGAAACTCTGTGCCTGCACATTTGGTGTTGTATATGATGCCCAGTTAATAGTGGGGTAATTCAAGTCACCCATGAATGTGATATTGGATTGGATGGTGAGTGTTTCCAATAAGTTTAAATACATGTTAAGCATTTTCTAGGTCATAAAGGAGGACCTATAGCTTGCAAGGAAGTGGTATGTGATATTGACTCTGGTGATTTGAACATGGAGAAACTCAAGTTGCATTGTCCTGTTTGACCAGCCTTAAGGTATATTTATTTTTGATGTAAACTGAAACACCTTCACATTTAGACCCTGTGTAGTAGCAAGTCTAAATATGTGGAAGGCATTATAGTTTTGCAATGCTAGTGTGCTCTTTGCGGCTTTAAACTGCATGTCAGTGACTACACAAAAGTCAGCATTCTCAATGGTGACGTGAGCTCATAGGAAGTGGAGTTTTTTGTGCAGTGGCACCTTTGCATTTTCTTTGATTTGATTTGTTGTGTTGGTAATATCAGTGATAGTTCATTCAAGTTCGCTGGCAATGTCAGGAAAGCTTTTTTGGTAATTCACAATATTGGCTGCCCATGAATGTACTAATTTTCCATTTTGGCTACACAAAAATCATTATTTTCTTTACTTTTGATTTTAGACAGTATCATTCCACTGAATGTGGCTATTTAGGGAAGTGAAGATAGGCCTAGAACATTCCTGTAGGATAAGCATTGCAGAAAATAAAATAAACTCTTTTGTCAGAGATGCTTTGGTTTAATTTTACTGCTGTCTCTGTCCATGAGGCAAATGTCTGTTGCACTGCTGCCTTCTGTGTGCAGGTTCCATACCTACATATGGATTTTAGGAGTTTACAAGGAAAAATGGCACATATTTCCTTTGCTGCCTCAGCTACATAACATGTTTTTTCACACAATGGCCCTGCTTCGAAAATGTAGTCAGATCCTACTGAAGGTACACTTTTGTTTCACAGGAACAGACAGCACAAATGTCATGCCATTATTCTTCCAGTGAAGATAAAACATTCTAGAACATGGTATGACATTTATTACAGTATGTTGTGTATAGGCAATGTCATATAGTTTACAAACGTCTGTTCTGATTCATTCATCACATGTATTGACTTAAAAATGAAGAAAAATATGTTCTTGTGTGCTTTCCTTTATGAAATCTGACATTTGGTTAATATCTTCAAAAAAGTAAAAACATAACAACAGATGTGCAAAACTTTGTATCTGTGTTTCCTCTGTTTATATTTATTCTCTGAAAAAATGATATATTAGTGCATGTAGCACCCATGTTAAATAATAGGATAATACTATTCATTGGGAAATTTATGCTTGCCCAGTATAATGGTCACCATAGAACATATAGGTTGGACTTATGACGTAGAGTGCGCAAACACATATGAAACATGACATATTTTCATATTTATATTAACAATACAAAATGGAGTATGATTTCTTTAATGTTAGTGGTGGCATGTGCAAGTTGCTGGTATAAGCAAATTATAATAAAATATAATGGGTAATAGGCATAGATTCAGATATAGAAACTTGACTGCTAAAGCAGCTGTGAATACTAGCAAATATTTTTATATCTATATTAATATTGCAGAAGCTATGTGATGCAGGAGGTAAGCTGACTGGGCTACCTTATATGCAACATTCAGGCACACAGTTTTGACTGTGGTACTTGCCATGCAACACATCTAAAATCCATGGCTTTGTAAATGAATATTGCTGTTTTGAAATGTTGTGAAGTACTATATACATAATTTGCACAGACTGTGCCATATCACAAAACAGCAGTGTGCTACCACTCGTGTTATATATCACTGAAATATTTTCACACTGAAAAATTACTCTCTCACTGATACTTTGAGAATGTCTTGAAAACATAACAGGATAAAACACATTATTTGATCACAAAAATAGTAATTGATGGTAAGATTTTTCTTTTAGAAGTTTGCAATACAATATCAGAATCACTGCAAACACCATTGAATATTCCATTGTCAAATGAAGAACCTGCCTGTTTGACACGTTTTAAACTCAAACTGCTTGTAAGATAATGCAGATTATATGAAGTATGTTTTTAACAGGGAAGATTGGAGGAAAGTTCCAGAAAGCAAGTGGCTTCCTCATTTTGAGGACTTCAGGAAACAAACATACTTAATTAGCTTTCTGCTGATCAAGGACCAAAGGAGTTAATGCAAATATATTTGTTCTAATGATTTTCTTGTTCTGAAAAAAAATCTTCTACTCTAACAATAAAATTAATCATGTTACCCTAATTCTATTTATTTACTTGTCTTTTATATTTAGAATTTCTTCTAAGCTGTAGCTTTGTCATTCTAATGCATTTTTAAGTTCAAATGAATGTTATTATCAGTTTACAGTTCATAAACACAATTACTTTCTTTTCACACACATTATGAGCTTCAATATCCTTTCTTCTTTTGATATTTTACTGCGTAATACAAGTCTATAAATAAATGGGAACAATAGATTTCACCATTTTAACTTATTCTATAGAAGACTTTATGTTTCATTTGAATAATGTGAGTTTAATTCTGTTCTGTGATTGTTCTCTATATTAGGCAGCTTCATATACTGTAACATCATTCATGACAGTGGTTACATGAGAGTAGGTGTCCTACAAACAAACTAGTCGTGAATTAGTTTTAATACTTATGGATAATTACAAATGAAATTCAAAACAAACAAGTACTGAATTAGTTTTAATATGGGTCTATATTATATTATCGCACGCTTACAAAAGCAAATGATAATTAATCGACCCCATGTAAGCGAAAGCTTATAATGTCAAAACCTCAGAACAGCGATTTTTTTCTGTTCCTAAAAAAAAAAAACTTTAAAACATTACATAAAGTGGGGGGCTTCACCCCCCCACACCCGCCGACGTGGGGGGCTGTGGCCCCCACAGCCCCCTACTTAAATATACCAACTCAGAGAGCTCACTACAGTGCCAAAAACAGCAAAGTGACAGAAGCGGCCAAGCAAATTCTTTCCCAGGGAAAGAATTCACTTAAAAGCCACTTCGCTATTTTGCCTTTTTGTTTTTTTACGTTCAATCAAGATACATTCAACAAAATGCATCTGCGATCACGTAATAGGAAGCCTTTTAATACTTATGGATAATTAGAAATGAAATTCAAAGTTAGTGCCTATTCTAGTTTGTCTAACATAGAAGAATCAAACATGATATAAGTAAAGAAAAGTGAAAGAGTAAGCCTCCAGTCACTGGGAAGTCTTCTTTTCCTTAAATGATACTTAAGTCTGTCTTTCTTATAACTGTATCAAATTTATTTTACATTTCTTTCTTCAAATATTTTTATTAGATTCATTAAAATATATTAACAACAAGTAGATATTTTGATATATAAATTTTGAACATTAAACACAATAACAATTTACATTATTTTATTTTTATTTTATTTATTTATTTCAGTTTGATAACTGAGGAAGTCCAACTGGGTCACGAGGAGCCCATTTTCAGTGGAGGCCAGGGGAGAAAAACTCCAGATACAATCAAAGAGAAATAATATGAAACAAAGCTACATTATTTACAAAGTCCTGAACTGCATAAAGTAATTTCAGTTAAATAAAAGATAATTACCTATAAAAATAAATAAATGATCTTAGAAAGAGTTATAGTCCACTTGAAAGGTCTCGATGAGGGCTGCAATTTTATTTTTCATTTTTATCATTATTTCTAAATGTTTTTTTAATTACCCAGTCTCTGTCATTTATAGATATCTGCTAGTATTACTTAGCACATTATATATACTTCAAAAATCTATCCCAATTTCTCACCCATAGAACAAATTATCTATGTATGTATGCACAGTCAGTTTTATAAGAAGAAAATAAATAGGTAACCCAAACCTAGACAGTGAAGTATTTTTCAGACTGAGTAAGAGATAGCAAAAGTCATAGTTTCCAAAAAAAAAATAATACAATTTGGCTTTCTCAGTAAAGTAATACTTGGAATGTTTTTTAAAACTTCATAGTCAATAGGATCTCACTCATTAAACAATACAGAAATAAAAGCAGTTCCCCACACCACACTTTTACGGGTTACAACAGATATCAATCTCAAGTTTGACCTACATATACAAAGCAATATCAGAAAATACAAGACACTTGGGATGCTCAACAGGAATAAAGACTTCCTGAATGCATCTTCCAAAACTACTCTGTCCTTAATTTACCTGCTACCCTCACTCCTGTATGGAGTCCTAATTCTATCTACCCTACAAGCTACACTAAAACAAAAACTTCAAACCTGCTATAACATAACTGCTTGGTGTGCAATAGGTGCAACATACTACTCCCATTACTGCACAGCCTTGCACTCATTCAAATGGCTTGGACTTGCCCACCAACTCTCCTACCCACAACTCATAACCATTCACCACACCATCCGCAAACCAGCATCCTGCCCTCTCCTTAGCTTAACACACAGCATATACTTTCCTAAAGGATCTTTATGATCAGAAGATAGACTATTCTACTCTCTTCATAAATCTGCCAAATCTCCAGGCCTTAATCTATACTCATTCTCTGCTGTTAAAACCTGGAACTCCTGACCTCTTGTCCATTACGAATAATCCTAATCTCCTTTACTGCAAGCAATCCCTAAAGGACTTTTTATCAAAATCATGGATCTGCTCATGCTCTAATGAAGGCTGATATCCTGATACTGCTTGCATCTCCCCTTCCCTCCTCCCACCCTCACCCATGTCTCTACTACCTCTCCTCCTCTGCTCTGCCCCCCCCTGTCCCATAGCTCTACTACCTCTCCTCCCCTCCTCTCACCTCCTCCCATATCTCCACTACCTCCTCTGCCCTGTTCTCACCCCCCTCTCTATATCTCATTCACTTCTCTGAAACCCCATATCTAAATTTGTACCTTCACACATCTTCTACCCATTTACACATCACTCTATTCCAAACTTTGTCTACACAACTCAGAACTACTTTTTACTGCTGCTCCCTTATTTGCTCTTCTCTTCCAAACCACTTTCCTACTCTCCTTTTCCTCTGTCATAACCCCTCACATCCCCTCCACCTCTAGTCTTTCTGTAACATTTATTATCATCTTTCTTTCATTCATAAGCTCTCTACTCAATAATGTTTCTTACCCAGAATTTAGTAGCTCTTCACTCCATTTCTTCTTAACTATCTTTATAAATATAACTTTACCCTAAAATATCAAATTTGTCATCAACTACTTGCTTTTCAAGATATGTAAAACTCATGTGAATTTCAAGACAATGTATTAATTCTGCTTCTTTATATGTTGTAAATACTGCTTAAGAATTTATTTTAAATTAGTATGACTCTGTATTATGTGTACCTGGAGCATTTCTCCCCAGCCCTCCTCTGAAAGTGGGCACACCTGACCATATCAGGCACTCCTGGTAAACAAATGCCAATAAATAAATAAATAATAATGAAAGATTGTGTAATGTAGTCAGCTTTCTTTTGAGTACCATGAAATGACAGAAAACGTCATGCGTCATAACTGATCAAAGTTATGTAGAAATGGGTCTATATTATAAAGATGAAACGCCAAAAGAACAAACACTCTTACATCGACCACAAATAATCAAAGCTGTAAAACCTCGAATGGCCACAACAGCGATTTTTTTCCCAGGGAAAAAATTGCTGGGCAGTTGTCGGGGCTTTGCTGTTTCCTCCACTGTAGTGCAATATATTATATTAAATATGGTATATTTAGGTAGGGGGGATGTGTGGGGGGCAAAGCCCCCCACTTTATTTTATGTTTAGATTTTTCTTTGGTTGGTCCAGTGATTTTTTTCCCTGGGGAAAAAAATCGCTGTTGTGGCCATTCGAGGTTTTGCAGTTTAGATTATTTGTGGTCGATGTAAGAGCATTCGCTCTTTTGATGTTTCGTTTTTATGATATAGACCCTGTAGAAACAACTATGCATGGATCTTCTATCAGAATCTTTCAACTTATTTGTTATTGTTCCTGATTACATGTCTACCAAAGAAGCAATCAAAATTAAATTCTTGCAAAAAAAACTTTGTATTAGATGAGCTGACTGCAGAATACAAAAAGGAATATGGAACCAAAACTCACCTCAAAAGATACAGCATTATCGACTCAGAAAAAAATACCAGGAGCCATTCATTCATTTATTGTCATGGGGCCATTAAAGGAAATGGCCAAGTAATAACTTATCAAGTTCTCAGGCCACAGTACCTATGAACTGATGAAATTGCAAGAGACAGTGATTAAACACCATAATTAAATTTGTGCCTTGGGAATGACCAAGATATCCAAAAAATGCAGCTGCTGTTCTTCAATGCACCAATTAAATTAATAAATAAATAAAATCCAGAAAAAAAACAGGAAAATAAGTTTTCACTCTGTGTACCTCCTCCATCCCTCCTCTCAGTTTTTCTTCCATTTCTAAACTGAATCAGAATATGTAATCAAGTTTATATATAAAGAGAGTTTAAAAAGGTGTCAATATGCTTCACAGCCACTGGTCTATACTTAAAGTGAAACAGATGCGTATATTCTGCTGTGAGATAATTACTTTGAACACATTTCTATAATGTTCACTAAAAAGTTTAAACTTGGAAAGAGAAAAGAGCAATCCAGACCATTTATTTTTTTATAAAAGAAGCATTAGGAATGACTCCATTAAAAATCATCTGTAGCATTTTCTTCTGTTTGTACATTTTTAAACTGTCTTTACATTATATCCTGTTCTTCACAATCCATAGTCTACATAGCATGTTAGTTTATGTCCTGTTATTGATTATATTTTCTTTCAAGCAGATTATTCATATTATATTCAGATATACGCATTGTTTGCTTTTCAGTGTAACTCAGAAAGGACATCAGGAATAAGAATGGCTAGGGGAGCCATGCAAACAAAAATGACATGAGAAAAACATTTTTATACATAAATACAGCACACAACATATCACTGATTCATACTGAATGTCCTGGACCACTTAATTAAATAATGAAAGAAAACAAGACTTTTTGGATGGTATCAGCTATGGAGATAACAGTACCTCTCTTAAAGTCATAAGTACTAAGAAGTGAATATCCTGATGTGAAGAACTAAGATCAAACAATGGACACAAAATATCTTGGATGGTTTACTTGACTTTCTACTGCACCAGTATTCACAGATGTCATTTTAGAAATTCAAATGTGTTTTGACCTGGTTTCAAGACTTTCAAATATGTAATAAATAATTTCCAATTCTAGATCCAGGTGTAGTACACACACAAGTAATCCTACCACTCGTCAGATGATCAAGTGAACAAAAAATCAACCTGCTTGAAAAATGCATGTGCATTAAATAAGTCAGTATGGTCAAGTCTTGCTCTTGTCCTGATGTACATTGAGTGCAGACTTGATTAGAATAAGTTTGTAGGAGAACACTCCCACAGCCTGTGTATGAGTGTTGTGGCTTACACATAAATTTGCCATTATGAAAAGGGGACCTGTTGGTTTATTTGTCAGTAAATTATTTTTGATGAGATGTTGTCTTTCTGTGATCTGATGCAGAACCTCAATAATGTAAAATTAGCTATAAAACAAAGACCTGGGGATGGACTATAATGAACTGTGATGGCATCATATAAATGTTCTGAAATTTATAAATAAATATACACATCTGTGAATTAATATGTATTTATATATATGTAGAGATAGAGAGATACACATGTATTTATAGTTGTACATATAGACGTAGATAATTACTGCATCTAATTTAACATATGTAAGAAATAGACTTCTATGTGATCTTACATATAGTACATTAAAACAAGCGAAATAAAAGCTTAACAGAAATTCGAAACATCAAATGGTCACAAATCAAAGGGGAGAAAGGTAAAACATGAAAATGGTAAACAACATTTTTTTTATAATTGGATTTCCACAAGTTAATGATAGACACAAGTTCAGCTGACAGAGCTGGGTTAATACATATGTAAATGCATTTGCAAAAAGAAAACTGTATTTTTCAATATATCCTAAGAATCCTGTAGCTGAAATATTTTCCACTGATATTAATGAAGACTCTACCAACAAATATAAATTACATAAATGTCTTTCCTGTCTGGTACAGCATTGAAACACCATCTAGTTCAGGCTTCCATGCCTGTCAGGAGACTGGGGTGGTCTTTTCCAAGCATCCAAACTTATAGACAGAAAATATTTCCCATATTAAGTGTATTCTGAGGCAGTGACACATTTTATGTTTCAGATGTGTGGAGGGATGGTGAGAAAATGTGTTGAGACAAGAGATTTTAAGCCACTTAGACTAACTTTAAATGATATATAATTTAACGTTGACTTACACAAATCTTTAAACATATCCAGCAGTGGTGTAACATGCAGTGTGCTACCTGAAACAATGAAATAATACCTGCATCCAATTTTAACTACCCAACTTCATTCTTCAATAGATGCATGATGTAGTAAAGCTGAGAAGAGTGTGACTAAAGTAACTCTTTGTGGATAAACCTAAAGGATATGCTATCTATAGAAACCTAGCTGAGTCAGTAAAGAATTTTCCTTCAAAAAAGGCAAATGATACAAGCAACTTGGTAACACCCCACCTTTTCTGAATAAGATATGAAACTCTAAGCATTTATTTGCTTTTTTTCTAATTACCCTGTCTAACTGATTGACCCTCTAGCTGCTGCTTGGGATATTTCTAAAGTGTTATACTAGATGTAATCCAGAAACCATCTTAAGAAATCTGTATGTAGTCTGCATATCATGAATGACATAGCATCTATGAAGAAGCAGAGGTAAAGATGAACTATGACAAAAGAGTGCACAAGATGAACTCGAATAATGTATGCAGGCTGGCATGTGAGACCATAGTGCTGTGGGTTTATCACTTTTCTGCAACAATTGCTTTAAGAAAAAGCAGTCTGAGCACAAACCTTGAGGTATACGATTCCCAGGCTACCTGAACAAGTGGCAGAAAACAAACATCTCTAAGGATATCTTTCTTCACTGCCCAGCTAAATACACAGTATCAATAGCTTCTGAGTTTTATACACTAATTTGGAAAAGAGCAGGGTAAAAAAATACTTAATGATGTAATAATATGTTGGAGGTAGCATCATTTTGGCATCATTTATTGACCCTAAAACATAGCAGACTGCATACACAGTGGTTTACAAAGTCTGTAGAAAAAGTGAAAGATACAGATAAATGTAGGTTCTTTAGAAAAGAACTAGAAATACTTGTACATCTTGTTGCTATATGTTATATACCCATGTTTTAGGGTCTGCATACTGAAAGTCACAATAATATAGCAAGCCTGCTACATTGGGTATTGTGCAAACACTAGAATGTATAGGTAGCTGAAAAGTGTTGGAAATGTAAACCACAAACAATTGCTGAAAATGAAGTTCTGATCACAAGGGATCACCTGATACCTATTGAATAAAAAGAAGCAAGAAAACCAGATATTGTAGTCCAAGGAGAAAAGGATAACAGCAGCATTAATCACCGAAATAGCTATAGCTAACAATTATAGTGTCTTGGGTACTGTCAGGCATACAGTTGCAAAATACCAGGATATGCAAGGAGAAACTAAAGCAACATGAAATAAAGACACACAGATCAGTCCAATAGTAGTAAGAGCAACACAGCAAATACAATGAATTTCCAAGCATATTTAAAAATAATACCATATGAAATGCAGCAGGAGGTAAATCTGGGTACCTTGTAACTGCTGAGAAATGTTCTCTTAGAAAACATCAAAAACTGAAACAACTCTAATCTCATAAAATTTAATAGTACCCTGGACTGGTATCGGGGTCCATACAATGTTGGGAGAAATTAAAAAAAAAAGTGATGCAGATGTGTCCAAGTATGGCTTGCAATATAAGGTCAGCAAACAACCATACACTCCGCAAGGATGGCATGCAGGGTCAAGCCAACAATGTAAACCACCAACGACCAGCAAAAAACGATAGTGAACATGTAGTAATGAAGAAATAATGATTATTTATTTATAATTCCTTCAAATCCAGACCGGTTTCGGCTATTCAGCCTTTATCAATGAATACAATAAAGTTTTTTTGAATGAAATGAAGCAGCCTGCATTTATACTAGTCTCTGATTACCTGGAAGCAATATTACAGCACGACCCAGTGGCTGGAGTAACAACGTGCATGTTCCATTCTTGGAGCGTATGGTTGTTTGCTGACGTTTTTGGCTTCGCTGGTGGTTCTCAATAGTGACACAGCATTTCTGTGTTGGCAGCTGTTTTTTTGCAACATTTTGGTATATTTTTTAGTCGCTTTCTGGTCGTGAAGCAGTGGATGTCATATTTCTTGTCCAGCACTTACCACGTTGGTGAATTGTTTAGTTCAAAGTGGATGGGGAATTAACATTTTGACCAGGGAAGAATTACCTTGGAATTGCTTTGGTTTACATGTGGATAAGCTTGGGGGCCTAAAATCATGTATGGTGGTTCATTCTACTACTTTGTGGCATCTGTTTAACAACTCCTTTCTGTGCAAATTGGTGTACAGAGATTCATCCATGGCATTCAACATTTTATGGATCAGAAGCCTATAAACCCAGGAACAACAGGAATAACTCAGGTACTGTGACTAGTGGCAGGACATAAATCTAAATTTTCAGCTTCATTATATATTAACCATTTTTGTACATTTTGCAATCTTTTTTGCATTTGTGCTGTTAGAGGTCGGCAATACTGATGGATTACAGGCTGATAAATTGGAAATTAATGGAAGGCATTTGGACTATCGTTGATGGATTAGAACTGGTGAAAACATCATATTGACTTTAACTTTTGAGATTTATTTGATCTCAAAATGTATTAGTGAATAGTTGACTCTAGATGCTATATTCTTTAAATATCTGATATACATACAATAACATCAGCTATATGTTGGGATAGGTTTGTCAACCAAGTGGGATACATTCTTTGTTACAAAATTTGATATCATATTGAAGTGTCTCATTCACCACAGTTACTTAGTATGCATGTATATTGACAAACTATTTATGCCATAGTTGGTCAAGGATATATAACAACAGGAATTGATCCATAACAGTACAGGTGACTTGGGTGAATGATAAGTGAATCATATTTATAACAGCTTAATGTAAGTGTAGGAGGTAATAACACCTTTATTTTTATTTTTATCTTGTGTATGAACAACTATATGTGTTGTAATCATTTTATGGGTGCAAAACCACCGCTTGAAAATTGTATTGTCAGTTCACAGTTGGACTAGGTTGCTACATGTACTACGAGGGCAACCCAGTGTTGAAATCTTTGGCAAAGGCAATATGTGCTAAGGGGTTTCAAAAGTTTTATTGCCAGATATCATGTGACAAATAATAATACATCTTTGTATATTCTTTAACAAGAACTACAAGCCTTTTCAGCATTGCATTTTGAATATAAAGTATATATTCTGTTCACAAACATATATGTGCCAAGCATAATACAGATATACTGATAGACACATATATAGACAAGTGTGGATGTCAGGGTTCATGAGCAAGGTTTTTTCTAAGTGACGTTCTTTGACCAAATATATTATAGTATAACTGTTGAAAAATATTTATATATTTTTTATTGACACCTAGGTTCTCAGTGCAGTCCCTGTTGAACTATTACTAATTTGGACATATTTATTGAAACAGATTTGGTTTCTAGTTGGTCAAAATTCATAAATACATTGGAAAAATGGATTTGGAGCAAATACTAACGGGATTATGTGCTGATCGACATGATATTGGGGTGTTTGGTATGAATAACATGTCAAGCAGTAATCCGAGTGGCTCAAATATTAACATTAACAATGGCTGTGAAATGGCCTTCAACCAATTCAACAAGGATCTTAAAAACTTACGTGCCAATATATGGCACCTCAGACTTTTTAAGGCATATATTAATAAGGATATCACACCAAGAGGACTTAGAGTTAAGTTACAGCCTTTGGTCAGTAGGTCGGAGGACAGGCTGACCAAAGAATGGAACCAAGCTCTCCAACAATCATCAATGACTTTTGTCAAGATCCTTCCATCCTATTATGAGAGAATGGTGGACATTTGTTTAATGGAAGTTAAAGCTTCATGTGAAGAATGTAAGAAATATGAATCACAACCAACATATGCCACTTTGGTTAGTAAATTATCCAAAGATCTGGCAAATTTTGACCAACTAACTAAAGACAGGAAAATACGTAAGTTCAATAGGGACTGTACTGATTACCAAAGAGGCCATCATTTTGATATATTAAAAACTGTGAGATTCTATGATTTTGGTCCAAAAACACCAGGAAACAAGCCCAAGAAAAGGCCTAGGTCTATTCTAAAATCCTCTGACAAGACTTTAGCTAGTACCTCAGGGGATGACTCATCTTGCACAGACAATGACTGTAATAACTATCGAGAATCACCCAGAAACAAAAAAACGAATGTTCAGTACCCTTTAGACATACAAACAAGCGACGAGGGGGTCGCAAGCACAAATATAGGAATAAGATCCAATTCCATGGAAGGGCTGTTACAAACAATGTTGAGTTGACAGAATTTGAGTTTCATAATGTTTTGAACCTTTCTAATGTTCAACTGACAGATGTACAAACTAAACTACTTAATAAAGGACTTGGTTTTATTCCTAGTTTTTTTATTAATGAACATAGCATTGTTAAGGATGTTTTGTCTTTCTGTCGTAACCTGAATTTGAAATTATTCTTTTCAGACAACACCTCCCAAAGATCACTTGATTTCAAATTTTTGAAATCAGACTTTCAACCGCCCATGAACAAACATGTCTCTATTTTCCAACAATCTGTTCTCAGGGATTTACATTTTCATCATAATGAATCATTCCTTTTGGGCCAGAATATGTCACCCGTGGAAAAGGCAGCCTTGGAGGAATTAAAGCATAATCACAACATCGCCATTCTACCTGCAGACAAGGGTGGTGCCGTGGTGGTTATGAACACTGGGGAATACCTTGATGAGGGGAAAAGACAGTTAGCTGATACTAGATGTTATATGCAAATGTACATTGACCCAACTGGGGTTTTTAAAAAAGAAATAGACTCTTTTTTGAAACTAGCTGAGGATGAGGGTATCATAACAAAAAATACTGTTAAACATCTTACTGTAAAAGACCCACAGAAACAAATTTTGTATCTTCTCCCAAAAATACATGTCCATTTCAAAACCCCCAGGTAGACCCATTGTATCAGGGATAGGGTCCCTGACGGAACCACTATCAGCATTTCTAACACAGTATCTCAAACCCCTTTTAACATCAGTTAGGGCCCGACTACAGGACACCATGCACTTTCTACAAATTTTGGAGGATACACAGCTAGAACCAGACTGGTTAATGTGCACGTTGGATGTTAAATCTTTATACACAAGTATTCCACACTGGGCGGGATTACAATCCCTGCAATACTGGCTTGAGAGAACAAACTTATATCCTCCGGGCTTCATCACCTTACTTGTCTGCATGGCGGAACATGTATTAAACAAAAATGTTTTTTATTTCCATGGAGAATGCTTTTGGCAGCTGCAAGGGACAGCAATGGGAGCTTCCTTTGCACCCATTTATGCTGACTTATTCATGGCCTATTTTGAAGAATGTATGATATATGACAAATCACACAATATTTACATGGTGGAAATCGATATCTGGCGACGATATTTGGATGATTGCTGGATGGTGTGGAAGACGGATGAAGCATATCTAAAGGAATTTATGGAGTACCTGAACGGTAACATTTGGGATATTGAGTTTACGGTTACATGTAACAGGAGTACCATAGATTTTTTGGATGTTACTGTTTACAATAACGCAGATGATACTCTAAGTACCAAAACATTTAGAAAATACCCTCAATACAATACCTTGTTACACGCCTCCAGTATGCACCCGAACCACACCATCCGCAACATCCCTAAGTCTCAATTTATGCGTATCAGACGCATTTGTTCATCTCATGATGAATTTGAACATGCCAGACTTGATTTATACCATAGATTTCAGGACAGAGGATATAGCGACATAGATATATATCAAGTTAGTTCATGGAGCAAAACCATAGACAGGAGAACATTGTTACAATACAAAAAAATCAGAGCATGCTCATCAGGATTCTATCTTGAGATTTGTCACTACATATGGCAGGAACCAACCTATTGTCAGGGATATACTTAATTGCAACTGGAAAATTATTTTGGCTAATGACACTTTAAGGTCAATACTAGGCCCTCAATGTCAAATGTCATACAGAAGAGGCAAGAATTTGGGAGGGCTATTTTCACATTACAAAAACAGAGAAGGGGGAGGTGCGATATATCATCAGACCACTATCAGTGGTGATAAACTAATTGGTACTTTTCCATGTGGTCACTGCTGCTCCTGTTTACAAGTTAGTACACTAAAAGAATTCACCAGTGCCAACACCAATCGGGTATTTAAAACCAGGGTGTTTGGTAATTGCAGCAGTACATGGGTTATTTACTTAGCTACCTGCCAATGTAAAGCTTTTATGTTGGTCAAACCTCTAGGTCTCTTAGAATAAGGATGACAGAACATCGTAGTGACATGAGGAACAAAAAAGAAACAAATGCTTTATACAGACACACGATACAACATCCCAATGCCCAGTTTATGCTCATGATCATTGACAAAATTCAGGGAGATAGGAACAACCAACAGGGTTGGCACACCATTTTAAACCACAAGGAACAATATTGGATAACCAGCCTTGGATGTTTATTCCCCCCAGGTCTGAATGACCATCTGTGAGTTTCACTGAACACTGGAGGATTTCATAATCATGGTTACAACAACAAACATTCATATAGATCAAGAATTAGTACAAACCATTCAATGGTGGTTAGGCCTACCAACGCTCATATTATACTCTATAAAGCATGATAAAAAATTGTTCAGGATACAAATATGTATATGTATGGTTTGGTATTCAGATCTGGTATGTTGGCGTTAAACATTGAGTATTGTACAATTACAATGTTGAACTTGTATTATCTACAAGCATATTATTTCAATTTATTATAATCTATTATATAGCTGAGAATGAGGCCACTATACTCTTTTTGCCTTATTTTGTAATATATTATATGATCAGTACTTGGTTCATTATTATTCAGTTCTTTTGAACTTGTGGTTATCACCCTTCAAAATATATATATACTAGTGGTATATATTTTCTGCTTTTTTACACTATGATATGCATTCACAAATAGTGACTATGGTATTGGTCTATTATCTTGTAATATGTATGTCATATAATGGCTTACTTCCAGAGCTTTGATTTTTATCTTTAAAAATATGACTTAATATCTACACCTCTGGCATTTTATGTCACTGGTCATATGCTTTAATCAAGAATGGAACATGCACTTTGTTACTCCAGCCACTGGGTGGTGCTGTAATATTGCTTCCAGGTAATCAGAGACTAGTATAAATGCAGGCTGCTTCATTTCATTCAAAAAAACTTTATTGTATTCATTGATAAAGGCTGAATAGCCGAAACCGGTCTGGATTTGAAGGAATTATAAATAAATAATCATTATTTCTTCATTACTGCGTGTTCACTATAGTTTTTTGCTGGTCGTTGGTGGTTTACATTGCAATATAAGGTCTCTCAAAATGATTTGAGATTTATATTAATCATTTTAGCTGTGGATAATTTCAGATTAACCTCTAAATATCTCAGTCAACCAAAGTTGCAGTGTTGCACCAAAGACATGAACGAAGCTCCAAAGGTCTTACCAGCTGGACAAAAACGTCAGGCCACAAATTTCATTACAGTTATTCCTAAGTCTCAGATTTTGTGAAAAGAATGGAGTGGGTCCAGTAAAACCAGGAGATCAGGTTCAATATTGTCAGTCAGCAATAAAATAAGTAACCATCATCAAGAAGCAGAGGTTTGACTTAAATTAAGTGACTCCAATCTGTGATTTCAGTCTATGACTCTATGACTCTAACTATCATAGAAGACCTTCAGTAGTTAATAAAAGAGAGCAGATAAAAGAGGAAATTGTGTCAGCTGCCTTTTTCTAATGGAAAAGGTAGAAAACAACCTTACTTAGTAAGAACGAGAAATAAGACTTCACCTTCCACCATTCAAACAACCTGTTGCAATCACAGCATTTACTTAGAATTCATTTTTAGGACAGCCTATTCTGGGTAGCATATCTATTGCCCCTGGGGTGGTTTGTCCGACCTCGTTGCTCCTTGGCACATTACAACTCTAAGGGGGCAGTATTTTAATTGTGTAATCTCTGACCTCCAAAAACTGGTCCTCTGTCCAGGAAAGCATGGGGGGAAGCACAGAGGCGAAAAATGCCCCCACACCTGCCCCTCTCATAATCATAAGGGCAAAGGTAGGAGGGAGAACCACAACTGCTGTCCTGAAATGGCAATAATAGCTGCTGCTACTCTAACTATGGCTGGATAGGGCAGACCCCCATCACACAAACCCAGAGATAACCTCCTTCGCCTACAAAAAGCATTTGTATCATAAAATACATTCTCTAGCTTCACAATATGAGATTTAATACATATCATAATCCCAAATGCACACATATTCCATTTGTCTAAATTATTTTAAGTTTGGGGGGCATGATTTCATTAGTTTGACTTTTTATTTATAAAAGCAGCAAAAGCAGTAAAAATCAGCAATTACAAAAATATGGGAAACTGAAGTCCTAGATGTATAAAAGAATTACTCAAGTTATCATATAAAACCAATGAATCAGAATGTGGGTTTATGTTAGAAGCACAGAATAGTAAAGTATTTTATATTCATTGCTTTTGTTTACCAGCAAAGTCTGACTGGGCACAGTACCCATTTTTAGCAGTGGCCCTTGAAAGAAGTGTCCAGTGTACAAACAAACAACAGTAATAGACAGAGTGACATTAATATTCGATAGACAGTGATATACAATAGCCTGTACCTCATTTAAAATTTAATAAAGTATTCAGGCAGTAGTATTGTTATTATATTCAACAGAAAGCGATATGTCTTACAAGAAGTGTACTGGTGAGTGAGCTAGAGTTGATAAAATGGAGACACGAGTAGTTGAGGGTAAAAGAGTATAACAAAGCGGGAAAAGAGAATGGGTTACAGTACAGGCAGGAGGAGAAAATGGAGGGAATTCAGTGGGGATGAGGGAGATGAAGGTGATGTAGTAATCTGGTGCATCACCTTTGCAGGGCCAGGAGTTGAGTAAGTGAGGCTTCAGCTGTAGTTTGAATTGATTTAGTGAGCAGTCACTTTGGGGATGGAGTTCCAGGTTTTTTACACTTGATGTGACCAATGGGAACAGCATTCAGAGTTATTAGGTTTTGATATATCTGGAAGATCTTTTTCAGATGAACTCAAGATTCTAGGCCCTGTTGTATGGTTACAGAAATTTACCTTGAGATGGACAGTCATTTGGTTGGTTTATTAGATTGTGGCTAATAGGGAGTTGGGAGTATTTGAAAATGCAAATCCAAATGCCAATACCAAAGAGGCACTGGCTACATTTTATCAGTTCATAAATGATACCCAGAGCAAGAATCCAGAGTTTGCTTATATATTAGCAGGTGACTTCAACAAAGCCAACGTGAAATCAGTACTACCCAGATTCTGCCAGCATGTGGAATTTGCAACAAGGGGGGAGAACCTACTGGACATGGTCTACACCAATGTTAAGCAAGCTCACAAGGCAATGCCCCATATGCACCTGGGTAGTTCAGATAACCTGGCCATTATGCTAGTCCCTGCATATAAACCACCGCTAAACAGAAACAAGACATCTAAGAAATTAGTGAAGGTTTGGTCAGAGTGTGCAGTCTCAGCACTACAGGACTACCTCAAAAGCATGAACTGGGATGTGTTCAAGGAGGCATCTAATGTAAATCACCAAGCAGACCTTGAGGAGAACACAAAATTGGTGATGGCCTACATCACAAAATGTGTGGATGATGTCATAGTCACTAGAAGCTACACCACATGAGCAAACCACAAACCATGGCTCATAAGCAACATACAAAGCAAATAACAAAAATGCACTCAAGGTGGCCATAGCTAATCTCAACAGGGGAATAAAGGAGGCAAACCTGAGTATGGCCAGAGAATACAGGGTCACTTCAGTGACAACAGAGACACCAGATGGCTGTGTCAGGGGATACAAGCCATAACAAACTACAGGCCTGTTTCTTCAAAATGTGATGACAACATTGAATTTCTGAATGAACTTATCAAATACTTCAGTAGGTTCGATGAGGGGAACAACACTGTGGCAACTAACTCTCCATCAAAGAAAATGAGGAAGTAGTCTGCTTTAACCGAGTGGAAGTCCGAAATATCCCATGCAGAGTAAATCCCAGTAAAGCAGCCGGCCCTAACAGCATTCGAGGGAGAGTGCTCAGAGACTGCTCTGCTTAACTGTCAACAGGACTTGCAGGCATTTTCAGCATATCTCTGAACTAGGCCAGAGTACCAAGGTGCTTCAAGAATACTGCTACAATACCCCTACCAAAGAAATCGCTGCCAGCCAACCTAAATGACTACCGTCCAGGTGCTCTAACCTCAATGGTAATGAAATGCTTTGAGCGGCTGATCAAGGACCACCTATCTGCAAACCTACCAGTATCACTAGACCTGCTTCAGTTTGCCTACAGGGCCAACTACTCTACAACAGATGCCATCTCATTTTCTCTTCATGAATCCTTGGCACATCTTAACAAAAAAAAAAAAAATTTATGTAAGGATGCCATTCATCGATTTTAGATCCACCTTTAATATGGACATCCCTCAACAACTGATTGTGAAGCTTGTCCAGCTGAATCCTGGACTTTCTCATTGATAGACCCCAAAAAGTATTTGTGGGCAACAACAACTCAAGGAGCTTAACACAATACACAGGAGTCCCTCAGGGATGTGTCCTAAGCCCTCGGCTGTTTACCTTACTAACTCAGGATTGCATCGCTAGACATAATTCAAACAAGATCATCTAGCTTGCAGATGACACCACTGTATCAGGAGTGGAGATGAGACTGCCTACAGAGATTAGGTGAACCGCCTCATTAACTGGTACGATATTAATAACCTAGCCCTAAACATGAATAAAACCAAGGAGATAATAATGGACTTCAGAAAGAATCAGGACTCACATCACCTACACATAATTAAAGAGGAAACAGTGGAAAGAGTGATTAGCACCAAATTTCTTGGTGTGTATATTTTTGGGGACTTAGCATGGTCAAAAAATACTAACCAAATTGTGAAGAAAGCACATCAATGCCTGCACTTCTTGCGGAAGCTGAGGAAAGCTAGTCTTCCTTCCTCTGTCCTCAAAACATTCTATAGGGGTACCATTGAAAGCACCTTGACTAGTAATCTCACAGTCTGGTTTGGGAACTGCAAAGGCTTGGACAGAAAGGCCCTGCAGAAGGTGGTGAAGGTAGCGAAGAAGATCATTGGATCCACACTTGCAGCTTTTCAGGCCCTGTATGAAGCACAATCTATTGGCAGAGCCAGAAAAATAATCAGAGACCATACACACCCTGCACATGAACTGTTTTCCTACTTACCTTCAGGAAGACGATATCATAGTATGTGTTGTAAGCCCTCCAGGTATAGTAGGAGCTTCTTCCCACAAGCTATCAGACTGTTGAACTCTGCAACATATCGATAGCTGGTGACCAGAACAATCAGCTATCTTCTTGTGCAACACCTACATCAAGTTGCTTTAAAAGTGCAATCAGTAGTAACTGAACATTCCGTACAATATACTTGTGCTATTCAGTATATTCTGTATACACTGTGCAACAACTGCTTTTCCACATATGCAATATTTGATGAAGGCTGTTACCAGTGTTATAGAGGTATCTCAGATCTTGTCAGTCTTGTTTAGCATATGTATAGGTTACTGTACTGTTATATGGGGTCTATATCACAACGTCGAATTAACATAAGTTAAAACATTGTAATATCGAACTGAAAACTCTGAAACTCAATAATAACGAAAACACAGAACAGCAATTTTTTTCCCAGGGAAAAAAATCGCTGTTTCGTAACAAAAAAAAAAAATTAAATCTTAAACTTAAACTAAAGTGGGGGACTTTGCCCCACGCACCCCCCAATGTGGGGGGCTGTGACCCCACACCCCCCTACTTAAATATACCAAGTACAAGATTGCACCACAGAGGAGGAAATAGCAAAGTCCCAAAAACGGCCTACTGATTTTTTTCCATGGGGAAAAAAATCTGTGTGCTGTGGCATCTCTATTTTTGGATCTCTGACTTTTGGGTTCAATATTATAACATTTGAACTTATACAAGTTTGACGTTGTAATATAGACCCATTATATTCCTTCTTATTCTCTGTAGTTGTATGTGATATATGCACTTGGAACCGAAGCAATGTAATTTCATTTAAATCACACTGTGTCTGTGTCTGAATGACAATAAAGTTTATTTCAGTTTGAGTTTGACTGAGTTGGTGAGATAGTTCAAGTCACTGGAGATCTCTGAGGGCCAAACAGTGATGTACTCTATGGGGAGGTTGGCTGCCAGTTTTGCAACCTTGTTGTAACACTGCTCGAGTTTTAGTTGAGTTAGTTGGATGTTTTCAATACTACTGCAATGTAGAGGAGAATAGATAGAAGTAGGGTAGTGATGAGATGACATCTTGCAATGTTAGATAGATAGGGTTTAACCCTACAGACAATGCTTAGCTTTTGGTTTGTTGTTTCACTATAAGTTGAATGCAGACGTGAAACTTTAGGTCTTCAGCTGTGTAAACTCCTAGTAGTCTGGTATGTCTGACAAATTCTATTTTGGTATTGTTGGAAGAAGCAATAGTGAAAGACTCTTTATTGTTTGGTGTTTGGGAGTGAAAATAATTAGTTTGGTTTATTAGGGTTTAGGGATATCTGGGAGATAGTCAGGTGGTTTTCTGTAGAAGTAAAGGATTCCTGGCTCAGATTTTGTAGTTAGCTGAGCAAATGATAGTAGATTTGTCTGCATACTGTATTAAGGTATCATTCATACTGGCCTGTTCAAGGTCATTAACAAAGATGTTAAACTGGATAGGTCTCAGTATGGTTCCCTGAGGGACCCTGACTGCAGAAGGGAAAAAGGGTAAGAAGTCATGGAGTCATTTTACTGCCTGGGGTCTGTTAGAGAAGGAACTAGAAAAACAGGATAGAGAGGGACAGTAGTGCATGAGGAGAATTGTTACCTCATGCAGATGGAAATAAAAGTATAAAGACCTCAGGGAAGCAGGGAGTTGAACTGAAGCTGGTATCTACAGCAGCCATGATAACTATAAGCCAAAACACTATACTGCAGCTAAGAGTTTACTTAGCATTCCTTTTAAGAATGCAATAGATTTGTACAGAGTGATGACTTGCTTCCTGATTGTAATGTCTGTCAGGAGCTGAAATAAATCCTACAGTGTTACCTGCAGTACATGCTTTAGAAACAGTTTCAGAAACCTTGAGGCATGGCATTGAAAATAAGTTAAGAAGAAGAGAGTGCATGGCCATGACTAACAAATAACTGAGCCCTCTGAGTGGGTGAATGGTATGGTTGCTACTGCAGAGACTGATAATATTTGTATATGCATAAAATTGTGGAATCTTAAAGTTATTAACAGGAACATTGCCAGTTTGCCCTGTTTCAGATATAGTATCAGCTCTTCCTGACAGATTTTTTTTTGCATATGATATTTACCAGGGATTTTAGGATACTAAATCAGATGAAAAAAATTCCAAGCTGTGTTCACTTCATTCGCATATAGAAATATATAGATTTCTTAGATATAAAATAAAAGATGGATGTTGCCATGAATGGCGGTTCAACTAATGTTTCAAGTTGTCTCAGTGCTTTGGGCACTGGATAAGCTGGCAGTGGGATGATGGGATTGAGAAGATTATGCCAGGTTGCTCATCTTGGAGGGTATGTGGTGCTGCTGCTGCTGTCAGATAGGGAGTACTAAGGCTTCTGCACTTGCCCCCCACCCCCACAGTATATAGCAGTCTAGTCTGGTGCAGGCTGCTCTAAAGCTTACATAGGTCACTGTGGTGCAGGCACTGTGCAGTGGATTCAGCCACAGCAAAAGGATAGAAAAAGACAGGGACTTAAAACTAGAGCACCATGACTGATTAAGGGTAACTGGGTACCAATGTGTTTGAATAATTATATGATTAATTAAATGAACTTGGCAGTAGCAAACCATAACAAAAGTCTTTATTAATGCAAAATGCTAAGCTTTCAAATGTAAGGCTTATATTTATTTACTTATTTATTTATTAATTCATTCATTTAATTTCATTTAATTACTTTATTTATTTATTTTTCATCAGAGCATGGCACAACAAAGAATTCAATAGCTAACCATTATTTAAATTTATAGATTAAAATAGTAGCCGTAATAATTAAACTACACTAATTAGTTCCTGTCCGAATTTTTTTCTAAGTTTTCTTAACTATAAAACTAGTTTCAAGGTAAACTTTAAATTAAGATTTGAACATTCATATGCATTTAATTTATATTACCATTGCATTTCTAAATTAGACAGTTTGAAAATTTCCCTCCAAAATATTTCTGTACAAGTCTTATAAAATCATAACTTGGAATTCAAACTTATGTTCAGATTTAATGTTATGTTTAGGTAGTGCATTAGGCAAATTTATTTGCACTTTAATGTTCAATAATCCTCTTCTGAATAGCTCTTTCTGACTGTCAAATTTAAAATGCTTTACATTGTCATTGAGGTAATTATATAATGAAAGTTAGTCAATACTCAAAAATGTGTACACTAATTAAACTAACCATTATACATTGAGCATTCCAGAAAGGAAAAAGTCTGGTTTAGTCATTTTATTTGTGCTGCTATGTGAAGAATTTCTTCTGGCTTTTTCCCAGTTAGGGGTCGCCACAGCAGATCATCTGTCTGCTCATGATTGGTAGTGAAGTTTTACAGTGTCGAGTTGCCAGCCTGGCGCCCAACCTTCCATGGAAGGCACACACACACGCACTCATGTCTAGGTCCAATTTAGAGTATCCAACCACCTACAGTATGTGGGAGGAAACTGGAGCACACCCATGTGACCACAGGGAGGACATGCAGACTCCGCACAGAAGGCACCCCTGCCAAGGATCGAACTGGAGAACCTCTTGCTGTGAGATGACAATGCTAACCACTGCACCACTATGGCCGCCCAAAGCTTTCTCATTTTACAATACAGCACTAACTATTATATATTTAAAAAAAAAAAAAAAAAAAAAAAAAAAAAAACCTGTGCAGATTTTCCCAGAATGTCCAGATTTTTACCTCATATTTTTGGATTTTTAATCATAATAATTGTGTTTTTTGACAAATCACTGGGATGATATAAGGACAAAAGTCACTAAATAATGACACATTTTTGAGTTTCAGACTTCATATCTTTCAGAAAATGCATGCTAACACAAATCCTGTTATTCTAGCAACTTTCTAAGTTTATATCAGTAATGTAAAATGTGTCCCTGCTTTTGGGCCTTTGTTGCCCCATTTCATTGGCTTTGTCCAGATTTGTGAGCTAAAAGGTTGAGAGGTATGGCTCCTGGTGCCAAGAGTTCCCCTGCAAGCAGATTCACAGATAGGCTGACTCTGTATTGAAAGTCAGAAAGCACCTCACTGGACTCTTGAGTAACTTAGAAATATAGACATTGTGCAGAAGGCACTATAGAGGACTCCTCACCTCCTTAAAATAATAAACAAAAAATGCAGAAACAGCTGTGTATTGTGCAATCATTCACATGCACAGGCTTAGTGCATGTACAGTACATATCGTAGATGCCATAGTCAACCAGAAGCTGGTGTGAAGCACTAAGGTCCATTTATTCAATGACAGTATTTATCAAAGGTCAGAATTCTTTTTCTTAAAAAGTATTGTTATTTTAATAGTAATAATCCACTCATTTGTGACTATTACAGGTTTTACACATGACTGGCATTGTTTAATCACGTACAGTTTACCCTCATGATCCAACTATGCCATACACTGATAAAACCTGTAATACCCACACTCGACAATGGATCATTGGTAAAATATATAATTCCTGTAGTCTTTCTGTTGCCATGTTTCTTCCACTGTTAGGATATATGAAATATTCATCACTTTATATAAAATGTACATGTATTGCAATTATAATAGTTGATATTTATTTTTACTAAACTGTTGTATATTTTCTGTTTTATTGTCCTTTTGCAACAATTTTCATAAATCACCATCTTGCAAACTCAGTGTTTTAGCTACATATTCATGTTTTTGCAGTAAACACCAGTTTGAATATTAAACCAATGAGCTTTGCTTGTTGCAGTTTCTTAGGATATACAGTCTGTTCCCAAGCTTTCTTCAAATTTGTGGCTTTTGTATGGCACTGTACCTCTCCATATATTTTGTGCTTCTGTGTGCATTGACATATCCCTTTAATATTGGCTGCTAACAATCTTTATATCTGTACCCCATTTGTCCTCTCTTTTAGAATAAAAAAACGACAAAAAGAAGACTATGCAGAAAAGTAAGAAGTGGGCCTTACATGCATTAAAAACATTTGAATAGGTTTAGTCTACTATGTGACAAACTGCATCGTTTTTAATACTACCATGCATCTCATTATAATAGGAATAAAAATAAAGGACAAAGCAAGCTAGCTGGTCGACTCTTTAAAGACCTACCTAAAGCTTTTGATTCAGACTATCACTTTCACGTCCTTGAGTCCCTATACACATTTATTCTCCAACTTGTTCTCTAATCATGGCTTCCAGGCAACTGACTGAAATGACAAGTGATAGCAGAATTATCTTTATGTTTCTTAAATCTCTTAATCCCAAGCTTCTGAAAACCAAATGCCATCCTGTATCTTAATGATGTCATCATACTGAGATCAGCATGGCTTTCTCGGAGGAAAACCTACTCTTTGCTCAGAATGCTGCAACTGGAAGACTGCTATAGCAGATTGCTTGGTATACTGCAATGTCAGCACTGCTTAATTCAGAAACTGAGGGCGATATAAAACTTAGAAAAGAGGGAGAAGTTTCTTTTTATATTTCTTTTTCACTTTTCCATTCTTCTGCAAGTTACTGTGATATATATATATATATATATATATATATATATATATATATATATATATGTATCTATCTATCTATATATATGTGTGTATATATATATATATATATATATATATATATATATATATATATATATATATATATATATATATATATATATATATATATACATATATTTTTTTTTTTTTTTTTTTTATGGGTTTACTTCATATGACCTAGATTTCATTTGACTGAAATTCATTTGACTGAGACCAAAACACTGAAAGTTCAAAAGACTGAAAACTCATTTGACTGAAACTCATAACACTGACACATTAAAGTAAAAGGTATATGTCATTTTCCCCACTGTAGTGCGATCCTGGAGTTAGTATATATAGTTAGGGGGGTGTGGGGGGGTGAAGCCCCCCAGATAGTTTAGGTAAATATTGTTTTCTGCAAAGAGTTATTCATTGCAGTTATAAATATCCATGTGTATGGTTTAAAATGTATAAAGTATGTGGGGGGCTTTTGTCCCCACCCCCCCAATGTGGGGGTCTGTGCCCCCCACACCCCCCTAACTATATATACTAACTCCAGGATCAGACTACAGTGAGGAAAAGGGCATATACCCATCAAAACGGGATGGGTGGGTCACAGATGTCACTGCAGACCCCGGGCGCCTGAGGTGAGCCCGCCGGCCTCCTATACCACACATGGGTAATGAAAATTGTAAAATATTCTGTGGGCAAAAACTGTCATTATCCATTCCTTGAATAGGCCAGTCTTTGCCTAGGGCCTGACAGATACACCAAGACCACTCAAAGTCATCTGTTGTCACAGCTTCACCTGTATGTCAGCACAAGTCCTGCAATTACTGACCCAGCCTACTGTGCCAGTGCTTATATGTAGAAGAAGATAGACGTGAGAATATATTTATGACAGTTACTATGACTGTCATGCATGCCTTCTGAAAGTACTCACTTTGAGATGGGCATGTGGGTGGGTTTCTTCACTGAGATATATTGGGGATACAATATATATTGGGTGCATACTCTCATACTGCATTACCATGTATGGATGCGGTCCTTGACTAACCTCTCGTCCCCCTACTCTCACTGTACAGCTCTGCCCTGTAGGTGGAACTTGCTACTACAAGTAATGTGGGTTCCCACCATGCCTTGTCTGAAGTTCTACCTGTCTGTTAATTGTGGAGATGTGGCAGCACACAATTTCAACCATTCGGTCAGTTCTGATTAACATAATCCATCAGTGATGATGGTGTCCTGGTTTTGGAAATCTGGTATGGAATGTATGCTTGGTGTCACATACTGCCCTGCACCAAAAGGCATTTAGAATCCCAGCTATAATCACTTTGCTTAAAATCTCTTATAATCTCTTATAATAGTAATAATGTCTTTCACCAGTTCTACATCTGATTCATGCTTCAGTATAATAAACCCATTAGTAACTTCCAGAATTAGTTATGTGCATCCTTGTTTTTATTCCTTTATATTTTTGTATTCTGAACATTATTTGTACGTTCTTCCCTGTTTTTCGAGCTGTGGCTAAAACTAGTCTATTTGAATCAAAAACGTTATCCAGTTATAAACTTAGGTAAATTGATAAAGATTTTTTATTAATTTGGACTTACAATTGATAACCATTTAAAAGTCTGCAACTTGCATTTATTTATTTTATTTTATTTTACATTTATTTACCAGCATAGTCCACTGGACACAGGTCCATTTTCAGTGGAGGCCCAGGGAGAAAAGCTCCACGAATCAGAAAAACAAAATAGTATATAGCTTATGACAAATTTAGCAAAATGAAAATTCCAGACAAAAATTATTGTCAAATACAAATAGTATATAGCATATTAGAAAATTTTGCAAGTAAAATAACAGTCAAAAGCAAATAGACATAACTCAAATTAACTAATATGGAGATAACATTATTAGTTCAAAGAAAGAGATTATACATTACTACTAGTGGTTCAAGTCTAAGAGAACATTAATATAATTGCTGGAGTGAGCAGCTGCATTAGATTGCTACAGTGTTACCAGAACAAAGAACTCAATTTTTACAATATTATGTGCATATGTACAATCCTAGGACATTGACCTATTAATATACCGTGAGGTATAAGATATTTTAGGAAATGTTAGGTTTGGTGAGCATAATAGAGAAGGGTCTAACCTGGTATAGTACAGGAGCAAAGCCAGTTATTAAGGAGATGGATTTTTAAAGATTTTTTAAACTGTGTAAAGGAAGTGATAGTAGGTATATGACTGGGTAGTTTGTTCTAGATTTTAGTTACATAATTTGAAAAGATAGAGTCGCCTGCTGTATTATTAGATTTAGTAATAGTGAGCACACATTTGTTACTGGAGGGCAGAGTCCTGTTATTGCTGTGGGGGAGAAATAGGTTTTGTAAAGCAAGATTTTTTTCAGGTTGATACAGAATTTTATGGGCCAGAGAGAGATGGTTGTAGTGTAACAGTTGGGGAAGTTCAAGCCAGTTGAGCTGTTTCAGGGATGAGCAGTGGTGAGATCTAAAGGGGGAGTCTGAGGCGAATCTAGCAATTTTGTTGTAGCAAGAGCAGAGCTTACCTAGGTTTGATTTTTTTAAGGCTGGTAAGAAAAGGGGAGTCAGAGCGGACAGTAGCAATAAGGTGAGTGTGGGTTATGGCTGCTTTTGTCTGTTGGGTAAGGAATTCTTTACTTTTACAGAGGATATCTATTTTTTGTGGACTTTCTTGATTGTCTGGGAGATGTGAACATCAAATCTTAGATTGTTATCAATCTCTATGCCAAGGA
>NC_056744.1:525093712-525121212 GCF_019279795.1 Protopterus annectens | reverse complement strand
TAACATGCAGAAGTTCTTAACCTCATGGCTATCTGAGGTTTTACAGCTTCCTGAAGCCCTCTCCTTTGGTAATGAAAGAGCCCATAGGTCATTGGCTTCATCTAAAAATAATAAAAGTAATTCTAACAAGTCTGTCATAGTCAGAGTCTTATCAACACATGATAAGGAAATAGTTTTGAAGACAGCCTGGTCTAAGTCACCAATTAAATACAAAGATAACATCATACATTTTGATAATGAGTATTCATCTTTTGTTATAGCTAAAAGAAAACAATTTTTACCATTGCTCAAAGAACTTAAAAAAAGCTCAAATAAATGCTCATCTGCTTTTCCCTGGAAGGCTGAAAATCTTCCTTCAAGAAGGTCCAAAGATATTTGATGAGCTAGATACATCTATTACATACATAAAATCCAATAAAATATTTGAAAAAATAGAGGAAATGGACTGGGCTACTTCACGTCTTAAAGTAATTGCAGAAAATGGTTCCTGGAAAACAGTTGAACGCAAAAAGAAACTTAAAAAATAACTTGATTTAAAATATAGTTTTTTTGTTTTTTTACACATACATATTCTTTCTTATAACCCAGAAGTCTAGGAAGATGAAAGCGGTTCAACAGGTGAGTGTTGTTCTTGCTTTTTTTATTTTATGATTTTGGCTTGTGTTATGTATTAACTAGTTTAACGAGATTATTCCATTAGCTGTCAGTACGTTGCTCCAATTCACACACTTACTAATAATTTTTAGTTTACCTTGTCTTTAGAGACTCCTAATAATATTGTACAATCCATACTTTATTAGTACATGGTTTTGCTTGGACAATGTGTGGCTTATAGACATTGTGAAACTGTTTATTGATTTGGTCAGATGGCTAACGTGCTTGCTGCTGTTTTCTTTTTTTGGATGGAAGGATTGCATACGTGATTAGTTTGAGGTTTGCTATTGCCCCAGTCTGCTTGCGTTTTTGTCTGATCTGTGATACTTGCCCAACATCTTCCTATAGTTATGGGAAGTGTGTGGTGGATTGGTGGGGACATAATGCTTTTAATGTTGTACGCTCTCTATTGTGATTTTAGCTTATTGCTTACTTTTAGTTCAAAACTGATAATTGCATATCATTTTTGATGGTGCTGGACATAGGATTCTTCTTTTCCTTTTGCTTGTGTTGTCTTTTAAGGAGGATTTAAAGTGAGTGCCACCATCAGGTGGCCTTTTGTTGGTGATGAACTTGTTCCATTTTGTTTTTTAATTGATGGCTTGGAAATGCAACATGCCTGGGAGTTATTTTACCTTAACATCTCTTATAAGTTGTAAATGTCATTGGGATGCCTTGTGCATACGGCGAGGCAGCAGAAGTCTCTCATTTATTGCAAAAATAGCTTACTGTTTCCCACTGGAACTCTTGGAGCTTTTTTCTTTAGCTACAGCTTGGCAATACATTCTCCATGCATCTCTGAACATTTTCATTGCCGTGTGACTTCATCAATAGCTCAATAAAGTTCTTAAAGAAGCAGATCGTAATTCCTTTAGTCCTTTGGATATCCAAGGTATGGATAAAGTTGTTGTTGACATCAATAGGAAGAATCAAGTGACTGTAAGACTTTTTAAAGTCAAATTTCATGGTTTAGCATTATAAATCAACTTGTCATTGTTAGTCAGCTTTGTCTTTGCTAGAAGCAACTAAACGAAGCTAGTCAGAAAGTAAATAAGGTAATTTTCATACATACAAGTGTGCTGTGTAGATTAAGCTTTGTCTAATCTTTACTGTTTGTTTCTAAATTTGAAGTAGCACACTGGATGCTTCAAATGAGGGTCCCATACATAATGATTTCTTATTTTTATAAACTCACTTATTTTTACCATTTGATTCATTAATTAATAAAATGTTTTGAGTCACAATCAGATACTTTTTTACGCTTTCCATTGTATGCATACTCTCATACAGATACATTGAATCTGAGAAAAGTGGTTGTACTATTTTGGTGAAGGATATATTACATTCTGTTTACAGTTCTCTGATAACTTTAAACAATGGGGATGTTAATGGTTACACAAATATATTCTTAAGTGAGTTTCCTATATGTTCTTTAGGTCAGAAGTTCTACTGAATTAACTTTTAGTCTCATCATAATGGTATACAGTATTCTGATCCTTATTTTAGTTATAATTATTATTCTGGCTCTTCAGTAATCTAATGGCCATTGATTTACAAGCTCAGTACTGAAAGGAAGAGCACTTATAAAATGGCCTATTTTTGGATTGGTACATTTAATTAACGAACAGTATATCTATCATATCTTAGTATATTTAGTGTCTCCAGTTTAATAATATGTTTTGCTTTTTCTTGTTACATATATTATTGCATTATTTTTATCATATTAGTATCACAAAGTTTATGCTGTTACAGTTAAGAAATATAGTGTTATGATAAGGATGGGGAATAAATGAAATCAGTAGAAACAAACAAATGTAAAGCAAAATAAAATGTAAATACAATATAGAAGGAAATGGCAATATCAACAGAATTGAGACTTTATAATTGTTAAAACAAGCCATGTATCTGGAAGATACTGTTTTTGCATATTCATATGCACTCCACTCAGAAAACTGACCCTATTGGATCTTTCTATATATTTTCATACCCCTAGAATTTGGAGATCATTACAATAATGCTTTCCATATAGTAAATTATTTTTGGAAATTAGTAATACTCAAACATGGGGCGGCCATGGTGGTGCAGCGGTTAGCATTGCCGCCTCACAGCAAGAGGTTCTCCGGTTTGATCCTCAGCTGGGTTGCCTTCTGTGCGGAGTCTTCATGTCCTCCCTGTGGTCACGTGGGTTTCCTCCGGGTGCTCCTGTTTCCTCCCACATCCCAAAGATATGCTGTAGGTGGATTGGACACACTAAATTGGCCCTAGGTGTGAGTGCATGCATGTGTAATCCTTCTGTGGAAGGTTGGGCGCCGAGCTGGCAACTCAACACCGTAAAACTCCACTGCCAATCATGAGCGGACGGTGATCCGCTGTGGTGACCCCTAACCGGGAAAAGCCGAAAGAAGAAGTAATATTCAAACATGGATACCCCAAAGTGTTGTTTTCTAAGGTGTATTGCAGTTTATTGTTATGATTATCATTGTTAAACATATCTTTTTTCTCTAATTTATAGCTATTAATACTATACTTTAAAAAACTATATAGTATTGTCCTATCATTCATTGTTGTAATGTATTACTAGTTAACTTGTTTAATAGTTGTATAAATATATAATTTAAGATAAGTTTACTTCTTTGCATAATACTGACAATTCTATTTATAAGCCATATTTTTAATTATGAAACAATCTATATTAAGGCGGACCCTGATTGAATTTTGCTGCAAGATGGTTTGTTAATTTGAGTGATTGATGTCACTCAAATTAAGAGTTTATGACTCCAGGTTGGTTTTAGATGGTTTCATCATTAGATGATTCTGTTATAATTTTTTGTTAGCAATGTTTCTGACGTTCATTAAAACATGCATATTTAAGCATATCTGTCTTTAAATCTCTTCTCTATACTCCATATACAATACATAGTTGCTTTCCTTACATTTATCTAATACCATATCATAGTCTAAAAATGAACAAAAGCTTTAGTCATCTATGTATTACTAGTTAACTTGTTTAATAGTTGTATAAATATATGATTTAAGATAAGTTTACTTCTTTGCATAATACTGACAATTCTATTTATAAGCCATATTTTTAAT
The DNA here is from genome assembly GCF_019279795.1 of Protopterus annectens. Lineage (NCBI taxonomy): Eukaryota > Metazoa > Chordata > Ceratodontiformes > Protopteridae > Protopterus > Protopterus annectens. The sequence goes on along the minus strand of NC_056744.1, from coordinate 525,117,465 downwards.
TATGAAACAATCTATATTAAGGCAGACCCTGATTGATTTTTGCTGCTAGATGTTTTTTTTAATTATTGTGATTGATGTCACTCAAATTAGGAGTTTATAACTCCAGGTGGGTTTTAGATGGTTTCATCATTAGAAGATTCTGTTATAATTTTTGTTAGCAATGTTTCTGATGTTCACTAAAACATGCATATTTAAACATATCTGTATTTAAATCTCTTCTCTTTACTGCATATACAATAAATATTTGCATTCCTTACATTTGTCTAATACCACCTCATACTCTAAAAATGAATAAAAGCTTTAGTCATCTATGTATTACTAATTAACTTATTTAATAGTTGTATAAATATATGATTTAAGATAAGTTTACTTCTTTGCATAATACTGACAATTCTATTTATAAGCCATATTTTTAATTATGAAACAATCTATATTAAGGCGGACCCTGATTGATTTTTGCTGCTAGATGGTTTGTTAACTTGAGTGATTGATGTCACTCAAATTAGGAGTTTATACCTACAGGTGGGTTTTAGATGGTTTCATCATTAGATGATTCTGTTATAATTTTTTGTTAGCAATGTTTCTGATGTTCACTAAAACATGCATATTTAAACATATCTGTCTTTAAATCTCTTCTCTATACTCCATATACAATAAATAGTTGCATTCCTTACATTTATCTAATACCATCTCATAGTCTAAAAATGAATAAAAGCTTTAGTCATCTATGTATTGCTAGTTAACTTGTTTAATAGTTGTATAAATATATGATTTAAGATAAGTTTACTTCTTTGCATAATACTGACAATTCTATTTATAAGCCATATTTTTAATTATGAAGCAATCTATATTAAGGCGGACCCTGATTGATTTTTTCTGCTAGATGTTTTTTTAATTTGAGTGATTGATGTCACTCAAATTAGTAGTTTATAACTCCAGGTGGGTTTTAGATGGCTTCATCATTAGACGATTCTGTTATAATTTTTTGTTAGCAATGTTTCTGGTGTTCACTAAAACATGCATATTTAAACATATCTGTCTTTAAATCTCTTCTTTATACTCCATATACAATAAATAGTTGCATTCATTACATTTATCTAATACCATCTCATAGTCTAAAAATGAAAAAAAACTTTAGTCATCATATATTAATATCTAAAAAATTGCATAATGACATCCTTACATTGTATTTCTCTTAACATTAATGGTCAAAATAATCCTAATAAGAGAAGATCTTTAAATAAATATCTCAAATTACATAAGTCACAGTTAATATTTCTTCAAGAAACTCATATGATAAATGATCACATTTCCAAATTAGACTCTAAAACTTTTTCAATCCTGGTTAGTTCTGAACACTCTCAAAACAAAAAGAGGCGTTGCAATATTATGGAATAATAAATTACCACAGCCTAAAATAATAGACTCATACAAGGATAACAAAGGTATGGTAGCCTCTATTATCATACAGTTTAACAACTCAATATTCACTTTAATCAATATGCACTGGATTCCTGGCTTTGGATTGAACTAAGCACAGCAGCACATAGATTACATTATACAGTTTTCTAAAGGCAATATTATATTAGCTGGTGATTTTAACTGTATTTTTGATAGTTCAGACTCTACTTCTAAAGGTAAGAGAAGTGTCTCAGCTATGGCAAAAAACTTTTGAAAGAATTTTCAAACTCCTTTTTGTTGAAAGACATTAATAACTACGCAGACCCTAAATCACTATTCTATACATTTTTCTTACATAGACATAATTCATATTCAAGAATAAACAGAGTTTTTATTTAAAATAATTTAGCAGATTCTTTAATTAACGCAAACATCATTACATGTCCCCTTTCTGATCACAATCCTATAACCTTTGATATGTATATTCACTCATATCCTAATGTTCAGATAAAACAGATCCCAGCATATATCACTAAATTAAAGGATTTCAACACCTTCATATCGGCAGAAGTTCATAACTTTATAGAACTTAATGCCAGTAATGATACATCTGAAATTTTCATTTGGAATGCAATGAAGGCCTATTTATATGGCAGAATAATTGACTGGTACAAAAAAAAAAAAGAATTTCATGGGATAAAGAACTACAGGAGATACAGTCTAAAGTTTATATAGTGAATCATGAATTATCAAAAAATCAATGAGAGAAAACCAAAATAAAAGAAATAAAATCTTTAAATAAGATGTATCTTGAGATACTAAACCACAAAACTATGATTAGTCTAGAGAAATTAATTTTTTTTAATTTTTCAATAAATCCTACATATTTGAATATTCTAGCCAATAAAACTAAAAGATTGAATAAATTCAATCACATTAATGAAATATATTCACCACAAAGGAAATAAAATGATATCCGGTTTGCAAAACATATTAAAGGAATTTAGAGAATTTTTTTTTCAAACTAAATCAATCCTCTGAGCTAATAAATCCAAAGAAAGATATTCAAGCATTTATTAATAAAAACTCTAAAAAAAGCTTAACAGAAGAGCAAATTAAATTACTAGACATGATAATTACATTAAAGACATCCAAGATCAAGTTAATATGCTTAAACAAAAGAAAGCTCCTGGTAATGATGGCATTATTCCAGAAATCTACAACATTTTACCTATTAAAACATTATCATTACATTCAGTCTTCAGTATTGTACAAAATAAAAGTACCATTCCACTGTTGTGGAAATATACATTTATTACTCCTATCCTAAAGCCTGAAAAAGATCCTACCAAATGTAATTCATATAGACGTATATCATTATTAAACACAGACTATAAAATGTTTATGTTTATATATGCAAATAGACTTAAAAATGTCCTTCCTAATTTAGTGGATGAGGACCAGACAGGTTTCATAATAAACAGAACTTCATATGAGAACACTAAAAGAATAATAACCTTAATTGAATTAGTAAAAACCTAAAAAACAACCTAACTATAGTCTAGATATAAATTGTCCCTTTGACACAGTTAATTGGATTACTTATTTATTCTTTTAGAGGAACTCAACTTTTCAAAAAAAATTATACATCTTATTACTCATTTATACAGTGGATCTCAAACACATAATTAAACTGGCTCTAATATCTCTCAGTTCATGCCTCTTATTAAAGGGACCAAACAAGGATGCCCATTATCCCCTTTTTATTTACTTTAATTATGGAACCTTGGGCAAATTTGATTAGAGATAATAGAAATGTTAAAGGATATGATGTGGGTATTTAAAACTTCAAAGATTCAAATGTTTGCAGATGACATATTAATTATAATGGGTGGAAAGAATCCATTGGTACAAGAATTATTCAATGACATGGATTATTTTCAAAAAAACTCAGGTCTTAAATTCAATCATAACAAAACACAAATCCTGTTAGCTGGTCCAAAAAAATATAATATACAAAAATAAATTTGAAAAATATATAGCACAGTCACAACAAATAACATATCTAGGTATAATTATTACTAATAACATAAAATAAACTCTAAAATTGAACTTCAATAAAATTATAAAAGTGATAGATAATTTAATAAACAAATGATCTAAAATAAAATTCTCAATGGAAGAGAAATTATCAGTTATAAAGATGGTATTACTTCCTAAAATGTTATATATAATTAAATCTATTTCTATATCTCCTTCATATTCAATAATTAAAAAGTTTAATACTATGATTAAATTGCTTTAGTATCCAATTAAACCTAGGATTGCATTATCATATCATATGTACAGTTGGGAAAATCGAGGTATTGCACTACCAAATCTAGAAATTTATTCAATCTCTTCAATAATTAAAACAATTTCTTATCTTATAGATGGCAAACATTCAGCAAAATGGAAAGAGAATACTCTAACTTTATCTCAAAACTTAAATTACAATGATACCTATAAGCTAAATTTAGTAAATAACTTATTTATATGGAGGCTGAAAGAATTCTTCTCCTACTGTCTCTCCCAAAATTTTAAATCTAATTATATGACGCTACTTTTAAAATCCTTTAAAAAATGTATCCTTAGATTTAAATTATATGAAAGTTGGATGTTCCTTATTTTTCCCCATTGCATATACCCAAGGGATTATTTTCTGTACAGATTATTATAAAATGTCATTATTTAAACAAAAACATCTGATCTGTTGGCATCAAATGTTGAAAGGCAATGAGTTAAAATCCATCAATACTCTTATGGAAGAGAATGACCTTGACTCATCACTATGGCTTGATTTACAAGAAACTAGAAAATATATCAAAGGCAAACGTGACTTAATTCCCCTTTCATCTAAAAGTTTAATTCCTAAACTTATACAGTATTTGATTGTTTTTACTCAACAGAACAATTCAATTAAAATTAGCCTGTCACATATATATAAAGTCATTAAATCAGACTTGGATATATACCCAGATATTTATTGGACAATTTTCACTGACATTAATAATTGTATCCCTTCAGATAAAGATAAATTAAACATCCTCCAGTTAGCTGGTAAAACTATTTCATCACCTAAATGGAAAATATTTACTGGGAGATTTTTAAACAGATCATTTCTCACTCCATGTAATATAAATAAGATATCTAAAGAAAACATACTTTATTGGAGATGTAAGAGTGTAGAAAATGCAGACTGGACACATATATTTTATGATTGCTTATGCTTAAAGAAATTTTGGGAAGATATTAACAAGTTTTTACAGGCAATCTTTACAGATAACTTTTTACTTACTGAATTGTTAGTTTTATTCAACTCTCCAATTTCAAATTGTGTAAAATTGAGTAAATATTCACTCCTTTGTTCTGTTCTACCCATTGCCAGAAAAGAAATTACAAAAAACTGGAAGTCTTCACAAATTTCCTCTTTTCAAAATTTTAAAGATCTCCTCATGGAAGTATCTAAATTAGAATTGTTGACAATTAAATTTAGATCTTCAAGGGCTACAACAATATATAATCAATGGAAGAGTATAAATGATTTATTAGAAAATAATAATTGACTCATCTTTAGTTTTAACTGTATTATTTGATGGTAATATAGTGAACATCAATGTACATAGTTTATTATCTTTGATCTTTTATGTCAATGATTTTCTGTTTTTTATCTAATGTATCATAAAATATGTTCAGTTCTCATATAATAATTGTATGTTTCAGCAATGATTTTAATAAAAGTTATTTTAGAAAAAAAATATGTTTTGCATGTGCCAAGATTGTTGCTCTGCGCATGCGTAGATGAGTGTCGACATTAATATTGTCAACCTTTTGTGGCCGACATTTTGAGGGTTTACCTTTGGGTCTTTTAGTGAAAGTCAGTAGGCATTTATACATTTGTGGGTGAAGGGAGGCTTTCCTGCCTGTAAAAATGAAAATCTTCAATATTCATTATTTTCCTATATTTTCTGTCTTTCCTTTATGTTTGTTGGGACACTAAAATATGTGTCTCAAGATTGCAGTAAGGAGCCTATTACAACTAATAATATATATTTATATGTCGGGTCACTTTGGTATATGTTGCTACTTTTTTCTCCAAGATGGCACTGGAAATAGGAATCTTCCCCGCTGGGTGCTCATAATGAAATGTATAAAAATAATATCTAAACTAGATTTTACTATTTACACTTTTGGTGCTGCTGACTGATGCATTATTGCTGATATGTTTTTTTCTTGCCATATGCAGGCCATATCTAATGTAGCACGGCTCTATGACACAATGCTCTGGGGTATGCAGTCACATAAAAAGATCATTATGTCAGTTATAAAGGTTTTCTTGTAAATAGCCTCCATGGTTCAAAAGGAGTCAGAGATTACAAAAAAGACACTCTGCATTTCTTTGCATTTGATTGACAATTCCTATATCAACAACAAGACAGATCACTGTGATTCTTATGTGAGATTACAGATCAGTAACTTAACTGCAATATTCAAGCACATAATCTGGCACCATTATTAGTGTTACTAAGGTAGTAGCTAACGACAGGTGATATGATTTCCACAAAGCAAGCAGACAGGCTGCAGTCTTCAAAGTGAATTTGGCATACTGCAGGAAGACAAACAGCCCTACATGTTAATGTACAGTGGCAACCAGATGTCATGTTACACCGTCAATTAGTATGATGCAAAGCGACTGTGCTGTCACTCAATGGTATTGTCATCTCTTACACAAACACAGCAGCAGCATCTGTTTGTAAAGAATTGCCGCAAAACAACTAAAGACAGCTTAAAAAGCTATCAACATTCAGTATCACATGCAGTCTGTGTATATGTTCTTTAAGAATTCCAAAGACCAAGTCATTTGCATAATTTATGTGGGGTTTCTTAAGGTACAAAAGATAATTTCTGTTGAAACTATGTGCACTAAGACACATCTGTTTTATTCTGTCTCATGATTCTAAATGAATATTTTTCACTGATGTTCAAATATATGGCACTGCAGCTAATGTGGCATTGTAAGGCCACAACATAATTTCTTTCTTTGCTTTTGTTTTGTCAGTATCATCTTTTATTTAATTTATTATGAAGTATTAAAAAAGAACACCACATCATCAATTTACATTCACTTATTCAGCTTTAGAAAATTAATCATTAATCATTATATATAAAATTTATTTTCCAAATATAAATTATTTTCTATAAAAAATAAATGTTGTAGCATTGAGTCATTGGCTCCTCCTCATGTTTAAGATTCAGGCTTTGCAAGCTCTGTTACCTAATGCAAGGGGACGGAACTCTACTAATGAGCTAATTTAGTGGAAAATAAATGGCATATTAAATTAAAAGGTAAAGTTTGCTTATACTTAAAGAAAAGCATATTATCAAATGTATCAGCTAAACCAATGCAATATATTTTTATAGTTGTTTTATCCTGCTTTCTGATTGTCAGTTTGTTTTTGATATGCATTGCTTGCTTTCAATCACTTATTGGCTTGTTCCTGTAATTATGTTTTTGGTTATGCTTGCTGCATTCTGTTCTCTAAAAAGCCTGATAGAGGATGAGCTGAATTTATGTCTAAGTTGCAGAGTTTTAATAGTTGTGTATATACAAATTTTATTTATTTATTTATTTATGTATTTATTTATTTATTTTATATATTTATTGAAAAAATACAGATATGTTTTGCCTTCATCAGTGGTGGTGTTTTGTTCCTTTTCAAACCTCAGATGTTTGTTTATATACTTTCTGATTGCTGTCCAGTCTGGGATTTGCCTTCTTTTTGTCTACTTTCTGTGATGTTACCAACCAGGCACCCTAGTGCCTTATGTCCATGCTGGGTATACCAGCCAATATCTGTACCCCTGGATGTAGTTTGGTATTCTGGGGCAGGTCATGGATCCTAAGAATAGCTCATATGCTTGGCTATCTATGCATCCAACCAGGGCTTTTTTGCATTCCCTACCTACTTCCCCACTGCGATGTTGTTACATCTAATTGGGAGTTGTGCAGTGGGGACGTTGAGGCATATCACCCTGCCTCAGTGGCAGACCAGCTATGTCCACTCCTACCTCCTCTTTGAAGCACAGCTAATAATGTCCTCTGCCTCCACCAGGGATTATCACAGCAGACGCCAATGTCACTGCCCTCCCTCCCAGGATGGGCACAACCATCCTTCCATGCCACTCAGTTACCCAAGCTGCTAACCCAACCCTGGTCACCTGGATCATAGTCAGAGCTTTATCCACCTATGCTACCAGAGCCCATTTTGTGATTTGCATATTGAGAACCAGTGATTTTGCATTGCCTATTAATTAAACTCATCCCACACAGCCGGCTTTATCCTGCTGGGATGCATCTCTGTGTTCTTCTACTTCCCTATAGTCATATATTATTAATTTACTTACAGAAAGACATATGAAATCCAACTCATACTTTAATTTGTGGCTTATAGGTTCATATGTTCATACTAGGCTAATGACCACCAGTGTCTTTACAAGCCTAGCCATGAAACTCAACCCAGTTTTGTCCCAGAGGTCCTTGGATGATTATATGGTCTGATATGTTAATAAGGAGGTTGCTAATGGTTATCTCTGGGGGGGTATGCTACTTGGAGATTAATTTACTGTAAACCTATGACCATAAGAGACATGGAGGCTATATATATGTATATATATATATATATATATATATATATATATATATACAGAGAGAGAGAGAGAGATAAATAGCTATATAGACAATGTTTGTTTAGGTAATTATTTTCAATGAATCACACATAGGGCACACTTGTGAGCTGTAAACCAGGTTTCCTAGGGATGACATTCCTCAAGGGTATCTAGTTGGGGAAGCAGGTTATGTACCAGAACTCTGACTCTTGGCATCAATGAGAAACCCACACAACTCCACAGAGAAAGTATACAATGATATCCATGCTCAGACAAAGAATACCATAGAATGTGTGTTTGGAATCAAGGTTCCAGTGTCTAGACACATTAGGAGGTGCACTGCAGTATGGCTCAGGCACCCCTGCTGAAATATGTGCAGTCTGTGCCATGTTACACAATATAATTCTCAGGAAACAGCTCCATCAAGAACAGCAAGGGACAGGAGCACATTTTCCAGGACCACAGGCAGGACAACAGCACCAGCAGCGCAGGAACAGTAGGTACAGATGAGAAGTCTGAGAGAGAGAACCACCAGCTGCAGAAGGTGCTGGTAGATGGAGGTGTGCACAGTATGCCCTGTCACTGCCTAAAAATCAAAGGACAGCACACACACCCACTGCCTAGGTTTAAACCTAAGACCCCCCTCCCCCCCACACACATACATATAAATATCAAAATTGATGCCTGTCAGACTCCACAACCTCCGTTTAACCAGGTAATAGCTGTGTTCTGATAAAATCAGACAGGGACAACCCCCAAAGTCACAATTTGTACCTTCAGTAATGACAAGACAAGAATAAAATCTGTAAAGAAAAAAATATATAACTCACTACTCTCATATGGAAGTATGCTTATGCTGCTAAGCACAGCATTTGTCTGAAGTGTACAATTATGTCATTAATGTTTCCAGTGATAGATTTTTGTAATATACAATTGCATGTTAGAACCAATACCATACAAAAAGCATTTCAATTAACCACCATCTATAAAACATGGAAAAGATTGATTATACTCTCATTTGCACAACTGTACCAAGAAGCAAGACAGAAGTACCTAATGCTTCTTCTGCTTTAATGACAATGCTAACTGAAATACAGTGAGGTTCAGAAATTATAGAAGCAACTATTCACAAATGAGTAGGAACATGAAATCAAAATCTTTTCTTCTACAATGCATACTGATAAATGTAAACTTGTGAACAAGCAAGCATGAGCTATCCATTGTGTACATCAGACATATATGCAACCCTAATTCACAAAGTCATGTGGAAAGGGCACTGTACAGTCATCATTATTTGCACAAGGTTGGAGAGTGTAAAAGGGAAAAGCTGACACCAAAGAACTGAGTGTGTGCATATAAGAAAAAAAGTATCTGTCAGAGATACAGTGTTCAGAGTCAGTAACAACAGATATATAGCACTCAACAGTACTATTTAGATAGCTTGCATGTGTGTGAGGTGGTGTGGGCTAGTGACTTTATTTATTTTTTTGTTAATGTTAATGTGTGTCTGCAAGAACACAGTCACGCACTGGGATAGCATTATATACTGGCATCTTGGACAGGTGTGAGCCCTGCATGGTACTCAGTTCAGAGTCAATGCCTCCAGCCATGAGAACCACCTCTGCCAGGAGTTGCACTCCTACTTCAATGGCCCTGTCTAGACGATGGGGTACTATCTGAATGTGAGAAATGTCTGCTGGATGACTTCTCCTCATGACTACACCCAAGAACATGACCCTGTGGCCTACCATGTATGGATGTGGACACCGTAATCACTAACAGAGCAGTGGATGCCTTGTCAGTAAAGGACCAGGATCTTGCAGCAGCTCTCTGCCCATGTGAATGCCCACCCTCCCCCAAAAGATATTCCATCACATACACTGCCAAATCTAATGTGTCATTCATCCTGTCCAAGGTTTTGCCCACACAGTTCAGGGAGTTATGCACATCAGAATGTATGATGTTTAGTTGTCATGCTAGCTCTTCTGAGGCCCTGGTGGAACATGCCTGTGTCTCTACTACATGTCTATACATACATTTAATGGCACTTAATAACACACCAGCGTCAGGAGTAGGGTGCACAGCAGGCCTCCTCTGAGCACCCCTACCAAACATCTTGTGTGGCACCATGCCCTAATGATGGCTACAGGGAGTAGCTACCAGCTCTACAATCAGAGTAACACACTGCCCTAATCACCTGTATCACCCTCAACCTGTCCCATATCAGAGGTCTGTGTCTACACATGGGCATGTGTAGGGATACTGACTCTGTCTTATACATGGGCAAGGGCTATAGGGACCACAATCTCAGTGTCAGACTGACACTCTTCACCCCCCAGACTGTGTCTGTTCATCACCATCATCATAAGCAAAGGCTACCAATACTCTGATATCAGATGGTAGAAGTTCCACAGTGTGACTCATAGGATTACCTATGATAACAAGCAATAAACACACAAAAAAGAACAATACCCTTAACATGTACAGATTAAAAAATGTTCTCATGTAAAATGTAGTGAACAGTTGGACCCCCCCCCAATAGCCTCCTCTATTTCGCTATGACTGTGTCATCTGACTCGCACTTATCACTGGCTATATATATAAATATCTCCTCTGTTTCAGTTAGTGGTAGTTCAATAGCAGGACTAAGTCCTGTAGCCACCTGATCCCAGGCAGTTGCATGACAGTGGGAAGAAGTTATCATATCATTTGATCTGTGTCATATCTGGGAGTGAGTTTTCCCATGCTTTCTGACAGCACTGATGTCATTGACCACCTGCTGCCATATCTTGTCTCAGGTAGAGTGGTCATCTCTACCTCTCCCTAACAGAAAAACTCCATGGTGATGTAAGGCCTGAGCAATTACCTCATTTTCTGCATCAATGTATGGTTACTTGCAGGGTATAGATTTCTTTTTGGGTATCATATCCCTGTATGAGATGAGACAGAAGACAGACACTTAAGTATATAATTCACAAACAGAATAGCTGTGAAGTAATTTATGTATGAATATATGCACCCAACATACAAATAATTTAAATGTTAATGTTTCCTATGATTACACACAAGTTAGGGGAGCACCCCCCAAAAAAATTTCTAAATCAAATATCAACAACAATGTATAGCAGTTCTGTAATGCAGATAACACAGGTTTAACTATGTAATACATCACAACATTAATAATAAAAATTCACAGTGTAGAATTAGAAGTGTAAGACAACTATAATAAGTGCCATCTCAACTGCTGTGGAGGGCAGTCAGGTAGAAATCTAGAGATATAACACATTTTTCTTTCTGCTAACATGGGTAAAACATTAGACCTTCCTACAAAGTTATAATACACTCATCTGCAATAGCTGTGCAAACAACATTTAAATACAACCTAAAAATTTAGGTCATTCTATAACATACCTTTTGTAATGCAGACATGGCCATGCCAAAAAAAGGGATAAAGAAAAAAGTAAGATAATAAATGCTTTTAAATTGCCAGTGCAATTCACCTTTTCATGTTACACTAAAAACGTTATGTAAGAAATAGCAACATACATTGACAATAAAGCAGTATAGAAAACAGATAACTCTCCAAAAGGTTTGTTTATTTAGCAGTATTTAGGTCTTTGGATCCAAGCAGTCTCCCCAGTATGATACAAGGGCATTAGCTACAAAATTACTTTTACGTACTGTAGGCTCCACCTTGTGACAACTGTGAGTATGCAAATTAGGTGTTAAATATTTAGCATTCCTAAATATCATAATACCATAATTTGAATAAGTGTAAGGAATGCAAACATGGTGTAAGGTGATACATGATTTCATGCACATGTCCTAACACTGTAAGAATGAATATTAAGAACTATTATCTGCTAATGCCTTGCAGGTGTCTATGATTCTTCTGACAGCAGGAACAGCCAGGGTTTCACAGTCTCCCCTCTTAAATGTATACTTAATGATGATGTGCCATGGAGAAGAGACTTACCAAAAAGTCAGAAAGTACATTGACTGATTTAGGAGAGCAGCATTCATAACATTTAAATACTGGCTTTAATGACTACAGTTATTGCCCCTTAGTAAGAAATGTTCATATTGAAGGAAGTACTTTAGCATTGATACATATAACATATGCAATAAAACAGAAATAAAATTACTATGAAGAAAGCATAGATAAGGGAAATGGGCACTGTTGCAGTCTTTGTTTAATATTGTGTGTGCATATGGGTCTCTGGCTTGATACCACACAGGTTAAGGTGCAGGATTGTCAACTGGTAGAGCTGGGTTTAAAACATCACTGGAGAACATCTGGCAGCAACAGTATTTGTGTGGAAGAGAGGCCTGGCAATTTCCCTTCATACTATGCAACAAAAACCCTATGAGGTCTTCCCATAGAGTCACCATGAGTCGAGACTAACTAGGGAACAATTACTTACTTGCTTCAGTACATAGACGTTTACTGTCAAGAGAGAAAGGACAACTTTCACAATGTTTTTCTGCTACACTTTCAGTGTGACTTGATACAATGCCACATTATCAGTACATGTAAACACTTTTTTCCTTGTAAATATATGTCTTTTACTGTGGTAAATATGGAAAATACTCTTCAATGATTGCTGTTACTACCCTTGTTTGAGGGTTTGAGCCAATACAGGTTCCCGTTGCAAAAGAGCAAAGTTGATTAAACATCTCACATGTTCATTTAAAGTAATTCCAAACATTTTTATTTTTATTTTCCATTTATTGTTTGCACATTGTTTGGCATTGCACCCTGTTGACTGGCAGGGGACAAAATTTACTATGATTGCCATCAATAGCACAATTAATACTGACATTGTTGTATTTTCCTCAGCAGTCTGGAGAATACTGAGTGAAGAAATTCATGTTGTCACACTCCTATCTCTGTGGAATAATGTATAAATGTATCAAGCTTATGGAAACATTACATGTGCTGCAGGGTTTGAAACTTGTTTACAGATCATTTTACAGAAGGAAGTCATACTAAATCTTGATATCTATTTTGGTGTATGAATGCGTTGATGTGGGAAACTCAAGTGTATGGTCAATATTGACTAAAAGTGACTCATAAGTAATTTGAAATTATGCCAATATTAATTGTGTGTGCTGTGTAAGCAATAACAGAATGTATTCTGTTCCATGTGCCCTTCTCCATTCCCATGGCATTAGCTAGAGTGGTAATATTGTGAGCATAGATAGTACTGATATGGCAAGATGTGTACAGTATAATGCAGTAGCCGCTCTGTGCATTGCTAGATATACACTCTGATTCATTTCATGGCTCTTCAAGTTGCTATTCCAAAACAGTTATGTGAATGCTTCTGATAAATATTGTCTTCTGAATCTGCATGCCACTTGGCAGTGTAAAGAACTTTCACAGCTTAAGGGAAAAAGTGAAAAATTTAGTTTAGGCTGTCTCATGGGGTGTAAACAAGCCTGGCAGCACTCCACAGCCATCAACACCCTGGAAAGTTCTCAATGAAGAAAATACCCCTGTCAAGTAATTTTCTCTACAGCACAAGGTGTAAGTGCACTGAGCTTAGAGAAAAAGGATATCTGATGCATTTTTCGCATCCACTTAAATGATAATGTAAAAAAGAGGAAAAGGTGCTGGAACGAAACAAGGCTGCAGGACTGAAAAGTCATCCAACACTCGAATAAAACGACAATATCCACAACAAGTTGGTTTATTCAAAAACGAAAACGGTGGTAAGTGCTTTCCCCCAACTAGGGCTTCCTCAGACCATATGGTCATATTCTTGCAAGCAATCTATCAGTAATGCCTGCATAAGTAAACTTGTATCTTTAGCATATATAATGTTTTATATGTAACCTCAAGCTAATAGGTGTCCCATTTCCTAAACATGACAATGATGATATTTAATATAAAATTCACTTGCACATGTATGATGGGGACAATACATTTCTTATAATTATCATCTCATCATATATCTCAGGTCTTTATTTAGGGCAGCTATGTCTTATGAAGTATGTATGCAACATACCCCACCCTGTATTACTCAGCTCATTCAAGTGCATCCATCTAAAACACATTTACATGCCCATTTGAAGATTGAGTGAGTGCTATAACCACTTCCTCTGTGGAGAATGCATTTAAATATGCAGACACTCCCTTATCCCACTTTTTTCAGAAACATCCTTTCTGCAATGCAGTGATGAGGTGAACCTGACAAAAGTACACTCTGTCCCCTTAACAGTCAGACTTCTCCTGGGGTTCTTGCATTTCATACCATATTCTGTAGAATATGTAAATAGATAAGTGGGTGGTTCAAATACAGCAGTGCTTAAGTTCTACAAGTGTGAGTAAGAATATAAATTAATTCAGGATTGGTTTACAAACATTTGCAGTGGCAACCATTACAACTCCAGATGGCTGTAAAAGTCATTTTACCAGACACATCTGCTTGGCAACACACTACTGACTTCATCCCTTTAAAGACACTGTATGCCTCACTTTTGCTTAGTATATTCCTGTACTGCTGACTGCTGATAATGTGTGTGTATAGATGGTGTAACTTGATAGTTAGGTGGTTCATGTCCATCCCTGCTTAAATAGTGTGATTGCGGTTGTAATGTAAACATATTTTAAACCAAGAAATGATTTACCTGGAAGGCAGAAATAGGAAAATTGCTTCTAAAAAATTTTATAATTGTCTTTCATTTGGGGTGGTTTATCTGGCAGTGTGTCAGGGCTGCCAATCATTCTATGTTGGAAAGACCGAACAACCTCTCCGTAGGCGTTTATACGAGCACTATTATGATATACAGAAGTGTAATGGTAACAATGCCCTTTATAGGCACACCATAAATTGTGAGGATGGAACATTTCTGTTTTTTGTCCTAGATTCAGTGGCTAAAAGTGCTAGGGGTGGATCCTGGGAAGTAAGACTGTGCCATCAAGAGACATATTGGCAGATTCTTTTAGAATCTAACCGCTTCCCAGGTTTGAATGACCATATATCTATTGTACCCTATTTGAAATTAAAAGCACAACAGATTTAAGTAGTGAATTAATGCTACTTGCACTGAAATAGGTTATAAACTACACCTGAGAGAGTGGAAAATAAAAATGCCCGTCATGTGTTTTTTCTTTAAAAGATGCTGATTGTATGGGTATCATGTTTCTCATATATACAAGCTTTATGTAAATACTTTTTATATGTGTACAAAATATTTGTTTAAAATTCAAATTTAAGAACCATTGATTTGCGTGCATTAATATGAGGGCGTATTTCTATTTTTATTATTACATTAATATTTTAGGAATGTTATTTACACTTTTAGATTAGATAAGGTAAAGCATATTTCCTGAAAAAACTGTATTTATTAATGGGTTAACTTACAACATCACCAGATTTTATGTAAAAAACATATTAGATTGTGTTGGTTTTAAAAGTGGGTGGTATGTTTTAATTAGGTAATTGGGTAATTTGAGGATTATCCACTTAGGGTATGTGCTATATAAGACAGTTTACTGCTGTATGTGTTTGTATTCTGACGAAGTCTTACTTTGATGAAAAACGTTGAGCAGTATTGTGGCGTTTAAATAAAGCTGTTTTTTCAACTGGATTTACCTTATTGTGAGCTGATTCAACTTTACCATTTGCCTTGGTGGTTCCTGCTTTGGATTTACATTTCGTTTTGATTGCAGTTGTTGTCATACAATGTTAGCCACTTCACAACCACTTTTATGTACTTTTCCACTTATGAAATGTATTTGCAGTGGCACAGAATGTTACACTAGCAAATCCTAGCATCCCCGGGGGGGGGGGGAAAGCTTTTGAAGCACACATATTTCTTGCAGCAAAAACATGATATAATGCTTTGACATACTGACATATCTCACAACTATAGTGGCACTTCTAGCATGGCACACTCATCCTGTGAAATGTCATGCATTTTCTGTTGTGAAATGCTCATGTGCTCGACATCCTCATTCAGTGCCTGTTAGCATTTTTATGCTTCTACTGTAATGCATAAATGGCATCCACCACAGTTATAATAGGTCCATTTACAACAACAGAGTCCTCCACCATCACTTTATCTCAAAGAGATTGTCTATAACACATAAATCAGATGTAATAAGTTAGCACAGGTGGAGTGTCACAGTTGTGTTTAGACTTGCACTGTGATGCTTGTGGTTCATCCGCATGTCAGTAGTCAGTGGAGTCACATAGCTGGCTGTTCAATTCCTGGAAAGCTGACATTATATAAATGTACTGTCACTGCATAAACATGATTGTATCTAGTTATTCTTATTCATTATTATGTTGGACAATGATATATCATCACAGATTGTGACAGTATGGCAATAAATAGTTATTTGTGGCATGTCGTACTATAAGTGCTCCTGTGCCATGTGCATTGTGTACTGGCTTGTATAGCATATGTATACACATAGACTGTGGTTCAATCCTTGGAGAGTGTCTGTATTACGCAATGGAAACTGCTTCCTTGTCAAACACGCTTTGATGTTTGACTGCTTACAGTTTTGTGGACAGTAACATATAGCTCCTTCCCAGCTTTCTGAGTAAGTCTAATTGTTCATATTATATGTATAATTCCTTTCTTAAAGCAAGAATTCAATTTAGTTACTTATGACAGACTATTGTGAACTAATGTGGTACATGCAATCAATAAAGAGATCTGGAGTCAGCCTAATGTACTATAGGCAGGGGTTTGAATCTCATAACATCTGTCTGTCAGACAACTGAATCAGATGGCAGTGGTTGACACACAGACAATACCTATGGCACATTCATCGGGCAATGTTTTTCAGGCATTATCCTTCAAGGTCGGCATAAATACCTCTTATGGTAGGAAAGTGCTATAACCCTTTTAAAAGTGTTCTTCATGACATAACAGATATGGACAGTTCTGTGGAGTCCATGATTGTTTTGAATCTCTCTGATATCTGACTTGATATGTGTTTAGAAATGACATAATGTAAATGTTTATTATGTCATTCATTGCTCAGAGGCATTACTTATTCCCAAAATAATTCATCTGTGTATTCCATGTTTTAATCCAGACATTTCTTTATTACTGCTATTGTTTTTGTCCCACTGTACAGCTTAATGACAGATGAGGGCTTCCATAGATGTTTCTTGCTGTAAGGCAGGCAGCCAGACCATCAGAAACTGCCAGTGGTCCTGTGCTACAACACTTTCTTGTGTGTTGGTGCTGTTTTACTGCTATGTTACTATTCCCTGTGATTCCATGTGAGTATGCCCAGTATGAAGATGTCTGTGATGTTTGCAACTTAACAATGTAAAACTTGAAATCAGGAAATGTCATCTGATTTGTGATACCTGTCAGTTATGTATATAGTTTGTTATTATATTACAATTTAGCATTTACATGAGCAGACAACACTTGCTTGTCTACTACATGTTTATAAGTGATAAACCCTCTCCTATGGGTACGACTTACATTTCTTTGCAAAAACATGTCCATTTATGATGTACATGACATGACACTACAGCTGTAAGCTCCATTTATTCTTGTGTATACATGCTGAGGTGAAGAATACAGCTGTGGTGTCATCTTTCTTACATAAATTCCCTGTATATACATCTCATATGAAATAACTGCAGTATATGTATTCATACCATGATCTATCTTCTGTCTTTGCCGTTACCTTGACTCATCATTTTATTAACAAGTTTACTGCATTGTAACTCCCCTTTGCAATTTTGTAACCCTATCATATCATTTGTTAGTATGTCTATTTTTATTTTTGTGTATAACTCTAGTAATGCCATTGACATTTTAATTATAATTACAATAATATGGCAGGATTTCTGTTACGAATGTTTATTTGACACTTCGGTACATTTGCCTGCAGTACAACTACACTTTAAACATTTCCTCCTCCCTATTAATCATTATGCAGTACACATTATTATTCGGTGTACAATTTCCCCATTTCACTTCCCTTTTTTTACATTAAATTTCACTGTACTTATCTTTAATGTTTCTGGGCTAAACAGCGTACTCGTATCTTAGGTTTGCCTATAAGAAAGACATGTTGTTTACGTTCTGTGCTCATACATGCAATTACCTGTCCATGGCTGTGAACACTATTGCTGGCCAAAAAAATGTGTAGGTGTGATGAGCAACACACATATTCAGTTAAGGCTGCTGCCCATTGTGCTAACATGTTTACATTGTAAAGGCTTAGCACAAAGTCCACACAACTGTTAATGAATCACAGGGACCAGGGATTCCTTCCTACCTCACTGTTATGTAGGTCTCATTCCCTTTACTCTTCTATAATGAGGATGTGTGTGGCAGTTAAAACCTCAAAGGTGCAAAATAAGAGACCAGGATACTTTCCACAACCGATTTTATTGTCCAATAAATACGAATTCAAAACACGCCAAAACATAAAAAAACCATTAACACCTTAAATATTCAACACAGCATTTTCATCTTGTTACATAGACTTTCTCAGATGACCAACATTTCAAAAAAAACTATATTTAAACTAAAGCAATTACATAATTAAGTGATTATTGAACTGATTGAATTAAATTTTAAAAAGAGATGATGTCCCTTTTTCAGTATTTTATGTGTGTGGTTTTTTAAAATTTAATTCAGTCAGTTCAATAATCACTTAATTATGTAATTGCTTTAGTTTAAATATAGGTTTTTTGAAATGTGAATATTTAAGGCGTTAATGGTTTTTTTATGTTTTGGCGTGTTTTGAATTCGTATTTATTGGCCAATAAAATCGGTTGTGGAAAGTATCCTGGTCTCTCATTTTGCACCTTTGAGGTTTTAATCGTTTATATTTTTGGTGCATTTATCCACTGTTTTGGTTGGTTTGATGTGTGTGGCAGTTGACAACAAATGCATGTTGGTAGCAAATAATCAGAGTTGGTTTGTAAGATGTTCAACTTATTTTTAGCATGCATATTTATTGCCAATTTCTGATACACAGTGGCATCTGTTATCTCAAGCATAATGTTGCCTAGTGACTCAAGGATGGAAGAATCCATAGTATATGGCTAAAACCACAGATAATGCTCGTTGTACTTGTTCTTGTTGAGTGGTTTCAACTTACCAAATGGTGTAACTTTTACAAGTGGATTTTTTGGAAACTGCCATAGCATCAGCTACCTCTTAAGAATGATTTTGATCACTGAGAGTTAGGATTGTAATGGTATTTAGTTTGTTTACTAGACTTCTCATATTCAGTTCAGTGGTCACCTGTTTTCTTGAACTGTCACATTTAGTGTGTTTGCCATTTCTTCTGAGATGATAGTCCTTCCTCTGTAGAAGTATCAAGTTACGT
Source organism: Protopterus annectens (assembly GCF_019279795.1). NCBI lineage: Eukaryota > Metazoa > Chordata > Ceratodontiformes > Protopteridae > Protopterus > Protopterus annectens. Next base: position 525,098,033 of record NC_056744.1, on the reverse strand, counting down.
GTTCCAGCAAATTTAATAGCCTCATGTATAAGGTAAAAGACCACATCATTCAGACAGACTTATTAGTTACAAGCTCTATTTTAACTGGTTATGTTTTCCTTTTTTTATTAAATTAATTTGAATTTAAAGGGAAAGACATACTGAATAAGAAGTTACTCTTCCCATTGTCTCTTTCAGCCATAATAGTAATAATAACATTAAAAGAAACAAGGTAAATTAATTATATATAATATCAATATTATCAACCCTTTGGCAATGCGTAAAGAGAGACCAGAGAAAGTTTTCTAATTTTGAAGAATTACAAACAAAGTTAATCATTTAGTTATAAAGCTTGTTGCAAATACAATTGTTCTTTCATGTTTTCACAGAAAATGATTTTAAACTTAAAATCCATAAAGAGTAAGTAAATTCAATATTTTGTTTAATCAATTGTAAAAATAATAAATGCATTTTCTTCCACTACTTTTGAATCTTAGGACAAGACCACCACATGCATGCTGCAAAGTACCTATGTAACCATAACCAAGCCAGCGTAATTTGAAAAGATTTGTTCAGCCCATCGGCTGTGGATTGAGAAAGGTCCATAATAAAATATTCTGCTGAATTGATTTATTTCTAAATTACTAAAAAATGAATTTAGTTTCAGATAGAATATTTTCAAACATTTTATACGATAGATCTCCAAAAATTTCAAATTCCCATGAATGAATCATTTACTACAATAAGAATTTTGAGACATGATTAAAAAAGAAAGACATTTAAAGTGTTTTTAACACACACACACACACACACACACACACACACACACACACACACACACACACACACACACACACACATATAGATAGTAGATAGATAGGTAGATAGACAGATATTCTAGAACGTTTTGGGTAATAATAGGGTAAAATATAGTCTGTTTTAAAAATATTTAAATTATGCATGTCTTTTTAATTAGCTCCAAGTTTGTAGTTTTTGTATCATTAACAAAAATCCTCAATGATGCCTGATAAAAACTAACAATGATGAAATTCAATCAAACCAATCTGCTAAATTTATATCTAACCATAGAAAGTAGATATCATTTAATTTAATCATGTGTTTATTTAATAAATAAAGAATTATTTTAAGCTGCATATCTGAAGATTTTTGTAAGAATAGTAAGTCTATTAAATCTGATTATCTCAATGTCCAAACTAAGTTAAATAATATGTTTTAAATTAATAATTGTTATATAAATTCCAGTATATGAGATTTTCAAAATATTGTAAACTAGAGGACAATGAAAGGTATATAATGTAAACATTTTTGTAATGGTTGTATCATAACGCTATAAGGAGTTCTTAGGGACCTCCTCTCCAAAAAAACATGTTCCAAATTCTTTTGACTTTATTATTAAGCTGAAGGTTTATTAAAAATATGGATGCATTTATTATACATATATTTATAGATTACTTCTAACCTAACTTCAAATTTCTCCTCAAAGAACTTCTCTTTCCAAACATGGTTATGCTCCAGCCATACTCATGGCTGACACTAACTTATCTTCGAATAACAAACCTATTCCTGAATTTGTCTTTATTTTTCAACTCCTGTTTCTCTCATTCCTTTAAGCCATCTTTACTTGCCCTATAATTAGCCTTAATACTTTTATTTACTGTAAATTGAATGCCACTTCTAACCAACCTCCTTTGCAAGACATTGACAATATGTAGGTATGTAAGCATTTCATATCAAGTTAATATCATTCCAGTAACGTAAACCTGTTTCTTTATAAACTTGCCTTGTCATCAGTGCTGTACTTCTCTTCTATAACTTTTATATTTCTATAAAGTTTTTATACTCTTTTGTTTATTAATACTAAGTAAACTTGTATTTGAATGTTGGAGATGTTCTCTGCAGGCCTCCAATAAAATTGGGGATATGACTGTCATCCCAGTAGACTCTCCCTAAAACCAAATGCTAAATAAAAATAAAATAAGTGTTCTCAATTTTTTTTTGAATTAGCAGTACACTATTTTCAATAGAACTGCAAAAGTTGTGTTTCTTTGCATTTCTTTGTTGCTGAAAATTTGTTGGCCCTAAATGAAATATTTACTGCCATTTTCCTATATTCAGTTGTTTATGCTCACATTTGCACTGGTATACTTTAATGTCATTGTTTAATAAATATAATTAGCAACCTAAAGACAGTTTTTACATAACTCCTTTCAAGGTAACATACCAGGTAACATAGCTAGTGACGGAAATTTTAAAATTTGTTATGTAAGGGTTTTACTTCCAGTGGGACAACTTCTGTGTAATGGACATATCCACATTAAGCTGAAACACAACTTATTTGAAACAAGTTCATGTGGGGAAGAGATATATCTTCCTTCAACTTGCATTAACCTTTAAATTGCATATAGTAAATATTGATGTTAAGGGGACAAATCACAGTTTTTGCAGATGTGCGGAGCTCTGTCCCCAAAAATGAGGCATTTCATATTTTTTTTTTATTTTATGTGTCATTTCCTGATTTGGTTATCATGTACATCTGTCATGTTTTACTTGCTGACAGTGTAGTTCCAAGATGATTTCTGTATCTTTACCATTTCACCGATGACTTCTAGCATGCAAAAGGATCAGATAGTTTAATACCATCACATTACCTTTTAGGTTCTGTTAAAAGCAGCATTTGATGTTAATTATTTTTTCTTGAAATCAGATTGTATAAAAGCAGACTCTTCTCTGTACACCTGGGCTGGTAGTCACTTGTCTTATTCTTCCATGCTGCTGTGCAGCCACACAAGCAGATCACGTTTTAGTGAAATACATTTTCTCCAGCATTCTCTTTTGATTTATATCTATTGCAATAGTTTTGATAGGCATGAACTGACACTGCTCAGTAGTTTTTCCCCAGCCTTCTGACAAGCTAGTTACTTTGAACTTGCAGAGGAAGATAGTTTATTCCTATGACCTTGATTTGTGATTTTACTCTGACAATGGTGCTTTCATAATAACATCTTTAAAATGAAAACAAGACTGTTTTGTCTTAAGACATACATTCCAAGAGCACAGTATGCTACCTTTCATCAGTAGTAAATGCTCAGTCTAAGGGAAGCTAAGTCTACAGTTCTGTTGTGTTGAAGAGATATTGTGTGACCATCAGTGAGTCAACTAATCCTATACATTCTCACCTGTCATTTGTCTGTTTTGCACAGTTTGTTCCACCATCTGTCAGAGGATGGTTTGCCAGAGTTTATAGTCAGCACATCTCATTTTACAGTCTGCTGTTGAAATTGAGTACGCTGCATAGTCAGGAAAACCTTGTTCATGATGCAGTTAGATTCCACATTGCTTAAATACTCTGAAAAAATGTCTGCTTCAGGACATCATAGATGTAAAGCAAAGAAGGATTGTTCAGTGCCCGCGCGCGCGCACGTGTGTGTGTGTGTGTGTGTGTGTGTGTGTGTGTGTGTGTGTGTGTGTGTGTGTGTGTGTGTGTGTGTGTGTGTGTGTGTGTGTGTGTGTGTGCATGTGTGTGTGTATGTATGGGTGTTCTAGGCACAATAAAAAAGTAGAAATGAAAATGTTTCATCAAGATGTTAATAAATGTGCAGCAAGAATAGCTATATGTACAGCAGATTTAACGTGGGCTTTAAATTCCTGTCCAGTTCACAACAGACTTATGTTAGACTTTAAATTTCTATTCCAAAAAGTTAAGATTTGTCTTATACCTTAGATGTGTCTAACATCTCATTTACGGTTGCATTCCCGGCAGTAAATGATCTATAAGATTCTTTACTTGGGTTATAAAAGAGTGAATATGACTTTACCTCTTCCAGTTCCATGTGTAGGCCTCTCTGCCATCTCCATAGGACATTGCAGTGTTGTTCCATATACCAGACACGATATTCCTATGCCAGCTAAAGGCTTCTTAGTAATATATAAAATTAGGTGACATTTATTGAACTTAAATGTGCTTCTTAGCAATTAAAACTTAGCAGTCCATAGTGTCTATATACTTTCCCATCACCAGTGTATGAGAAAGCAAAAAATTACATGTTAATGTGACCTTGTTTTTAATTTATATAACAGCAGACACAGACACATCATTAATCTCCAGGTAAAACAAACAATTAACCATATCATGCAGAGCCATAGCATTACTGAATAGTGGTTACAAGACGTCTATTATGATTATACTGGATGATACCATAAGGATAGTATTGTTACTGCCCTTTTATGTATATGAAGATCAAGATGATTTTATCCCTGCTAGAAGCACTCATGACAACATTAGCAAACTCTTGACAATAATTGAATATCTTAACCACAGTGA
>NC_056744.1:525046212-525088712 GCF_019279795.1 Protopterus annectens | reverse complement strand
GGGAGGAAGGTTGTAGAAGCTAGATGGAGTCTGCCTGCATGGGAGTATGGTTGATTCACTGCAGTAGAAAAGCTGCCCTAGATGGGCTGACTGATTAACCCTGGTATTTTGCTTGATGCTTTAAAAAAAAAAAAAAAAGTGCAGAGACGTATTTCAAGCAGGTTGGTGTCTGCTCCACTTGGCAACACTTCAGCAGCGTATGTGAGGGTGGGCAATGTAGAGCACATATGTTTGTATTGGTAGTGTGGATTTTGATTGCTCGTGTTGTGGTGGATGTTTTTTTTTTTACTCTGTGCTAGTGTTGAAATTTGTTCGCAACCCTCCACTATGGGTCTCATTAAAATGGAGCGTCAAGCTGTTTTACAGGTTTTGTTTCTGGTTTGCTCATTGTGATTTTGTTATATCATGTGTGTTTGATTTGGCTAGTTGGTGGGGGTTTGAACTTGCTAGCTTATGGCATCTGTGTTGCCAGGATGGCTGACTTGTCAAGGGTTGGGCTGGAGTGGGTTTTCATATTCCACATTGAGTTGCTTTGGGTTACTCCTTGGGGGTTTTGGGTATTTCTTTTGTCTGACTACTTACGCCCAGTTGGGCAGCTGTTTGCATGGAGAATCGTTTGCAAGTCATAATATAATTGGGTGGGTTTTAGAAATAAGTTGTTGGATTGGTTGTTCCACTGTGCAGTGCATCCCATTGCAAGTGGGTTTGTGCTGGGACTGGGACACGTGTTGCAATTTCTGTCCATGTGTCTGAGGAGAGGGAAAGGGTTGGGGGGAGAGGGTTGGTGCACTCTCTTCTTAAGGGGAGCTAAGTATACTCACATTCCATTCAGAGAAGAGGGAAGGTTTTGTGGTCTATGGGGGCACATTGATCAATGGTTGGTCTGGGCACATGCAGTGTGGCACTAACTGAGTAGTTGCTGGGTGCTGAGAATGAGTGCTTGTTCATCTGTTGAAGTAAGACTACTAGAGCTCTTGGGTTTCTAGCACCATGACAGAATCGTCCCATTCTTGAGTCAAAGTATGAGTAAAGTTCATGAAATTAGTCTTGTTCAATCTGTCCATCTTTTATGTTAGCCAGATTTGTCCCTGATGGTAGAAAGTCATGAAACTAGGATCATTTCAATCTTTCAGTCTTGGATGTCAGTCAGAGTTGTCCCTTATGGTGTTCACGGTGTAGTAGGAGATCAGATAGGGGAGTAAAGGTAGGGGTAGTTAACTTGTTATACAACAGAATTCCTATTTTTTTCCAGGGAGCACAGTTGGGATGTCTGGTATGCTTTGTTTAACAAATGGCTGCTGTGGTGCTGTCTGCTAGTGGAGTGTGGCCATGCTTTCCTGCTAGCACTGAAATGCAAAGTTGTTTTGCCAGCAGCGTCTTCTGCATTAGTAATCATTCTCATCCCATTAATGTGGAATTATTCAGATGCTCTCACAAATATTTTTCTATTTAAACTGTGCTACAACTAGTTGGAGTTTAGGGTATGATACTAACGATTTTTATATTTAATGTGCTTCATCCAAACCTGCCAATGAAGTACATGCAACGTACTACTAGGTGTTCAGCAACAATGGGGATATATTTATATGTAAGGGAAAGCACCTTAAGCTCTTAAATAGTTAATTTTAACAGTGTAATCAATTTTGCAAGAGTGTGTGCGTGTGTGTGTATTAAGTAGGAATACTTTTGCTAATGTTATTTGTGTGACATCATTTTAAAATAAGTAATTTGGTCATTATTATTATTACTTTTAAGTTTTGACACCTGAGTAGGGTGCAGAGGTTGGTGGAAAAAAAATGACTGACTCTGCTGAGATGATAAAGTTAGTCATTAGTATGTCTTCACAGGACTAATGTGAATTTGTGTAAAGCAAATTGGAATGCTGAACTGTTGCTAATTTTATCACAATCAGATGTGGTATATACCATGTTCTTTTAGTGGCAGCGATAGTGAAATACAGATATTGGTTGTTTATAATAATAGCTGTTTGAGTGAACTTTTATGGTTGGAAGTTGTCTACAGAGTCCCCAGATCTGTCAGCTAGCTTAATGCAGGTGGTAAGGGATGGGCATTGTGATCGTTTGCTGCATACATGTAGGGTAAGGGTTTTGATTCCCATCTTTAAATGATATTGTGTCTAACTGTATTTGTTGAATGTGGGGATTTGAAAGCACTTGTGTTGGCGCTTGGCTGACCAAATGTTCTCAGAGATGTGCTCGGAGATGTGAATTATTTTGTTACCATGGGGGTTTGAGAATCTGACTGGTAGCTCCATAGCTGGAGGGATTGAGTTTGATACCTAGAAACTTTAAAATGTTCCCAACAGCAAGATGTTTAACTTTTTTTCTTTTGCAGATGATGGAGATACAGAATTTCTGGCAGAGATGGCAAAGGACTTGGTTTGTATCAGCTAGTGGGCCTGAAGGAAGTTGATTGGACAAGTGATGTTGCTGTTGGAGGTTCTGGACATTTGGAGTGGAAGGCCATGAGGTTGCAGGTGATGACATGATTCCAGGTGCTCATTTAGGCAAGTAAGAGTTTGTATGGTTCAAGATTATTGTGGCGACAGGTATGCTTGAGGTAAATTAGGGGCATAGTGTAGCAGGTGTTAGTTAGCATTAAGGGGATGTTGGGGTAGAACCTAAGTGGGGTGGAATTAACAACAGTTGAGGTTGGGCTGGTTTGGGGATCGGTGGGTAACAAGGTTTCCGGTAGTTCTATTATGATAAGTATGCAATTTGGCATGTCAGAGTTGGATGGAACAATTGTGGTACATTCACAGTTACCTAGTCAGGTTACTGTGTTGGTAGAGGGCCCATGATCTACTCTGGTGATAGGAAGCTGGAAATGTTCATAGGGCTTGGTAGGTATTGGTAATGTTACATACTAGGTTAGGGTTTAGATGGAGTACCACAAGAACCATTTCATCTATGCTTAAGGGAATTTTGTAGGTAGAGTTTCAGGAAGCATTGTAGGCATGAGAGTGTGTTTGGTATATTTTGGGAGCAGGGTGCTTTGTTTACGTGGGTGATAGAGGGTTTAAGCAAGGCATACCTTTGGAGTTTTCCAGAAGTTGACCATGTTCTACTTCTTTACTAGTTGCATAGGTAATGTGGGGGAGTTAAGGTTAGTTCTGAATGTCGTAGCTAGGGTTTTAGCAAAGAGGGGCTTTAGGAGGCTCTGATTTGGGGGATGTTTAAGGTTATGCAGGTGTCATGTGTTTCTAGCAGTCAGCATCTTAATCAGGAGCATAGTATTGTGCTATTGTGAATTTGGTTGGTGTTCATTGGTTTGATTGCAGCTGGAGTGGTGCATGTTGAGATTCCAGGTAATACTACATTATTAAGGGCTCCTTTTGGCATGTCAGAATGTTTGTGGTTTGTGAGTAGTGTGGGGATAAGTGAGAATGAGGTGCATGTGGGGCAGAATGAATTGGGTTTGGGGATACTTTATGCCAAGGTTGGAGGTTTCCTACAGGTGTGGTAGAGTCATAATTACACAAGGTTGGGTCTTACGTTGAGGGCATGGTAGTTGAGTTGCATGCTTGTCAAGGTTAAGTAACTTAACTACATCTTAGTCGGATGCTCAGTTTTAGACAGTTGAGTAGATAGAGAGTGTGAAGATGGAAAGACTTTGGCTATGGGAAAAGAAGGGTTTTGTTGTTGGGAATACTTAGCTGAGGGTACTGTAATTACATGGGTCACTAAGTTACCTGGATGTACTGAATATTGATCAGTGGTTTATTGGTCAAGGGTTGAAGTAGGCTGATAGTGGTGAAGTTTGGCAGGCTCTATTTATTAAGATAGGCTTCTGTTGCAGGGGTTTGTGTCAGGAGATGGAGGTTCACGGGATTATAGTTTATGTGTCTCTCTATGTGATGGAGGTATTTTACTCATTCAGAAGGTGGTTTGTTGGTCAGCAAATGCTAGGTGGGTTATTACATTTTCTGCTTATATTGCAGAGTGGGACTTTGAGAATTTTTGTTATTCATATAGGATATGGTACACCAAATGATGTTTGGCTTAGTCCTCATTTTATGGTGGTTAGGTCTGACAAATTTCAGGATGAGGGAGGGGGAACAGCCTGGTCAGGCTGGTGGGCCGAGAAGAGGGACAGGCTTGCCCTCTTCTCTTCCTCCTCTGATGTTTGGATCTTTCATTTCAATGAGCTGGGAGAAGAAAGTGAGCAGTTGGAGGCTGCTTGATAAATAAGCAAGCTGAGGTAAGGATGTTGTTTATTTGGTTGGAGGTGTAATTCAATAAATGGTATATGATGTGAGTTGCTGGATGCTGCTTGATAAGTTAAGTAAGTGAGTAGAGATATGGACGCTGCTTACTGGGTCAGGATGAGTAAGGTCATGCAACGCTGTCCTGACTTAATTGGTTGGATGTGTAATTCAATAAATGGGATGTGAAGTGAGTTGTTGGACGCTGCTTCATAAGTAAAGTAAGTGAGTGGAGGTATGGACATCACTTACTGGGTCAGGATGAATAAGGTCACACTGTCTTATTTAACATTTCATGGATGTTTATGCTGTGATTAAAATCAACAATACTATGTTCATTTGTAATTAATAAATATTGGTTATCAAAGTTATGTTATGGAAGTTTAATAAAGGTCATCAAATGTCATTTGGTGTGATGTGTTTATTGAAGTGGACCGGGACAAATAGATTTAACATTCACACCAAATTCTTAATATCTAGAGCAAGTCAAATTCATGTCTATTTTATAATATCTCACACTGTATGGGATACTATTTTATAGTAATTCACACTGTATGTTTCCAGTGAAAATTTACAATAGCTTAAGCTTTGCTTATCCTGCATCTCTTATAGTCACATCATATATTCTGTAACCCTATAGTGTGCTTATGAGAAAATTGTTAAAGGAGAACCGCACCCACAGACTCAAAAACATTTATTTCATTATGGTTTGGTGTTTTCTACATTTTAACACCACTCTGGGACTATTTACAGGTTTTTAAATATTTTTATTCATAATTTCTCAGTCTGACCACATGGGTCTGGCATCTTGAAGTAATTCTGATTGTTTAGTCAGCCTCTAGGTATCCCACAATGTAGTGCTTGTCTGTCAAAAATTACATCATGCTGGCCTCTTTCTTCGTAAAGCTCCTGTCACTGCATTGATTTTACATGCATACACTGCTGTCTTTCAGTCAGTTATTTTTAAGTAACATCATGCCATTCAATGACTACTTAAAACATAAACAGTGCAAATGCCACAGAACAGACTTTCAAAGTGCCTTTTACTGCTGCTTCTTTTTAGAATGGCTAAACTGCAGTCTTTTTTGAATCCTGAATTCTACTACTTTGAGTCATCTCCCATTCTCCATTCACACCCAACTTTCCTAGCTGTTAAAGTGCTAAGAGTAATTTGAGCTGTTACCTGCTGTGATTGACAGCTCACAGCAGGAGACTTGACTCATGCACCATTTCCTTATTCTAGCCTTTACTTTCTGTATGGGTACGGGAAGGACCAGGGAGCTGTGACATCAAAGCATGGGTGGGTTTTTAGGATGGTCGTGGTGATGTCAGTTTGGGGAGGGAATTGGCCAGAAAACTACCTGCATTCATTGGCCTTGATGACATCAATGAAGTGGAGACTACAGCATGCTTTTCCAGGGCAGGATAAAAAATTTTTTGAAAGTGAGACTACCACAGTACAGTAAGGTACTGCTCTAGTGGAGAGAAACAGTCGATTTAAAATGTTTTAAATGCTGTATTGTTTGTTCATAGCAAGGACTGTAAATAGGAAGAAAAAGGACAAGACATTGAGCATTTAATAATAGAATCTCAGTGTTGTCCTTTTAATGTAGAACAAGCTCGGGTAATTGTATCCATCTCAGATGTGCTGATTGATCTCTTACCTGGTCAGAGCTGTAGAGTCACAGAGCACATGAACCCTTTTTTAGGCCATACTTACTCACAACCTCCTGTATATTCCAACAAATGCTCCTAACTACCACCTAAGTTGATATAGCATTCATCATGCAGACTGTCCTTTCAACCCATAGGTCAGAAGTCTTGAGCAGCCTTTCCTGATTACTAAGCACTCTTCCTCTGTCGCTTCCACTACTATACTCTCTCCTTTATCTCTTCTGTCATTGCATTTTTCACCCCTTCACATCACTCCTTGATTTCCTTCACTTTCCATAACTGATTACTTCTGTCCACTTGGTGTTCATTGGCCATTTGGCTATTTCCAAGCCTCTACAATCCCTTTGATTATCACACCTTCTTTACTACCATGCACCAACTCACAATTTCTGTTTGTTTTTATGGTTTAATATAGAATGTACAATCATTCCTTTTTCCTTCATTTTTCATCCATTTGTCCTTTTGCCATTTGCCTTTTGCCACCATTTTGTCCATTCCCTAATTCTACTGTTTTTCTTTTGTTATTCCCTTTAACATGATAAATGCTTGTATTTATTTTAACCATTGCATTGGTTTCTCTACCTGTAGATCTAAGTCAGTTATTCTCCTGCTGTCTTAGGCAACTTCCATGACTTTGTATACTGGATGTTTTTGTTTCTTTCAGATTACACTTTCTGTTTAAGGCTTGCATTTGTTTTCTATTATCTTTGTATCTCCTTTATTTTGTTCAGTGGTTTCGTATCACATTAATAGGGTTTATTCCTTTATTTCTGAAGATTTTCTCACACTGCTGCAAGCAAAAATAGGTCATATCCATTTCTTGTTGCCAATTAATGAACAAGCAGAAAGAAAGACATAAAACCTTTTTGATATTTTCACCACATGGTCTCTTTTTCTGATTGCATCACTTCCTTTCCCACAACAATAATCCATATGCATGTATACACACACACACACACACACACACACACACACACACACACACACACACACACACACACACACACACACACTCCTTTTCACTGAAGTAAAGTTCCTACATTTTTAACATCCACAGCATTACAGATCATAGGATAGTTTCTTGTGAAAAATATCTTACTGCATATCTGCTTTTCAATGTTTAAAATAAAGCCATTGAACATGGCCCCTCCATTAATTATAATTATTACTCAGTTTATTAAGATAATCCAGCATTCCCTATGTTTTATAAAGTGGGAAGTGGAATTCTTATGATAGTGTAAATATCCTGTGATGTGTGACGTAACATTTTCAATATCCATTACAAATGCATCACGTCACATCAGTAAGACACAAATTCTGTGAAGCTCTGTTGTTATGTATCACAGTTCACCAGAAACCAGGTTATTGAGTCTGTACTCTTTTTGCTCCATATGTTTTGCATTCTTCTTTACATTTTCCTTATCTGCTAGACAACTTCAAAACAGATATCCTCATTTAATCTCCAAAACCACTGTCATCATTCATGGCATAGTCAACATGTTACTAACGGGTATGGCAATACTCCTGGATTCATTTTTTGATGAGAATTCCAGTTGTCCTTGTATGCTTTTCTCAAGCTGGCTTCTCAGTGATGTGTTTGCATGAAATACCCTGTTTAACATCCTACAGAACATTACAAATCTTATTTTTTAAAGAAAACTTTAACTATGACTCTTGTTATCGTGTAAAATATAAATTACAATAGTGAGAAACACACCTCTCAACATGTAAACTTTGGAAGTAGGTACAAAGTCCCTTGAAAAAGTAAATACATCCAGCCAAAAATCTGGACATCTAACTAGCACAGAATCTGAATACCAAATAGCACAAAACAATTCCTACATATAGAATGAAAGTGGGAAACTACTCAGAAACCCTTTAAAAAAAATGAAAACGTTATGAAAAAAATATATAAGCACAAACAACAACAACATCAAAGAGACAGTGTGAAGTCTGCAAATTTTGATGAACTGTATTGCAAAATTCTACCATGCCATGTTATTTATTTTTGCTTGTGAAAAAAGAAGATGTAAAGTATATCCTCTTTCTTTAAATAGTATATTGGCCATGTAGTGTTTTTCCTTTCTGTACTACACAACATAAAAAATCATGAGTGGTGAAGGAGAATATGGAAAATTGTGTGAATTGGTAGATCTATCCCGAAAATATGAACATACCTCCAAAAACAGGTACATCATATGGATAGGAAAATCAGGCTTCAAAATAGGAATGTTCCTCCAAATAATGAACAGCTGAGAGTTCTGTCGAAATGACATTTGTTAAATTAGACTGCAATGCAAGTGGGCGTTTTTTCTTTTTTTTTTTATTCTTTTATTTGGAAACCTTAATGGGATATGGGAGCTTTGCATCTTTTTTGCTATTTTTCAAGTCTGCACAACTCTGCAGTCTTTATTAAATGTAGAGCTAGATTATAATAAAGCCTGTATTAGTCCCCTGATTTTAACTGTGACAGATTTTATATTCAATCTTTCCTTCTTTTGTTAGCTTTTTCTACTTGATTGTCTAGTGTTTTGCATCACTCAGATATAAATGAACATTAGTTTTCTAAGGGACATAGGAAATTCATGTTTTTAGCTGCACGTGTCTCTTATCATTCTGACTCTAGTCTTAGTATGTTTCTTATTGGAGAAAGATATATTATTTATCTCATAATAAATTACTTGGGACACACATGTCTGTCATTCCTTTAATGCTCACTTCACAAGACCATTTCCAAGTTTAACATTCTTATATAGGTCTTTAGTGTCTTCAGTAAAAACAAAGAAAATTTCCCTGTCCACATTATACTCAATAATTTCCCCTACTGAGATGCACAGTCATGTTTTCCCTTTTCTGACATTATTTACTGACCGCCTTCTGTACTTCTGTGTGGGAATGTATGATTCTATCTTCAGTGATGTGTGTTATTTATGAAAAGGGATTTGTTTTGATCCTTTAATTTAACTTGCTGTAGATATTATGCTGCATGCTGTCTCAAAGATGGACAAGGCTGTTTCATTTTAAACAAGAGTGTACAAACCAATTTAACACTTCCTCTACAAACAGAAGAAACTGAAAATGGCTAAATGTATTAACAGCAATATCCAGCTATAGAACAGAATGGTTTGCTTTGCATTCCCATAGAATGTCATATCTTGTATGTTGGTATTTTTCTGCTCCAGTCATGGCCTAATTCCTTGATGGATTCTGCTCATGGTGAGTAATTAATTGAGGGCAGAAAGGAGTCGATAGCTGGCAGCAGTGGGGGTGCAAAGGCTGCCAGCATGGTTAGTGGACCCCTGAGAAGCAGACCAGCATAATCTGTCCTGTCTAGTATAATTACAGGCTACCCAGTGAGAAGCTTCCTGGAGCTTCTTGGGACTTCTGCCATCAAGGCCTGAAAGGCTGTGAAGCTGCTAATTGTACAGAAAATGATCCAGGGTTCCCGTTGCATATGCATTTATTTAGAAATTGCTGAGGGTATGAAAAGAGATGTTACTTAAACCTCATGCCAGGTGCTGTATACTTCACAAAGATTAGTAGTAGCCCTTTTCAAAAACAGTATTTTATAGAAAAAAAAGTGTTTCCAAATAACTTAGAGGTTTCTATCATAAAAACTATTGTTAACATGCTACACTTACCAGCTCTATTTTACTGTTCATAACTGTGATCTTTCAGAGAAGAATTAAACCTCTAAGTGACTCATTCACTGTCACACAATGTGCAAAAGTAGTGTTATTGTATTCAGTCATATTCATCCATACGTTTCATTATTACTGTAACAAGATTATACTACAAAAGTGATGTGCTAAGAATCTCGGAAATGTTCACACAAAAATATAAAGCAAACTCTGTTTTGTGATAGTTAAACTATTTGAAAAAAAAATCATCTGAAACCACTATTTCCTGAAATGTGACAGGTTCACTTACAGAAGTAGGCTGTACTGATATTATTCACTTTGCTGTGCTGCGTTGGTAATCATTGTCGCTGTGTAAATCCAGATGAAGTAAAAAGTAATGCTTATTGCATTAAAATAATGGATCTTGAAAGTGCTTTAAAGTCTGAACTGCAGCAGGTTATGAATTCTGAGATTATTAAAGTACATTTGATTATCTTAATTTACACGACAAGGTCATATTTAAAATTTCTTTAAACAATCAAGTTATCATTTTCATTGAAATTTGTTCTTCCTATATACAAGTTGTGAGAATTTGGTGGACGCAGTTGCATTAATGTTTGGATTTGCATTACTTTAAGACTACTGTAATAAAATATGTGATGACTGGCATTTACTAATGAATTCTTAAAATAAAAATTAAAACTGAAATCTATAAATAAAATGGCATCAGGGTGTAAAGTAAGTTGCACTGCATCTTTAAATTTCACATGATTTAATTGAAGTTACAGAGACAGAGAAGTCTGGTACCGCCATTTGAAACCATGAAGTACACTTTACGTTAAAGGCATGTTGCCAATGCAAACATGTAATATAAATGTCTACTCTGTTGTCCTTCTGTTTCATTTCACTGTAACTTTGTCTTTACTTTGAGTTTTTTTTTAATGCTAATAGATGCATTTTGAACACTTGACATTTTAAGGAAATTACCTGTAAATGTTATTGTTTTTTTTTTCTTTTCTTTTTTTTTACTACTTGCTAAGTTAGAATGGGTGACTGATAAGAAACTGGCTACAAAATCCATCCAGCAGTCATATGTACAAATAGATATTATTGTCGCATACTCTTTTTTTCTGCACTGTTTAAATCATTATATGCAAGGTGAGTTTTAAACTGTTTCACCTCTTCTTAGGACTGGTTTATTTTAGTATCTGTATGCAGACTTGTGCTAAGTAATAAATAAATATATTCAAACCCAGCTGTCTTTTGCTTCTAGTTTGTATCATTTGTAAATGATACTGTTTACTAGATGCTAATTACGCACATGAACTCATGATGTGACAAAATATTGCGGCAATATAAATTGTACGAAAAATAAATAGTAGGCAACAAATGAAACAATTAGTGCTGTAAAAAGCAAGTACTTGTTCATAGTTTCAGGAAAACAGCTTAAAGTCTAATTGTCATCAGTAAACTTGGTAATGCTTGTCCTATGCTAAATGTTATGTGTAGCTGTTTATTGATCAAGGTCTTTGTATGAAAAAGGTATAAGGGAATTTGCATTAGGAGCAGGCACACTTTGTACTAAGAATAAGGGAGCTGGTGAATAATAATTGTGTCACATTTACTAGGATTGTTCATGGATATTTTAAGGTAGATTGCCTATGTATGTATATTAATCATCCAAATGGTACACTCTTGGCTTAGAGTTTCAAAGAAAAGAGGGCTATTCATGAGTCAGTAGCAAGGTATACAGCCCCATCAGGGAGTATCATGGTAGTGAAAAGAAGGACAGCTACTGATGTCTCCCTGTGCACCCCAGGTGGCCAAGTCTATTTATGTTTGTTTTTGTCCCCATTCTGACCTGTTACTGGCCTGGCACCCCAGTACCCTACTTTCATAGTGGGTCTACAAGCAAATCTCCTTCATGATGCAACACCTATGGCAGAATGTATGCAACTTTGCTGAATATGCTTTTGCCAAAGCTACTGGGAGAGACACAAATGCATTTTCTTTTTCTTTTTTTTTTTTTTTCACAAATACATTTTCTGAAGAGTAGGACATTTATAGATCACTGGAGATTTTTATTAAAGTTTCGGAGCTGGTGGAAGAGATAAAGGATAAAATGGGCTTATGGATATTCAGAAGGTACTAGATTCAGTGATTTGTGGCTTTGTGTATGTTAAAGGCTTATATAAGAAGCCATGTCTCCAAATCAGGTTTAACAGAGCTTTTCAGATAAGATGAAATTAGGAAGAAGAACAAGGCAAAAATGCTTGCTTTCCCTATGAGTTTTTGTGCTAGTCATTGATAAAGCAGCCTGATAGAATATTAAGGAGTGTGAATCAAAAATAATAGCAGTCGCGTGTTGCTAGATGGCTGTATGTTAATTTTGGAAGACATTGAAATAATGCTGTCTCAGGTGACTGCAGAGTTTTGAAGAGTTTTGCTTCTCACATTCCAACCTATGCTACGGACACTCCATATTGTCTTTTTCTACACTTTAAGCCTACCTTTTCTAGTATACATCAACTTACTTGACACCTCTCTTTCAGCTCCTTAACTCAGATTACATGACTGATACATCTTCCTTTTCCTAATACATTATTAACTCTGTTTTTTTTCAATTGACTCTCTTTTCTTCCAATACATAATGTACTTTCCTGTGATCTTCTCCACATCTACTTCTTTCACAGACTAAATTTTTGAAACATCTGAGGCATCTTTTACAATACTGTCTCCTTAAATCTTAGCTTCTACTCTAAATAGCTTCTACCCTACATATATCCAGGTGACGCCTTCAGGTGCATCTGAAGTTAACTCCTACTGATGCCTCTAGGCATCAAATATCGCTTGTTCAAATTTGTATCAATAATTCCATGCCATGCTATGTACAAGGTTTTAAAAGATTTCTTTTTTACAGCTTACATAATGGCAAACTCAACTGCATTAATGTTTGACCTATGTCTAGTACAGATAAACAGATAAGAACTGCTGTTTTTATTATGTTAATTTGCAGAGATATAATTTTCAATTTTTATAAATATCTCAACAAACAAGTAACATAGACAGAACTACCTGACCTCATATGAAAGCTCTCAGCTAGATGAATAAAATGCTGTTGACAGTATCTTTGCAACTTGAAAGGTTATTGAGATATTGTAAGTTGTTTACAAAATATTACAAATGTTATAGTTACTGTGTTTACTGTGACTTATACAATTTGGTTTAAAACCTGGACCCAAAAGAATTCTAATACTATAAAAATAGTTTGGGTGGAAGAGTTTGCAATTTATACTTCTTTCATAACACCTATAGTTCCAGAAATATGAACATTTGTTTGAAATATGAAGACATAATTTGATTCTGTCAAAAGGCTTTGGCTTCGCCCATTGAAAGTTACAGTGCTAACTTTCTGAGCTCCATTGCAGTGAATGAGTTAACTGCATAGTCCTTACGGTAATCCCTGATTTATGTTCAGGAATTTTTGAATACACACGTCACTCCACTTATTACTCAAGAAATCTTGTATGGATATGTTTACATGTCAATTTCTTCTTCTCTCTAACTAGATCAATCACCATCTCGCTGCTCCCCCCCCAACACTTTATCATGGTTTCATCACTTTCTCTCTCTCCTCATCTATCCAAAACTAATACTCATTATAACAGTCCAAGTAGCCCCAAACATTTTTGCTTTCCTAATTACTTTGCTTCTCAATCTTAACTCTAGCAATACTTTCATAGCTACTCTACTAGTAAAATATACGATATTTCATTATCAACTCCTTTCACCTTTCTAATATTTCCATATTTAAATTGCCTGTTTTCATTATTTTAATTACTAGAAATCACAAGTAATATTGCAATATCTTTTACAATGTTATATTTTAATTTGCTATATACAAGCCTGTGTCTATGTCTAATAAATGTTCAACATTGTGTCTGCCTTTGCAAGCTATATGCATGTTTCTAAAGGATGTTGATGTAAGCTATTATAAAGCTTTTTTTCTGTCATGTACGTACACTTACCCATATTTTGTACTTCTTCTGATATCATGTAATTGCTTTTTATGTATTTGTCAAAAATTGTGTTAAATGTGGAGCTTTTATCTCCGGGCTTCTGATGAAAAAAAAAAAAAAAAAAAACGGTTTATCCCAGTTCCCTTTTCCCAGTAAATAAATAAATGCTATACTATGATCCCTCTTTTTATGCTTATGAAAATTTTATATGTGCGATGCTACTCTACTTGTAAACTGCATCCTATGATTTTTTTGCGAAATATTGTGTTGTGGAGTTTTTCTCCCAGAGTTTCAGTTGAAAACTGGTCACTTTTTTTGACCTACCCTGATTTCCTGGTAATCAAATGCCAAACTTGAAAAAATAAAAAAAGCATTGTTTGAGTATGTTGCATAACATGAACATAAATTTAAAAATATTTAGTCTGTACCACTGTATCTACATGTTAAGGGACACACAGTAGGGATCTTGTATGCACACAGCTCCCATTTGTACAACACCAGTCCTTAGTGCAATGTAGGCTATGCACCAGTAAAGGAGAGCAAGGCATAGGTAATAAAACTTTCAATGGAGAAGGCATGCCATAGATTCACATGCTGTTCTATGTCATCCCACATATCTCAAAGTATAATGACAACAAAAAGGCTCACATATGCTTACAGAAACAAAAAAAACAAACAAAAAAAAGACCCCATTCCTTTGGAAAACCTATCTACTCTAGAAAGCTGTATACAGGCTTGGGTATCATCTACCATACCCCTTCAAATACAATGCTGCAATGCTGGACATGTATGCCTGTGTTACACAAGTTATAATATTGTGGATGAAACTACCATTGTTAGACATGCAACATACCTATGCATCATGAAATGACCATTGTTAGACATGCAGCATATCTGCACATTATGAAATTACCCTTGTTAGTTATACAGCATATCTGCACATTATGAAATTACCCTTGTTAGTCATGCAGCATATCTGCACATTATGAAATGACACTTGTTAGACATGCAGCATATCTGCACATTATGAAATGACCCTTGATAGTCATACAGCATATCTGCACATTATGAAATGACCATTGTTAGATATACAGCATACCTATACATTATGAAATGACCATTGTTAGACATGTAGCATATCTGCACATTATAAAATGACCCTTGTTAGTCATGCAACATATCTGCATATTATGAAATGACCATTGTTAGATATGCAGCATACCTATACATTATGAAATGATCATCGATAGACATGTAGCATATCTGCACATTATGAAATGACCATTGTTAGACACACAGAATCACGTTATGAAATGACAATTGTTAGAAATGCAACATACCTATGCATCATGAAATGACCATTGTTAGACATGCAGCATATCTGCACATTATGAAATTACCCTTGTTAGTTATACAGCATATCTGCGCATTATGAAATTACCCTTGTTAGTCATGCAGCATATCTGCACATTATGAAATGACACTTGTTAGACATGCAGCATATCTGCACATTATGAAATGACCCTTGATAGTCATACAGCATATCTGCACATTATGAAATGACCATTGTTAGATATACAGCATACCTATACATTATGAAATGACCATTGTTAGACATGTAGCATATCTGCACATTATAAAATGACCCTTGTTAGTCATGCAGCATATCTGCATATTTTGAAATGACCATTGTTAGATATGCAGCATACCTATACATTATGAAATGACCATCAATAGACATGTAGCATATCTGCACATTATGAAATGACCCTTGTTAGTCATGCAGCATATCTGCACATTATGAAATGACCATTGTTAGATATGCAGCATACTTATACATTATGAAATAACCATTGTTAGACATGTAGCATATATGCACATTATGAAATGACCATTGTTAGACATGTAGCATATCTGCACATTATGAAATGACCATTGTTAGACACACAGAATCACGTTATGAAATGACAATTGTTAGAAATGCAGCATACCTACACATTTTCAGACATCAACAGATTTACAGCCTTAGGAGAATGGCAGTATACTACCACCACGGTCCACTGCAGGCCTGTGAGTGACAACTGCTAAAACACATCAGGGTGGCAAGCGGCAAACCTTTGTGGTGCTAGTATTTCTCTGTCATACTCAGAAACAGATCATGGTTATGTCCCATCATTTAGGTCTGCCATGTTGTATCTTGTACAAAAGCAAGTAAATCTTGAATAAAAAGAGGTGCAACACAGAGTGTTATATATACACAGTCAACATTTTCTTCATATAGACTGATTGAACAGAAGGGATTACATTACATATACCTAGATTACAGTTACTCTTATAGATGAAGCTTGCTCAAGTTCTATAACACCCTTACGGTTCAAAATGAATTATAATTTATTTATATTGCAGTGTATATCATATGCTGTTTAAGTAATAGCAACATTAAAAAAAATCAACAAATTAGCGGACAGCAATACATTCTCTTTTACGGTAATTTGTCACTGAGCATATCTAACAGGTCTTTTCAGCAATCCATCCATATCTGATAATGTATAGGTTTTTAGCTAGTTACTAGTCTTACAGTCCAGAGGAACACTGAGGAGCCTTGTCTAAATTCCCATTTGGCCATAAGCACTCTCTGGTTAAGTACTTGCTTTAGGTCACACTGTAGACAAATGAGGGCTAAGGGAGTTAAACCATGTTCCACAGGAACTACAACCTACAGTCTCAACCCTCTGGGCTAGCTGCCAAAGTAAACACTAGGCAATCAGTCCACAGACTAGTATATGCCTAGCCAAAAAACAGACAGTGAACAAAGGTGAAAATCAAACCCTCGAACTTCAGTCTGTGAGGTAAACACCTTAACTGTTATGCTAACCCAATTTGGCCTATCTCAGCATTAAGATATTTGAGAAGAATCAGATAGTACACCCATTTCAGTCATGCTATATTGTTTGGATTTTCACACTTATTGAATACAAGTCACACACCGCTGAATGTGAATTTTTGGACTTAAAAGACAACTATTATAATTCTGCACTAATATGCTTTATTTGACAATTGTCTATGCTGAAAATATAATCACCAACTCTTTCATAACACTCTGGAAGGGTGATGAGGACACTTTGGAAGATTTTGCCATGCATCACATATTAAAATCTGTTAATTACTTTTGGAAAGTCTGCCATTGTATATGGAACCTTGACTACTGGTGTCATTTTGCTAAGTGTTTTTTGTTCCTTGTACATACTTTAGAGTCATCATCTTGTAAAAGATATGATCTTGGTTCATTAGCAGAATTTATGGTTATAGTCATATCTTTGTCAAAAAGATCCTTTGGCATTCTCATCAGCACTGTATCTTCTTTTACAGGAAGTCAGATTTTTGTTCTTCCATCAAAATATAATTTATGGAATGCTTTTTATTTTGTTAGTTTCCAACATCTGTGTACCATTGGTGACGTGTAGTAAATGCATATGCGTTAATCAATGTGGACTTAATGCATACAACCTTCAGTAACTGAGAGACAGTGGAAGCCTGTTATACTCTTGAAAAGGAATGTTTATGTATTCCAGACGGTAAAGATAACAATCAAATGAGGCTGACACTTCAGACTTCAATATATTCTTGATAGTCTTTATTTTTTATTTTTGGCCTGTCCATTACACTGTAGCTAGTGTGGACTTGATGTGGTTTGTTTAAATTTCCAGCTGTACATCAATATTGATTTTTTTCACTGGTAAATCAATGGACAATTACCAGAAATTATATCTTCTGGTATGAATTGATGTAATAATAGGCATTTAAATACATTAATCACAGTAGAAGTAAATATGTCTTTCAGATAAATATCTTTATCATCATCATCATCAATCATTGTCATTATCCTCAATCTCATTTTCTATTGTTAGTACATGATATCAGGGCATCACATACTACTTGATTCAGTGACACTATTTTCTTTGACAGTCATGCTTTACTGTCACATGTCTTCAGAGATTTTCTATTATGTGGTCAGCCCCTTGGCTGGACATCATCATCTCATTTTCCCTTCTTCCTGTCCCTCTCTTTCTCAAATCTACTTTATCAAATAATATTATTTTTCCTACACATGTAGTCAAATCACTGGAATCTGTTCTGCTTGACTTTCCTGTAATTGCACTTTTCTTAGCCCGGGCCATCTTTTTTTACTCCAACTTTTCTTGCACTCCTGTTTTTCATTTTCTTTTGATAACTTCCTGGAATTCTGCATTTGACCATCAGCATTCCCTATGTACCTCATTTCATACCTTGCTCAAACACATACGTATTCTACAGTCTTTACACATGCTGTTCTTAGGTACTGCCATTCTTCTTCTATCCCTCCTATTTCCTCTTCTTCCAGAGCCCCAATTATTTTCTTCAGTTCTTGTGTTTCACTCCAGTCAACTTCCATGTCTTCAGCTAAGTCTCTGTTTACCTTAGAACCTTTTCTAACCAATGCGTGCAGCTAATTGTGGCCAACAGGGGTTTATGTCATTGGGAATGACTTTGCAACTCTAATTTTATCCCATTGCTCCTTCCTTACTAGGAGGGATCTACCTAGGTTTCATACTGGCCATTCTTGTATCTAATTTTGTGACTGTCTCTCCTACTGATCCATGTGTTTTCTACCATCAAGCCATTTGCAAGACAGAAGTCTAGGATGGCCTTTTCTTCTTTATTCCTGTTGAACCCCTATGTGGACTTGGTTTTGCTGCACTGCCCTTTCAGCTTTTCTCCTGGATACATGTGATGGCCAGACTCCTCTGTACCATTATGTATTTGACTTCCAAGTTGCATCCTGTTAGGGAACCTATATTGAGTGCAGCAGATGTTTGGCAAGTTGACTGATTTTAACTCAACAGAGCTAGTCCAACCCAAGCCAGGGGACTGTATAACAGATAGCCAGTAGTTTACTGAACCATGGCTATGTCTAGCATTCACTAGTTAATAGAAGCACATAGACTTCTGCCATGTTTAGCATAGGCCTGATCTGTGGCATAGGTCAGATCTTCAACCCACATATCACAGACAAATACCCATGCCCATTTTTAGTGAAGTCAACCAATGTGACCAAATCAATGAGCACCAGTTTTTGCACTGCTGAGTGGTATTTCTGACATGGCTCACAGTCTGTGATTTGTATTTGCCTATCAAGAGGATACTGCACACTACATTCGATCTCCGACAGGTATTACTTGGAGTCTGTGTCACTGTCCACAACTCCATCCAATTTTCATTGAGCTTGAGGTGAAAACACCCAGCATGTTTTTGGGGAGGTAGGATGAATGCCACAGAGATACAGGGTGAGCATACAAACTTCACACATGCATTCGTTGGAGACTGGGATCAAAACTTGTGCCTTTGCATTGGAGGCAAATGCTTTAAACATCATAGCAAGTGTGCCTCTCCCCAGCTCTCATCTTGATAACTTTACCTCCTATAAGCATACCATGTACAAGATTATCCTTTTATTTTAACTCAATGTATAGTCAAAGTCAAAAGTCAAAGTAAACTTTATTGTCATTTAGAGCTACATATGTATAGCCTAAACAAAATTTTGTGTATCAGCTCAGTTCTTCAGTTTGCAAAGGAAAGTGAAACACATACAAGTGAAACACATACAAGTAGAGGAATAAACATAACTAACAAATGCAATACTACTCAAATACACGCAAGAAAGAGCATATACATTTACCAACACTTATATATGAAAAGAATACCCTCCCCTGAGTTAAACTAACTCGCCTACAAAACAAAAAAACACACTACAGATTGAACAATGCCTAAATTAATTGTCTAATATTGCACTTCAGTGAGTTAATAATACTGACTATGGCTATAATAAATAAATATTGTGCTTATTTGGAATATATGTAAGTACATATTTCACACAATAGGTTCATAGGTGTTTACTAGGGTCTATATTATCTAATCGACTGCTTAGCTTTACGAACGCCTAAACGTTGACAGTGAAGGGTGGAAAATGTACAATCTCGAATGGCCAGATAAGCAAATTCTTTCAATGGGAAAGAATTTGCTTGGCCATTATCGTGAATTTGCACTTTCCCCAATGTAGAGCGATCTTGGAGTTGGTATATTTAGTTAGGGTGGGGACATAGCCTCCCACATCAGGGTGTGTGGGTGGTGAAGCCCCCCACTTTTTTATGGCTTGGAAGTTTATGTTAGTGTGGCATGGCCAAGTGAATTCTTTCGCGATGAAAGAATTCACTTACCTGGCCATTAGAGACTGCAAATTTTTGACCCTCAATGTTTAGGAGTTCGACAAGCTAAGCAGCTGATTAGATAATATAGACCCATTTACTAGGCTAAAGACTACAAGGGCCTTTTTAAGCCTAGCTATGCATCCCAAATCTCTGACAATTTATTTTATTTATTTTATTTTACATTTGTTAACCGGGCTAGTCCAACTGGATACATGTCCATTTTCAGTGGAGGCCCGAGGAGAAAAGCTCCAAGCTTACAAAATATTTAATATCACAAATAAAATAGAAATAACATTAAGAAAGTGTCTAACAAAACATTAATAAAAAACAAAAGCATAAATAAAAACAAAAGATTAGTACATTATATATAAGGGATTTCACTATCTTCCAAACAAGTAAGTCAGTAAAATATAGAGAAGATATTTATATAGAGGATAGTTCGGACATCTACAGGATAGGACAGTATTTTAAAAATACTTTCCTATCCTGTCCTATCCTCAAATACTTTGAGAAGGTCACCAAAGCAATGGATGAGGGCAAAATCATTCAAACTGCCTACCTTGACATGGCCAGTTCTGATACCCTTGATAAATGTAAGCATGGGCCTCAGAGATGAACCATTTACAGCTTATCTGTCTCCATTAGAGACATAGGTGCCAAACCAGGGATGAAGTTCTGGTTTCCCATCCAATTGTCCAAGTTGCACTTGAATTGGGTTAAGGAGGAATTCTGCTTCACATGAATGGGGAGCCTGTTCCATAGACAGGGTAGTCTCTGGGATACAAACCTCTCTCACAGGCAAGGTTTAAGTCTTTAGAATAGGTAATTCTGGGGCTGTTTGTTTTGTGGATAAGCAGGAGGTCCATCAGAGTGGGGTCTGACAATGCCATATATGCCAAGCATAGATCTCCCCTCAAAAGCCTATAGGAGACAGAATACAGGAATAGGGCCTTGATGTGGTCTGCATTGGACATATTACTTAGGCCCTGTATTTTTTAGTGAGGAACCTCTGTGGGTGTTACAATTGTTGACTATGCCTGGATAGGAACATACCAAAGAGGAAATTATACTCAATGATAGGTCTGATGAATGCTGAATGCAGTGGAACAATGACTTCCTTGAACTTAGATGCAATGCCTTTGTTTATAAGTTTCGCAACATAGAATGATTTCCTCACCACTGTAGACACGTGATGACCAAAGGCTAGATGACTATCTATGTGAAATCCTAAGTCACTGACTACTGGGTTAACTCTAAGGGGTGTGTTGTCAATATGATAGTTACAAGGAATGGATGACTTCCCAAAGGATACTATTCTGCATTTCTTGGCATTAATTTTAGTCCATGGCTCTGATACCAGTTGTTTGTCTATGTCATCCCCTCCTGGAGAACATTTGTGTCAGTGTGAGATTCACTGACAGCACCTAATTTGCAATCATCTGCAAATTTAGACAGCCAGAGACCACTGACATTGTCTTTGACTTCTGAGAAGTAAATGCCAAACATGAGCGGTCCAAGGATTGATCCGTGAGGGACTTCAATTGTGACTGGCCTCTTTGTAGAAGTGGACTCTCCAATTCTAACTTCCTGGGTCCTGTCTGTGAGTCAGTTGGCTATCCACCGGGTGACATACGGGTTTGTACCTAACCTCTTGAGTTTGTCAACAATGTCTGAGTGGGGTATTGTGTCAAATGCCTAGGCCATGTCAAGGTAGGCAGTTTGAACAATTTTGCCCTCATCCATTGCTTTGGTGACCTTCTCAAAGAAGCCCACCAGGCTGAGTAGACATGATCTGCCCTTGACAAAACCAAATTGGGTCGGATCTAGTGTCTGGAGGTTCACTATATCTCTTTTGATAATCTCCATGATAATTCTTTCCATGGCTTTACATATAAGACTAGTGAGACTTATGGGTCTGTAGTTTCCAGGATCTGTAGATGGCCCACCTTTGTGCAGAGGAATGACTGTTTTCCCTTCATAGGTTTATAGGTAGGTACTAGACTATCGGCCCAAGGGCTTACATAAGCCTAGCCAACAAGGTTCCCTGGTGTATGCCACCCAAGAAAGTTATTTTTCTGTAAGTAATCCCCGGGGTGTATTTCCTATTTCCCATCCACTCATCAAGATTTTTCTTGAAGAGTGCTAATGAAGAACTTTGATTGACATAGATGGGTAGCCTGTTCCAGAATATGGGAAGTCTCTGGGACAGGAATCTATCCCTCCAGCATGTCCTGTTAATTGTGGTGACAAGGTTTAGGTCCCTAGAGTGTGTAGCTTGGAGAGATTGGGATTTCTTTAGGTGTAGCATGTCCAACATGTCATGAGGCATGAAGCCTGTTTGGAGGCTACAATTAAATAGTAATTCCAGAGGCCCTGATAAGTCATGTTTCATGCTATTTAGAAGGCATCTTGGGATATTGTCTGGGCCCATTGATGCAGTGTTCTTGGTCTTAGAGAGAGAGAGAGAGAGCATTAATGACCTGTTCCCTAGTGATAGTAGAGGGGAGTTATATTTGATGATATTTCCTGAAGGAAGGTTGAGGAGGAGACAGGGGAAAAGTTGGAGCTGAATTTAGGTGTCAGCAGGTTTGCTATATTTTCTGGCTCAGTATAGGTGGCTCCATTTACAATGAGCTCTGCACACAATTTTGTATTGCCTTTGAGAATGCCTTTACCTTGGGAGGCCAAACTTACCTCAAATTTGGCTTTGGTAGACTTTGTTTGTCCTCTGAGTTGTTTGTTTAGTTTGATGAGAGTGCTTTTATCCTGCTTGGTGCTACACCTCCTAATTTTTGGCATGATTTTCTTCCTCCTGTTATACAGCCAATTGATTTTGTGATTCCACCAGGGTGGATTGTTTTTTTAGTTAGTTCTGTACTTCTTCCTGGTGGGTACAGCTGCCTCTAGGCAGCTATTAATATGCTTATACAGGTTTTCTTTGAACAGTTCTGCATAGGCAGAAGTGTTCTCAGGGTTTATTGGGGCTTGACATTTTGCCAGGTTCTCATTTAATAGCAGGAGGTTAGCCGTAGAATAGTTTCTGAATATTCCAGGTTTAGCTGGGGGTCCAGATTTTATTTTTACTTTAAAGGAGACCATTATGTGGTCTGACCTTACCAGAGAAGGCATTACAGTAAGGAATGTGCAGCAATCTCCCATATTAGTGAGGACCAGATCCAGTATAGTTGCACCCCTGGCTGGTGTATTGACGATCTGATTCAGGGAGTTTGTGTTTACAAAATCCAGGAATCTCTGTGCATGTACATTTGGTATTATATATGATTCTCAGTTAAAAGTGGAGTAATCAAAGTCACCCATGAATATGCTATTGTGTTGGATGGTTAGAGTTTCTTCTTCTTTCGGCTTTTTCCTGGTTAGGGGTTGCCACAGTGGATCATCTATCCACTCATGATTGGCAGTGAAGTTTTACGGTGTCGAGTTGCCAGCCTGGCGCCCAACATTCCACAGAAAGCACACACATGCACACACTCACACCTAGGGCCAATTTAGTGTCCAATCCACCTACTACATGTCTTTGGGATGTGGTTGGAAACTGGAGCAGCCGGAGGAAACCCACGTGACCACAGGGAGGACATGCAGACTCCGCACAGAAGGCACCCCAGCAGAGAATTGAACTGGAGAACGTCTTGCTGTGAGGTGGCAGCGCTAACCGCTGCACCACCATGGCCGCCCATAGATGGTTAGTGCTTGTAATAATTTTAAATATATGGTATGGGTTTCCAGGGTCATAGAGGAGGACCTATAGCTTGCAAGGAAGTGGCATTGGATTTTACCTAAGGTGATTTGAACATGGAGCAGCTCAAGAGTATTGTCCTGTTTGACCAGCCTTGGAGTATATTTACTTTTTATGGAAATAGACAAACCCCCACCTTTACTCCCTGTTTGTGAAGTAGCTGGCCTAAATGTGTGGAATGCATTATAACCTTGCACTGCTGGTGTACTCTCCTCGGCTTTAAACCATGTCTCAGTGACCGTACAGATGTCTGCATTCTCTAGGGTAAAGAGAGCTTCTAGGGAGTGGAGTTTTTTTTTAGACTCCTAGCATTGAGCAGTAATACCTTTAGATATTCTTTCTTTTGAATTGCTATGTCAGAAGCACTTTCAGTTTGGCATTGCCTAAAAATGGCACTGTGGGGGAAGACAATGTTTTAGCTAATATTCAAGAACCTAGAGGGGAGAGGTGCAGACCATCCCTGGCAAAGCACCATGGTCTGTTGATCATATCCTTCCATGCTGACAAATATTGCACCCCCTTAGAATGACACCAGAAACTAAGCCAATTATTAAAGTCAATCATCTTTTGTTTGTATTGTGGCACCATCCTTGGAAAAGGTAAAATGTTGCTCAATGCTAGGCTCATACCAGCCTGAGACACATTTTCCGAGATCTACATGATGTCTCTCTTCATATAGTCTAGGGAGGTACCTCTCAGATCATTTACTCCCACATGGACTATGACTGAGTCATACCTGGAATTCTGGTACAATGACCTGAGTAAATGTGTAATGTGGTGGATCCTAGCCTCTGATAAGCAACTGACTGTAACTTTCTCCTTACTCAACCTGGTGAGAGGGACATCGGTGTGTCTCACAATGCATTCTCCAATCACTAGAATGTTGGATTGTGAGGAGACTTGCCTTATGGGCTTAGAGGTAGAGGCTCCATGAGATGTAGCTCTATGTGTTGATGTGGGAGTTGTGTTGAAAGAGCACATCTGGGGCAGCTGAAGGTATTTGCTATGTGTACTTTGTCTAGGAGGTCTATGTGATTTAGGAAGGTTACATGTAAGTGCCTCAGCATATGTGGGTTGATACGTCTGCTTTAAATTGTGCATGATGGGTGCAGAGTATATAGTATCGGCAACCTTATGGACATTAGGAGTACTTTTATGTCAGAGCTTTTCTTCCAGTGACATTTTGTAAATACATCTTTCACATACCATATTAGTTTGTTAGAGAATTAACTGGATGCCAGTAAACATGAGGCAATTTCTACATTCTCTCAGGATGCTCATATCCACCTAGCCAGTAGCAGAGACAGTAGGAAAGTTCATATCCATGGCAACAAACCTGTTTTTATTGATCAGACAGTTGGAGGGAGAATATCAGTCACTGTCAGGAGTATCCGGTTTGCAACTATGGGGATAGTGCTTGTCACTGCAAACTATTTGTCTTGGGTGCATCTAGGTATTGGAGTAATTTCAATTTTCTTTTACAAGAAAAATGTCACTCAGAGTATCTGAGTCTGCACAGAGGGCTGTTAAACACTTGAGGGAAACTAATACATAGACCCTAAACATTTAAGGATGAAGTATTTAGGCAGATATTCTGAAGTTAGAAACAAATCAAGCAATATTTGCTGAAAACAAAGAATTAGCTTGTCAAGAATGATGAAAAGAGGGGAGTCACCTGAATGGCTACTGCCTGGCTACTAGTAGTGTTGGTTTCTCCACAGCTTCACTCTGTTGGGATACAATACTCCTTTGCTTCTTCTGTCACCAGAAGCAAAATGTTAACACCGATCCCAAGAAGAGAAGCAGGCCACAGCCTGTTTGGTGATCCACAGTCTTGTTCCCAATGATGCAAAGGTCTGTAGGTTTGTAGCCTTTTTCTGGTAGATGCTTCCAGTAACAACCAGATGAAAGAAAAAAGCTCACTGTGAAAGTCTGAAGAACAAATACTTTAATAACAAAACACAAAGCTTTCAAGTACTAAACCCTTCTTCAGTGTGATACAAGAACTATAGAAACATTGAATTGAACCATTAAACAGTAAAACAGATACAACCAATTAATCAATTAAGACATAATTCAAGAAAGTTAAAGGTATAAAACCCAACATTAAAGTAAAAACCATAAATACACACACACCCACACACACAAACAAACATAAATATTGAAAAAAGAAAACCATTTATTTTTTAATACATTCATAATAAAACTACAACTGCATTTGTTTCTGTCTCAAAACTGGCTTAACGCTAACAGTAGATTTAAGCCCTGGCTGTTTATCAGCACTCATATATAGAATCCACTCATATTCTGCCATATCCAGCCTATTACTAAGGTCACCCACTATTTTTTTTTTTTGTGATGAGTCCCACAACTGTGCTGTCATCAGCAAACTTGATGATATGGTTGGACTTATGCTTAGCATAGCAGTTGTGGGTCAGGATGGTGAATAACAGGTGAGCTGAGAGAACACATTCCTGTGGAACCTCAGTGTTAATTGTGATGCACTTTGATGTGTTCTTACCCAAACACACCCTCTTTGGTCTCTCAGTCAGGAAGTCCAGGATCCAGTTACAGAGATATTTACTGATTCCTAAATGTGCCAGTTTTTCTATCAGCTGCATTAGTACCACCATATTAAATGCAGAACTGAAGTCTATGAACAGCATCCTCACATAATTTTCTTTGCCCTCTAAATGCTTAAGGGAGATGTGTAATGCTACTGATATGTCATCAGCCATGGATCAGTTAGCTCTGTACTCAAACTGCAGAGGGTCAAAATCAGGAGGTAGGCATGATGAAAGATGCTTTTTGATCAGCCACTCAAAACATTTCATAACAGTGGATGTCTGAATGACTAGTCTGTAATTGTTATGGCTGGATGGAGTGGTTTTCTTAGGTAATGGGATGATGTTAGTTTTCTTAAAGCCTGAGGGTACTTTAGCCATGGCAAGATATTCTCCCTTCATTGGGTTTTATATCCTCCCCCAAATTCTAGTTCCCTACCTTCCAGCCCCTCAAATTACTCTATCCTACTTAGGAGCTGAACCTCAAGAGTTGTCATGCACACCACAAGGGTGGACCAACACTTCATCTCCAATTCACAAGGCAGGTCAAAGGAAAGTCACTGCAGGTCATCTGCCTTAACAGGCAGTTGGGTCCTGGTTCCCTGGTGTAAATTCCCCTCTTCAGACTTTCCTACCAATCTGTATCTTCTCTACTCATCTTTTATAGCCCCTCTCTCTCTCTGATTCAGGTCTCCAGTAATGTCATGCCATTAAATGTTCACATTCAGGACTTTACAGTTCACTCCTCTAAATGTATATTGTCACTGATGTTTATAACACCATTTACTTGGACTGAGTAGGCTCTGTCATATGCATCTTGCATGGTACAGTAGGTTTTCTGTTAGGATGTTACACACTAGCGAACTATATTAATCTAGTAATGGAACATTTCTGAGGAGCCCCAATTCTTGCAATAACTTGGCTGCCCCCCCCCCCCACCAAACACTAACTTGCCTTTTACATCCCCTCTGACTCCAGCAATACATGTTTTCTACTATAAAAACTAACAAGCCTACTAGATAAAAATCTCTCTGCACACAAAAGTACGTTTTTTTGAACAATCTCTATGCAGTTACGCATTTTAGCTCCCCAATGGACTGAGCCTGATAGCTCACTTATCTCCACCTAATTGGCCTATTTGTTCCACAGAAGTGGGAGCTTTGGCATCTCAGCGATTCCTTTCGAAAATCCCAATAATCTCATTTGATCTGCAGCAAAAATCAGATTCTAGCAAGTGAGCTAGCTTGCTTGTCATGCTTCTGGAGAGGCATTCCCCTCCCCTGTGATGGCTCTTCTGAGCTCTACTATGATCTGCCCCCCAAAGGGTCTGCTGCCAAATCTTGAATTCTCCTTGGCTTACTGTGTAACTGCACTGCAGGGAGGGCTCATTATGCTCAAACTCCAAGGGTCAAACAACTGGTGGTCCTGCCAGGCTCATGTGCCATGGTAGTGCCACTACCCTCATCCCAGGATTAGCCAACTGCCAATGGCTGCTCACCCCCATCCTCCCCCCAGCTTCTACTGGTGCCTGAGCCATTATTCAAGCTCAGATTGCCTTTGACATAGTCAGGTCTTTACCTATGTTCATCATGGAGCAGTCTACATACACAACCCCTGGTTCTTAACTCTGAATATCTAATCTATTTAACCAATATGTAGACTAATTAAAGTCTACAGTGGCCAGAATCATGTGACCATTAATCACTGATGAGCAGGACTGGAAGTTATTCATACTTTTGTTTTTATTTCTGTTCAGCAGTTCTACAAGACATATTTATAATGTTCTTTACATGAGCCCCTTGATTGCTCTTCAAAAGGCCTGGAAATCGTCCTCTTCTCTGTATAAAAAACCGTACATTATAATGTAACAGCAATAATTTTGTTCATATGAAAACAACTTTCATTCACGCATTCAGGCTGTATCCATAATTAGGTCTCCTTTCACTTCTTATAAAAAAAGTCAGTTTCTTCATTTTTTTATCCCTTGCTCCATCATACCTTCTTTTCTTTATCCGTTTTATTTTTCTTTTCATCTCCTTGTCTTATTCAGCTTTGTCTTCTTTATCTTTTCTATTATATTTCCTTATCATCCAATACATAGAGATTGGAAATCAGAAATGTACATAATGAAACAGAACTAGTATTTTACCTGTGTAATAAAGCGCACACTTAACTCCTAGTCAAAACCTGTCTCTGTTCTTCTCATCCAGAAGATAAATTACATCCCTAAATATGAACAAGTACTTATTCATACTTGTACCTCCTTACTCTTCCTACTTTAGCGATTTCCTTACTTCAGTCAATTTATCTCCCCCGACTCTCTTCCTAAATATGTCAAAGCCCTGTTTTTTCTATCACTTCATATTACAATTCCTGTTTGTATTATACTAACCTATGTTTAATTTCTCTATAAGCTGACTAAAATTTCTCTAAATATTAAATCATTGTCGTAAAGGTTGTATCTATTCTCAACCAATGCTTTCACATTATTTCTAATTTAGTAGAATTATATAAACTTTAGACTTTTTTATTATTTTTGAAGATAGTAAAACTATTGTTCTTAAAATACTTTTGTAATATTTTGGAACTTTTCCTCCTAGGGCTTCTGCTGAAAATGGTTACCTACCCAGTCAGACTTCTCCAGTAGTCAAATATCAGTAAGTAAATTTAATAAAATGCCTTCTCCTCTTCCTCCACATGTTCTACCTCCTTCTCCTCTGTTTCACTCCACACTTGCTACACGTCCTCCATCAGCTCACCTTGGCTACTCCACAACAGCCTTCTTTTTGTTTCAGTGGGTGTTTATCAGTGTATGGCCCTGTGTTTCTCTTTCCCCTTTCCTTTCTTCTCTTTGGCTGGGGTACTTTGTAGCACCATGCTTGTACATAACAAACTGGTAAATCAGCCCTGGCACCTATACTCTCACTTCCGGGGGGGGGGGGGGGGTGTATGTCAGTCCCCCTTGCTCTTTTCAGTGGATGTATCATTGCAACAACGCATACCTCCACACTTCTCACCTCCTTATTGTCCTATTTCTATTGGGGTTAAGCTTCCCCACCACCTGGAGTAATTAATCCCCAGTACTTATCAGTGTCTATCATAGTTTCCATATGGCATCTGATAGCTTTTCATACTGTGGTAATGATACTCTCTTTATGCTGACTTCATTTTTATAATTGCCAAATACAGAAGGTAGCCTACCACCCCATCCTCTATTTGCTACCAAATCACATGTCCCACCTCTGCTCTTCGTTCATTCATTAAAGTCAAAAATCATCTGCAAGCTTTACATTCATACTCCCCATTCATCATACATTTATTTGATGCATCGTGTCTTATCATCCACTCCTTCACTGGGTGACACTGCATCTTGACAATGATTTGTTTACCCCATATGGGCCATTGATTGGTTCCCCTACCAAGTGCTGTATGGTTTGTATTAAATCCACTATTTTCTTAAACCACCAAAGTGACTCAGACCTGTACACATTTTGTAATGACTTCCCCAAAAATCACTCTTTCTGCCTCTTCTATAGTTTGAAAAGTATCTCTATGGAATCTGTGATCCAGACCTTGTATTTATATGCTCATTTTATCTATCCTTGCTTTAATCTCTACAAATTTATTTTCATTTCATATGACTCACAGATTAATTTTACCAACCAAAATTTGTTTTGTGTTTCAGTATTTTTTCAGTTCACACTGTCTCCTTTTCACATACCCCATATCAGCCTACATATTCCCCACATCAACAGCAATGTTATATAGCTTGTTTAGAATAAATTCTAGCTATCCTTTTGGTTGGCCATATTTTCTCCACTCCTTCTACACTTTGTAGCACAACTAATTGTTAATTTTCTAATCTTATAGCTTGTTATCCACGTCACCAGGCCTCTCACACCACTTTCATAGTACATGCTTCTAAACTCATTCTTCCACTCCTCTTCCACCTTATAACCCAGGCCCTAAAGAAATATATTTTACTTACACCTACAGCCAGGCCACTATAATAACTTAGCATCTCAGGTATTTTGTGACTCACTTTTATCGCCTCTATTTTTTGAACCTCCTTGGCTGCACAGCTGTCCTTCTTTCTCATTTTCATTATCAACAACTACCCCCCTCTTTTTCTTCTATGATCTAAAACAATTATTTTCATACCCTTGCCTCCTAGTCACTTAGCTATCATTGGACGGTGTTTTCTTCATGCACTGAAAACTGTGTGACATTCTAATTTCTCTCTCTCTGACTGATTCTTGCTTGTTAAAGATACTTCTTTCTCATATACCCATGATCATACTTTCTCCTTCAGCTGTTTACTCGCCTGTTACCTCACTTTGAGCAAAAATATGGTCATTTCATCATTCCATTCCTCTATCAAACCTTACCTTTCATACAAACTGCTCTTCTAAGTAACTATCTGCATGGAAGTTTCTACAGCATCTCTCCAGTTCTGAGGTACTGTTACATTCTTCTTTGCAAATTATCGAAAACTTCAGTTAAAATCCAGAAAAGGTAATATCTGGTCACCAGATAACAATTTACATTGGTTTGAGATACTGCACATTCCTATTTGCAAATCATCAGC
This sequence comes from Protopterus annectens, assembly GCF_019279795.1. NCBI lineage: Eukaryota > Metazoa > Chordata > Ceratodontiformes > Protopteridae > Protopterus > Protopterus annectens. The sequence goes on along the minus strand of NC_056744.1, from coordinate 525,058,023 downwards.
AAACTTCAAACAAAATCTGGAAAAGGGCAACTAAACTAATTGAACATTTTGCAATATATCACATACATTTATTCAGTAGTGTAGCTTGCATAGGCCCAAGGAAGTAGCTGCACCTAGTGCAAGATTTTAATGGGCCCAATTGGGAGGTGCTGGTACAGAAAAGTATTTTGATACTCCCTTTCTACAGTAGTGAAAAGCTTCAGAATTTCATGTGTGGTATACGTTTTAAAAGTAGAAGAAATGGGACCTGCCTGTCTGGTTAGCTCCTGAGTTTTAAAAGTGCAGACCATTTTTTTTTCCTGAACTTACAGTTAAAGGTCGCCAGAGCAGTAAATGGCACTGACCTCTAGATGAGCTGCATATGTATCTGTCTGTTTTTGCACATAGCGCAACATCGGGCAGCGCCGCCTAATTGGGTTTAAACTATTCCTGGCTCCACAAAGTCTGCTCTTCACTTTTTCCCTTAGAACTGCTCTATCTCTCAAATTAAACACCGTATTCTCATTCTAAGGCCCCTCACTGGTCAAAATAAGTAATTTTACAAGTTAGCACTAATAAACCAGAAGCACTACTTACTCTTATACTCTCTAAGATTACCTTGTCCCCTATTGGTCCATTTTAATTCAGTTCCCTATATTACTCTAGCATGCCCAAAGGTCAGTCAATGGTTTCCTCTCCAGTCCAGCTGGTGAATCTGTGAATTTTGAGGCAATGTTACAACTGTCTCATGTACACAGACCACCCTCTCCTCCTCCAAACAGGTTCAAATATATGTGAGAGATGCAACCATATAGCCAAACTGGAGGCTGAGCTCTCTCATCTCAAAACTTGTGTAACCAGTCAGGAGAAGGTAACCTCACACAACACAATTCCAGTATCACATAGTCCCACCACAACAGCGAACCAAACACATAAAAACACAAAAACATACTCGGAAGCTCTAAATAAAAATCTACCTAAGCAACAGAGACTTCCAAAGCAGACATCCAAGCAAACACTACCCCAAAATAAAACACGTACAACACATAGCACACAAAGTCAGTGTGCCAAGCAGTCACAGCCCTTAAGGCTGAATAACACACCTGATACTCTTGTAATAGGTGTCTCTATTGTCAGACACATTAACGTCCCACTCACCAGGCTGAATAAAGAGAAGGTCACAGTGAGCTGCCTGTCGGGCGCTAGGATCCGCCACATAACGCAAGCACTCAGGTCACTCCAAAGCAAATACAAATATGACTCAGTCATTGTACATGCCGGCGTGAATGACCTGAGACGTACCTCCCTCGACTACATGAAAAGAGACATAGAAGAGCTCTCTGATCATGTAGCCCAGGCTGGTATGACCCTGACCTTGAGCAGCATCTTACCCTCACTTAGAATGATGCCACAGTATAAAGACAAAATGATCGATTTTAACAATTGGCTAAAATTTTGGTGTTATTCAAAGGGGATCCAGTGTCTGTCAGCCTGGGATGACATGCTCAACAAGCCACGTTGCTTCGCTAGGGACAGCTTGCACCTGTCACCCCTGGGCTTTCGGATATTGGCAAAGGCTCTTGCCACCCCCATAGTGCCTTTTTAGGCAAGGCTCAAAAGTCAAACCCACCTCCATAGACAGCACAAGGAACAAGAAACTAAGGGTAATGCTGCTAAACGCCAGAAGTCTTAACCTCAAGATGCATGCACTCGAAGCTCTCCTCAGTATGGAGAACATCGATATCTGTGCAGTGACAGAAACCTGGTTCAAGGCTCCAGAGAGCACCCCAGCACTACCAGGTTATACCTCATATCATGCTTTTCAGCCCCAAAACCTGGACTGAACCACAAAAGGAGGGGGAGTTTCCATACTTACCAAGGATATCCACAGCTCCAGGTTAGTGGAATTGCACGAAGTATCGGAGACCATCCATGTGTAACTGACAGTGGGAAAGACTGCTTTTCAGTTTATAGCACCCTACAGACCAACCTCTCAAAGTCAGGAATCCCATTTGGCTTTCCTGAAAACATTGGAGAACATGAAGATCTCTCCGAACACCATTATATTGGGTGACTTCAACTACCCAAACATAGACTGGGAGCATTACTCAAGCCACAGCACCTTAGCCCAAAGGTTCCTGGAATTTATAAACTCAAATGCTATGGAACAACTAGTCACCACTCCCACAAGAGGGGAAAACATATTAGACCTGATCATTACCAACATAGGGACTCTATGCTCCATACCAGAAGTATATCCCTCATTGGTAAGATCAGACCATAAATTAATTTCATTGGATATCCACATCCCGACCCCACCCCCAGCCCAAAAAACCACAGTGAAAAACTTCTCAAAAGCGAACTTCTCACTTCTCAAAACCGAAGTGGAATCATTCAAGGCCCCAAGGCCAGTGGAAACTACAGCCCAAACTGAAGAATCCTATATAAACGCATTCTACGAACATCTCCAGGAATGCATGGATCATGCTATCCCAAACAAAATCAAGACCCAGTCATCCAAAGGCAGGCGTCCAGTCTGGTGGACCCCAGCCATAAATAAACTGTACAACAGAAGGAGGAAGCTACTACATGATAGAGCAAAATCCTTAAAAGGGAAGGCATCGCTGATCAGTACTAGCAAAAAATTACGATCCTTCATAAAATCCTCCAAGGCCAGCTTCGAGAGAAAAATTGCACAGGACACTAAAGACAATCATAAGGCTTTTTTCAGTTATGTTAGGAACCTGGGATGCAACTCCCAGACTTGTTCTGAGTTGATTCTAAGTGACAAAAAATACACTGAACCCACAGACATCGCCAATATCATGGCAGACAGGTTCAGTGCAAACTTCTCCACCCCCTCCCCCCCAAAAGAGCAAGTATCTATCCCGACAGAGTGCAGCCTCCCAAACATCTCTGATGCTCAGGTGAAGGCCACCCTCTCCAAAGCAAAAAACACTGCTTCCATGGGACCAGATGGTGTCCTGGGTTGCGTCCTACATGAACTCCAAGAAGAACTAATCCCTCAAGTAAAACTGCTGTACAATCTCAGTCTCACTACAGGATATGTGCCCAAAGAATGGCGTACAGCAACAGTGGTCCCACTCCACAAAGGTGGCGCCTCTGCGGACCATGGAAACTATCGCCCCATAAGCCTGACTAGCCTATTCTGCAAGGCTATGGAGAGGATCATCATGGAACTCATAAACAAAGACATTGGGGACCAACAGACACTAGATCCTACCCAATTTGGCTTTGTCAAGGGCAGATCCTGCCTTTTGAACCTGGTTGACTTCTTCGAAACAGTCACCAAGGCCATAGATGAAGGGAAGGTAGTCCACACAGCCTATCTGGACCTCGCAAAGGCATTTGACACAATACCCCACTCAGGCATCATAGATAAGCTATCCAGCCTAAATATAAACCCCTATGTCACAAGATGGGTCGCAAACTGGCTCAAAGACAGAACCCACAGAGTCAGAGTTGCTGGAGCCATGTCAGACTCGAAACCGGTCACATGTGGCATCCCACAAGGTTCTGTCCTGGGACCTCTCTTGTTCGGTATTTACTTTTCTGAGGTACAGGCCAACGTGGGAGGACTATGGCTCACCAAGTTCGCAGATGACTGCAAACTGGGCACCATAATCGACTCTCCAGCTGACACAAACATCCTTCAAAAAGGTCTTGTGGAGACGGATAACTGGTGCCAGAGCCATGGTCTAAAGCTAAATGCCAAAAAGTGTATAGTCATACCCTTTGGCAAAAACAATGTGCTCACAAATTATCACATAGGTAGTAACCCATTAAGTACAGAGAAAGTAATTAGGGATATGGGGACCCAAGTTGATAGCAATCTCTCATTTGACAACCACATTGCCAAAGTGGGTTAGAAAGACCTTCTACATAGCCCACCTCATCATGAAAGGATTCACATCTAGATCAAGAGAGGTAATCGTGCCCCTTTATTCATCACTCATCAGGCCCATCATAAAATACAATGCCCCCTTTGGGATGTACCTTACCCGACACCTGCAGCAATTAGAAAGACCCCAAAAGTACCTCACCAGGAGGATCAAGGGACTCAAACAGATGCCATATGCTGCTCGGTTAAAAAAACTCCAGCTCTACTCAGTTGCATACTGCCTACTTCGAGGCGATCTGTGCCTGACATATAAAGCTATGTCCAACCCAGAGTTAATGGACATGCTCCACCTCAGTAAATCTAAATCCTTTAGAGCCACGCGCTCGAGGGACTTGAACCTCAGCACAGAAATAAATAGAACATGCTGGAGGGACAGATTCATAACCCAGACGCTCCCTTCGCTCTGGAATAGAATTCCAATTCATGTTAGGCAGAGCACCTCACTGACTCTCTTCAAGAAGAATCTTGATGAGTGGATGGGGGATCGTAGGTTTGTCCCGGGGATTACTTCCGTGTCACTATTAGACAGAGGCACAGTAAACTAAACTTTAAAAAGGGCACAGTATACTCAAATCAAGGGGTGGTGTAAGCTAAACACAATTTGGCTAGGCTTAGAAATGCCCCAGGGCAGATAGCCTAGTATGAACCTATGACCTTGGGATCAACAGTTCAGAGTAATGGTGAGTGTGGAAGAGAGGTGAAGAAGAGAGTACAGGCAGGATGGAATGGGTGGAGAAGAGTGTCAGGAGTGATTTGTGGCAGACGAGTACCAGTAAGAGTGAAAGGGAAGGTCTACAAGAGGGTAGTGAGACCAGCTATGTTATATGGGTTGGAGATAGTGGCATTGACAAAAAGGTAGGATTCAGAGCTTGACGTGGCAGAGTTGAAGATGTTAAGATTTGCACTGGGTGTGACGAGGATGGACAGGATTAGGAATAAGTATATTTAGAGGGTCAGCCCAGGTTGGAAGGTTTGGAGACAAAGCCAAAGAGGCAAGATTACGTTGGTTTGGACATGTGCTGAGGAGGGATGCCGAGTATATTGGGAAAAAGATGCTAAGGATGAAGCTGCCAGGTAACAGGAAAAGAGGAAGGCCTAAGGTAAGGTTTATGGATGTGGCGAGAGAGGACATGCAGGTGGTTGGTGTGACAGAGCAAGATGCAGAGGACAGGAAGAAATGGAAATAGTTGATCTGCTGTGGCGACCCCTAATGGGAGCAGCCAAAAGAAGAAGAAGATCTATGTGTGTGTGTGTGTGTGTGTGCGTGCGTGCGTGCGTGTGTGTGTGTGTGTGTGTGTGTGTGTGTGTGTGTGTGTGTGTGTGTGCATCAGTTACAGGACTTATAGTTTTGGATGTATGGAGATAATAGCCATTGATTATGTCTGGAGTTAAGAGCACTTGTTGAGTCAGATTGTTTCTTACGTATCTAGTTGAAAACTTTGTTGACATGATGCTGGCTGCAAATTCATTTCCTCCTACTCATAATCCTTCAAAATACAGACTGAGAATGAAATGCTTCTCTACTGAATGTATTACAGAATGACACAGACTTTATGAAGGTGAATGTCATTTCTTTTATTTATAAATAAAGAACATGTCTTAAGGGCAGATTCTACTCTGAAGGCATGGCGTCTAAAGATATAGCTGAGGCCTTCATTAAGAGATCTGACTGAAATGGACTTGCTCACCTTTTTTCTGAAAAGTTGATCCACAGTACATACAAAACAGGTGTTAATTGTACCCAGGGAGCATATTTAATCTTAGCAGTAGTACTAAATAAAGAAGGCTCATGCTGAAAAATTTACAGAGATTGAAGCTCTTGCCCCTTCCAGAATAGCAATTACATGGAAATTTATGGAGGCTAAAGGCTGATATTTCTGTATGATTTAGACCTGCCTCACTCCTTCCAGGAATGTAATGATCTAAGAATGCATTTATTAGAGAACTCCACTTGCAGCTATTGTTAACATTTTTCTTGGGTAGAAGAAACTCCTCTGTGAGGTTTCCTTTCCATACTGAAAAGCTTTTCTTACAAACTTTGTTTTTTTTGCAAACTGTCTTTTCCTCCAAGGACAAAACTTTTAATTTGGTGTAGATCTACCTAGAAATAGAATCATACTCACGACTGCACATAGCCTGAAAAGTATAAGGTAATGTGGGGAGACTGTTTAATCTGCCATATGAACGACATCCATGAATGTATAATTAGTTCTTAGTTTAAGCTTTCACTAATTCTCAGATAGCATGACTTTTTTTTCTGCCAGGCTTGCATTGCTTTGCTATTATTTTTAAATAATTACGATTTGGTAATTTCCTTGTCTGTCAAAGCTAAGTTATAGTACAAAGGAACCTACTATTTCAAAGCTGTGTTACTTTTATCAGTTAAATACAATAATATTATCTGTACTCTGGTTTGACTTTATATGTGTATGACACACAATGTAAACGTGTTGCAAATAATGCATATGTTCTGATTGTCATGTATTTCCAAAGTATTCAGAGACTACATTCTGGCACACAAAGGTTAATGCCAGCAGTCCAAATTGTGTGGCACAGCCCAAAGCTAGTTTTCAATGTAATTGGAGGCATTTACATCCATGGTGATTAACTAATTAATGAGTCTGGTAGCACATGTGGCACTGCCAGTGACAAGAGGAGCATACTGTGACTAAGGCCATATAAAATATAAATTACAGTGCTATAAAATGTAGCATGCAAGCAACTATGCACATCCACATGTAAACCGTTAAGCTGCTGTGAAAGATGATACAGGCCTCCTAGCAAATTCCCTATCAATTTTATTCTCATAAATGTAGAAGAAATGAGCAAAGGGATAAACAGAACATAGGAAAAGCAAAAATGGGAGGGGTCGTGAATAAATAGTATATTTTGTGAGGGTGGAGAGCAATGTTTGATTTATTTATTTATTTATTTAGGAAGGGAAATGAAGGATGGAAGTGGAAGGTTAGGATGAAAATAGTGTAAAGGGGTACTAGTAAGGACAGACAAACACCCACACTGAAAACATACAAAGACCAAAAAGATAGGTGTTGACACAAATGGAAGAGAACACAACAGAGAGAGATATACAGTCAGAGGGAATACATTTCATGATGGGAAGACTGGACAACAAACAGAGATTAAAATTTAAACACAAAGAACAGGAACACCAGGATGGAGATAAAACATGGTTTGGATCCCATTCATGCCACCAAGAACAGCACTCAATCAGAGACTGGTCCTCTACATGACTGCCTTCTTCACTGAATCCTGCCTTTATTAGCACACAAGACAGTGCCAGGCAGCACAGTGACTGGCAGCCACACAAAGATCTTCTCCAGGTTGCCAATTAGAGTGTCAAGCTATTGGTCCACCACCATGTGATCATCTCCTCCAGCTCCTGCTATGTAATATACTGGGACCTACAGGCAATGTCCCCAGATGGTGTGAAACCTCCCCTCCAAGGTGCCATTGAAGGCCAAGTCACACCTTGCTGGATGACCCACATCACCGTGTGGAAAGGCAACCCTACAAACAAATGGAGAATCTCCAGGAGAAGGCAGGGCAGAATGACAGTGTGGAAAAGACTGGCGCACCACAGCCACTGCTGTATCATATACTGCATGAAAAATTCTATAAACAGAGAGAAATAAGACAGCTAACATAAATAAATATATAAATGAGGAACAGTGAGAAAGACAGAGATGCAAAAAAATACTATTAGTAACATGCATGATTAACAGGCATTCGTTTAAGTAATTATAAAACTACAAAAGATTTGCTAGTTGTGCAATGGTAAGATGGAGAATATATTGAGTCACTGACACACTAGAAGCAACAATGCAATTGCATAAAGTAGTTCCAAAAGGAAAATGGCTATTACTTATACCCTCTATGAATATTTGTGAATATAATACAGGTGGCATGAGGAGTGGTGGGGGCTGCAGATCCCATGGTAGCTTTGGGGGGTCATTCCTACTGCTATGCCTTATGGCAAATGGCAAATGTAGGTGGACTGTAGCTATTGAAGGTGTGTGGGGTTAACCCCTCCTGCTATGTCTTTTGGCAAAGAGAAAAAGGAGGACTTGGCAGAAATGTCCACCTATGTAAAATGTACATCTCAATATGTTGACCATGCCAGCATGACATAACAATGGCAGCTAAATCAGTGGTATTAACATGTTGTGGGCAAGGTCTATGATATATACTGGAAAGTAATACAAGACATAATAGCCATATATGTGGCATGCCCTTTTATATGCCATAGCATGGCAAAGGGCCTTGTTTGGACAGTGCATGCAGAATATCAGACCATCACTCTGCATAGGACTAAGAGGGTTGTGACAGTGCATTCTTAATGACAGAGGACCAAATCCATGGGTGTGTGGTAGGGCATTGCAGTTGTCCTGATATTTGGTCCAGCTGTGTCAGGTATATGTTCCTTACCCTGAATGTGTGGTCACTACTCTCAGGTCAGATGAGTGGGTCAGTGTCTTTATCTGCATGGACACTGAAGATGTGTCCAAAGGTGAGTATTGCTGTAGGGATTATGTTGTACTAATAACTATTTTTGCAGTAATGCAGGGAAATCTTTATCTATGATATCAAGACATGGCTATACTACTACAGTTATGCACTTGACCCTGCATCTGCAGACATGCTTCCTATAAAAGATGAGCTGATTTTCCTCAGTCTGCTTAGGAATTAAAAATAAACAACAGAAAATGTAAATTTACATAAAGCAGATGTTCTGCAATTACCCTGGCTGTTATGCATTGCACTGCATGACACTAAAATACAGCTGCTATGCATACCTACTGTAGAACTGTGGAATGCTGTCTCTCTTTGCCCCTTCTTACCACTGGTGCATGAAGTCAAAGTGGCATCTCTTGAGTGGACTGTGCCAGTTTCAGTAGTAAATTCACTGTCAAGACAATGTCAGACATCCACGTAATACTGTTGACCCTCATAAGAGGTTCTATGCAGATTGTCCCAGCAATATTTGCACATGATATATACCAAATATTTTGGATTATTTGCAGTGCTACCTGAGAACTATGTCATCCTCAGTGCCTTCAGAAGCCATGGCCACTTCACCGGTCAAAATCTGAAAAACCATGGTGGTTCAGTTGTGTCTATGCATGCTACTACTGCTGACATGTAAGATGCAATGGGGGGTGGGGATGTAATAAGACATTGTGTTCCCACCACCTAGTGGTGCATTATAAACATAGCTTGGTAGGATGATATTTGAGTATGGAAAGTACATTGATATGATTGTGCATAGCCCATAATATCCACTATTTCCATTATTGCTGTTCTGTACTCTTATATGCCACAAAGAAATTTTACATATAGCCACATACCTGCTGGTGACATTAACCTGCCCACATATGCACAATGTGCTTTCCAGCCTCTCATGTGGCTTCACAATAAAGGATAATCTACATAATATAACCTTGGCAATTTTGCAATGTGAAAAAAACTGTGATTTTATAAAAATGTACCAGAATTTGTCTCATTAGCATAATTGCCACATTATTTGCTTTGAAAACTCATTTTAAATTCAGCTGTGACTATTGCATTGCTCATTGCTTGACGGATTCACTGCAGTTGTACCAAGAGTAAGTCAAGTGAAGTGCAGAGCATTCCTCTGGAATTTGGAAAACATTACAGCTCAGGTAAGTGTACAGGGGATAGTATCTGCACATGTTATGGGATGGGTTTGATACTTCAGCTGAAGTTCTAATGTTCATCGTCGAATATAAGGGGATAACAGGGTGCATTAATAAAAACTGTCTGCTGACTAAGGCATTTGTGCATGGAAGGGGACTGGTAATATGCTATGGAGCCCCTGTACTTTATTTGTATCAGCATTATTAAGGTTTGCAGTTGGTTGGGCACTTATCTAATTTGCATAAGTCTTATAATGGGGGTCTCAGATTGCTAACTACCCCCTGTTTTTCACTGTATCGTGGGATAGAGAGGAACATTAAGATTCTGAAGAGTTCATTCATTGTCTCCCTCTTGACTAGTGTAGGTTTCTGCAGGCAATTTTTTTTTTTTCAAAATGTGGATTCAAGGTTATTTTTTTTTTCTCAAAATGTTTTTTTTTTATTTTTCCGATACATTTGAATGAATTCCATAGTATTTATACATAACATCTTAAATAACTATGTACACTATTTACATTAGCCTGACACTATAACAGATCTTAATGTATACAGTTACTTTATAATTATGTCCAATCCATTATCATAGTGTCTGATCAATTATTGTATAGTGTCAATCAACAATAAGACTTTTCCCCAAGAATTGTTGATAAATGGCTTTGGATAAATTCTTAGTTCTTTCGTTTTAATTTCCAATAATGCTGTGGTCTTCAGTAGGCTGTAAAAGTCTTCCAAAGTTGGTATTGTGTTTGTATTCCATTTTCTTGTAATACACTTCCTTGAAATTACAAGTATAGTCCATGCTAGATACATGTTTGACCTATTCAAATGAGGACCTTCGTTCACATTTAATAATACAAGAGCTTTAGTTAAACAAAATGATTAATTTAATAAAGCTTTTAGAAAGTTATTAATACCATTCCAAAATGGCTTAATTTTAACACAAAGAAATGTGGTTCCAATCTGCATTTTATACTTGCTCACATCTCCAACACATTCATTTTATGGAAGAACTAATTTTACTGATTCTGTCTGGGGTTAAGAATGCTCCCTGCAAGCATTTCCAATTAAAAACTTCCTAGTATTGTGTAAAGGATGTATATGTTAAAGGTAATAAGATATTTGTTTTAATATCTTCAGTTAACTGTATCGAGTGTCCTTTTGTTATATATTTCCAATACAGGGTTTTGGGTGTTGGTTTATAGTTTATCAACACTTTGTAAAATTTTGAAATACTGTTTCCCATGTCAAAGTCATTATATATGATTTTGTAAATGTATTTCATAAATTTAGGTATTTCTTTAAATGAAGAATTGTCAATTATTCTACTTAAATCTTGCAAATATGACAGAATACTCTGTAAAGTCAGCCAGTCCTGTGGAATTTTGTATGTTGTTATTATTTCTTGCATATCTAAAACTTTTAGTTCTTTGATGCATTGTAGCCAACAAACAAATCATTTCTGTTCCCAGGAATTAATAATTTCTCTATATATTTTATGTGGAAAGTCTGTGTGCATTCAAGGTTTTGATTGCCAGAGAGAGGGGGGGGGGGACATTTTAATTTATGTTACACTGGCATAATGGTTAAGGCCTTCACCTCACAGATGCAGGGTACAGGACTTGATTCTGACCTCTAGATATTGGCCAGGCTTGTAATAGTTAGCAGACTAATGGCCTACTATGTAACTTTGAATCAACATGCTGTGAAGCATCACATGCACAGCAATATTTTGCTGAATGTTTCTGGATGATAGCAGGGCACCACTAAAATGCCTCGACAGTGGAAACATGATTTTAGCAATCCAAGCATGTGTTCAGCACTGATTCAGATCTGTGGTACTGTGGTGTTGTAGGCTTTCTCTGCCACCGACTGAAGGTTTCTCATTGGTGTCACTAGCTATGGTTCCAGGTCATATCTGGCATCACCTGTAACATGTACCAGGAATAAATCACCCCACACAAATTTCTGTTATTGGTCAGATGTACTAGACATGGGATTCATAGACATTGCCTGGGTAGAGCAGTGATATATTATGTATCACACAGTGCATCGTAGACCACCTGACAATTGATGGAGTGGAATTCCTTACAGGTGGTATATAATTCTCTCTGTGTTCTAGCTGGGGCCTTTATGGCAGTGCAATATGTGTACAGCTAATGTCTCTCAGGACCTCACAGAAATGGGCTATATAATAAAATGTCTGTGATGTTGTTTCATTCCTTTGTTGCATAGGAA
>NC_056744.1:524976212-525041212 GCF_019279795.1 Protopterus annectens | reverse complement strand
TCGGCATTCGGACAATTGTGTGTTCGAACTAATAAGATAGACCTCATCTTTGCCCCAGATGACCATATAAGATTCCTCATTGTTCTAAATGATCCCCATATTAGCAGAAAACTCCATTAAATTGGGATGCCTATATCTTGAGTGCAGGATATCCTAAAAAATTCCTAGACTTAGCAAACAAAATACCTGTGAGCATTTGGTAAACAAATCCACTAGACATCATAGCATTCTTGACTTAATTCTTACAAATGTGGCTGCTTCTTGAATTACTCCTCTGGTATCTTTTTCTCCAGTAAAGTCTGACCACACAAACTTGAGAACTTCTCTTTTAAACTCCACAAAACACTTACACCAAACCCCATTAATGTAAAGTCTATAAACGTGCCAGTCTTGCCAAGCTCTATGATGAAATATCAGAACTCACTTATGACTACACCTCCCCTGATGTTATTACAGCAGCAAATTTTATTAACGAAATCTTTACCTCTTTAGAAAAATAAATACAGCTAGCAGTCTCAACCAGAATCAAGTATCATGGGAAATTCAAAAATATACCATCCTGGTAATCTACTACAATAAATAAACTCTACAACAAAAGAAACTCCATAAATTATGCAGAAGATTCAAAACTGAACTTGTAAGGAAAATATAAAAAAAACATAAAAAAATGGGTCTATATCATATGAGCAAATCACACAAATAGCGAACATTCATAATATCAAACGTACTGGACCTTGAACTTCCTATTGTGGGGGGCTGTACCCACCACACTCCCGCTAAATATGTATTCCAACTCTGAGATCGCACTACAGGAAAGGTCACATATCCCATTCTTTACTGTACTGCAATCTTTAAAAAGCACTTTGAGGTCTGGTATGTTTGATATTATGAGCGTTCGCAATTTGTGAGATTCATTCATATGATATAGACCCAAAAAACACTGTGAAGTTTGCCCTAACCCTTTAACTTAGTCTCTGAAGCCAAAGATAATTATAAATCCTTCTTTAGCTATGTTAGGAAACTAATAAAAATACCCCACATTGATTTGATCTTATTCAGACTGATGCCTCCTACTCTAACTTCTTTAATTTTTCCAAATACAGATTCAATAAAGCCTAAACTAAGTGTACACTGTGTGTACACAATATGTATTCAAGAACATCCCTACCACATTTTTGTACTTTCTAGTCATTCAGAAAGATTACACTAAGTGTACATATAGTCTACACTTTGTGGTAACCTTTATGAGTCCCTGTCAATATTTAAAGCTGCAAAAAAATCAGTAGGTAAACTAAAATTAGGAGGAAGAAGGCGTGAGTCACGACTGTGTTGTCTGTTTACTCAGAATGTAGGCATTATTGAATCCCAGGGCAAGTCTTTTGGGTTTCTAATATCATGACAGAAATGGACCCCATTCCTAAGTCAAAGTATGATTAAAGTTCATGAAATTAGTATTGTTTCAATCTTTAATGTTAGCCAGAAGTGCTCTTCAAAATGCTCGCAATCTGCCCAGTATTGACTCCTGCAATTCATATGAAGTTACATGAACTGGTAGCATATCTAAATTGCTCCTATTACAATTGGAACTGTCTGCATATCCTTTTTCTACATTGCTCTCATTTCTGTCTCAAATCCTGATATTTTATGACTTTGTGTTTCCATCTGAATAAGACATTGTAGTCACTGGGTGTAGCAAATTCAATGATCAATGCTACTTTTGTCTTCTTTTCATGAACTACTATATCTGGTTTTCTTGCCTTTATTTTTTAAACTGTTGGTAATGGGTGATCCCATGTAATATAAACATTATCATTTTCTATACTACTTTGTGGGTCATGTTTCCAATGTTTTTCAGCTACTTCAATATTATAATGTTTACACAATTCCCAATGCAACAGTCTTGCCACATTATTATGTCTTTCAGCATACAGTCCTTCTGCCATTAATATATCACAATCAGCAACTCAATGGCTCACTGATGGAACACATATACTCATAACAGGGGAATCCACTTCCAACAGCAGACCAGTGGTGTTCCACAGGGATCAGTCCTGGGACCTCTACCATTTGGAATCTATTTCTCCAAAGTACAAGCAAAAGCTAAAGGTCTGTGGCTGACAAAGTTTGCTGATGACTGCAAACTGGGAGTGGTCATAGAATCTCCAAATTATGTCAACATACTACAAAAAGGTCTTACACAAACAAATGATTGGTGCTAAAGTCATGGCCTTAAACTCAATGTAAAAAAATGTGTTATCATCCCTTTCAGTAAGAGCGATGTTCCTGCTAACTACCACATCAATAGCAACCCTAAGTATGCACTCAGTGGTGAGAGACCTGGGCACACTGGTTAACAGCAACCTTACCTTTGACCACTATTGTCTCCACAGTGGTAAGAAGGGGATTCTATACTACTCATCTCATAAGTAAGGGCATTGCCTCAAGAAAAAAAGAAGTTATAACCTCCTTGTACCCTTCCCAAATCAGGCCAATAATTCAGTACACTGTTCCTTTTGGTATGTACCTTTCCTGCAGCAACTAGAGAAACCATAAAGCTTCCTCAGAAGGAAAATTCAAGGTCTTCAGCATCTGTCCTATGTGGATCATCTGAAATCACTGTCACTTTATTCTGTTTCATACAGACTACTCAGAGGCAATCTCTGCCTTGCATATAAGGCAATCTCTTACCCTGCTTGACTGGAAATGCTGCATATCCACAAGTCAAATGGTACATGGGTTACTCACTCTAAAGACCTTAACCTGGTGTGTGACATTAACATAACCTGCTGAAGAGACAAATTTGTCTCCCAGAGGTTGCCATATCTTTGGAACAGACTCCCACTTTATGTGAAACAGAGCACCTCACTGGCCCTCTTCAAATGCAATCTGGACATTTGGATGGGTAACCAGAAATTCAACCCCAGGGTTCTACTTGTTTCCTCTTGGACAAAGGGGAAATAGGTGCTGATTGGGGAAATAAGGGTAGAACTTGGTAGGCTTGTAAGCGATGCAGGGCCATTAGCCTAGTAACTTCCTATGATCCTATGATCCTATGTGCAACTGTTTCCAGTTCTGTTTTACAAAACCTACACTTGTCTGTTTTTCCCACATGTTCAATGGACTTTGCAAATCAAGATGTATGTAGTCCACTAACTTGGGCTGCCAATATTAACCTTTCATCTTTTGGTTTAAATTCACCTCTCCTTAACAATTCCTACATTCATTCCTGATCAACATGAGGTAGTTTCAAGAGTTTTCTATATTTGCACCTATATTTATGCATTTTCCACATGTATTGTCTTTTTATCTGATGTTTCACCTTATAGTCTTTCTTTTGTTGTTTGCTGCCTGATTTTGTATACTTCTGGTTTGATTTCCATTCCCGCTTGCTACTAATACGCTTCTGCTAAATAAGCAGGGAAGTCATCTAAGACTTATTTTTGTCATGTTTTAAAACTTTCACAATGTTTGGGTCTTGTAAGGTCAGCAAATATGTATGCAGTCCTACGATTGTAGAACTATACATGTAATCAGTTTTGAAGAGGCTCATACCTCATTCAGAATAGGGAATATAAACCCGTGATTCAATAAACTCAGTGTAGGCCTCATGCAGAGCCAACACAGAGTTTACGTGTTTGCGTGATGGTGCAAGGAGAGCTGCACTGTGCAATGCATATTAATGAAGCATGGCATACCAAATTACATTTCAAGGCACACCACAGTGTTGCTGGCCATAAAACCTCATAAGCAAACACGGATAGCAATTCCATGTAAAGGAAAGCATCTATTTGCGCAGATTTGTGATCATCAGGACATTATGCATATTGAAACCTTGTGCAAATGTGGATGGCAATTCTGTGTAAGAAAGAGCAACTATGGGGCATGGATTTGTGTACAATGCCACACTGATCACCAGCGATTTTAAAAATAGCCATCATTGTGTTAGTGCAACACACCTGCACAGAGGCCAACTTAATAAGAGGACAAATAACCAGTAGTAGGGACATATATGGCATAGATGTCACAAGGAAATGTGTTAGAATGTAACACTTGCAACTTCTTAGAATGATAAATGTGGACAAAGCTACAATAATGGGGGGATAAAGGGCCAGAAATAAAGACAGATTTTTAATATTGCACTGACAAACTTTGGAAGTTGATAGAATATATAGGTTCATAGGTGTGTACTAGGCTAATGGCCCTGGATCCTTTGCAAGCCTAGCCCATAGGATTACCCTGGCATTGTGCCACCCGACCTTAGTTCCTAGTGCCTCTGTTGAGTAGAGCCACTGGAGTTATCCCCAAGGTGAATTTTCTATTTCCCATCCACTCATCAAGATTTCTCTTGGAGAGGGCTAGTGAAGTGCTCTGACTGACATATAGGAAGTCTATTCCATAGCATGGGTAGTCTCTGGTTTATGAACATGTCCCTCCAGCATGTTCTGTTGATTGTAGTAATGAGGTTGAGGTCTCTGGAGCACATGGTGTAGAGGGATTGGGATTTCTTTAGATGTAGCATTTCTAACAGAGCTGGGTCAGACATGGCTTTGTAAATCAAGCAGAGATCGCCTCTAAGTAGGTGATAGGAGACAGAGAATAGTTGGAGTTTTTTGAGTCTGTCCATATAGGACAAGTGTTTAAGGCCTAGGATCCTCTTTGTGAGGTACTTTTGTGGCCTCTCCAGTTGTTGCAGATGTCTAGTGAGGTACATGCCAAATGGGACATTGTACTCCATGATTGGCCTAATGAGGGAAGAGTAGAGGGAGACAATGACCTTTTTCTTCTTGGATGCTATACCTTTAGTAATGAGATGTGCCACATAGAAGGACTTTCTGACCACAGTGGCAATGTGGTGGTCAAAAGAGAGGTTGCTGTCAACCTGTGTTCCCAGATCTCTTATAATGCATTCTGTGTTCAGTGGACTACCATCAATGTGGTAATTCAAGGGAACCAGGTTTTTCCCAAGGGGGATGATGACACATTTTTTTTGGCATTGAGCTTAAGGCCATGGTTCTGACACCAGTTGCTGGTGTCACTGAGGCCATTCTGTAGGATGTCAACATCACCTGGGGAGTTAGTAATAGCTCCCAACTTGCAATCATCTGTGAACTTTGTCAGCCAGAGTCCCTTCATGTTGGCCTGGACTTCAGAGAAGTAGATACCAAACAGGAGAGGACCCCGGACTGAACCCTGTGGGACTCCACTCGTGACTGGTGGCAGTCTGACTTGAAGTCAGCTACTTTCACACTCTGGGTTCTATCTGTGAGCCACTTTGCAAATCATCTAGTGATACAGGGTTTGATGCCTAGCTTAGTGAGTTTTTCTATGATTCCTGAGTGGGGAATGGTTTCAAAGGGCTTGGCCAGATCATGGTAGGCTGTATGAACCACCTTTCCTTCATCCACAGCTCTGGTGATTGACTCAAAGAAGTCAACCAAGTTGAGCAGGCATGATCTACCCTTCACAAAACCAGACTGTAGGATCCAGAATTTGGAGATTCCCTATATTCTTGTTTATTAGGTCCATGATGATGTGTTCCATAGCTTTGCATATCAGACTCATCAGGCTAATTGGGCAATAATTCCCGGGGTCTGTAGTTGCTCCACCTTTGTGGAGAGAAATTACTGTAGCAGTGCACCATTTGGTAGGGACAAAGCCTGAGTTGAGGCTGTGATTAAAGAGGGCACACAGGTGAGGTGCCAGCTCACTCTGCAGCTCATGTAGAACACAGCCAGGGATATTGTCAGGTCCCATAGAAGTTGTATTCCTGGCCTTGGACAGAGCTGTTTTAACCTGTGCAGCAGTAATACTGGGTGCCTGGCAATCTACTGGTACTGTGATTGGTCCTTTGGGGGGGAGGGGTAAAATTAGCACTGAATATGTTGGCCAGTATATTGGCAATATCTGTTGGCTCGGTATAGGAGTTACAATTGTGCAGTAGCTCATAGCAAATCTGGGTATTGCTGTGGAGATTCTTTACTTAACTATAGAAGGCCTTGTGGTTGTCTTTACTATCTGCTGCAATTCTGTTTTCATAGCTAGCTTTAGAGGATTTGATGAGGGGAACTCAACCTTTTGTTAAGGCTGATAAGGAGTTTTTCCGGTCATGGGACTTCGGCTTATTCCGCATCAGTTTCCTCCTTCTGTTGTAGAGTTTGTTTATGGCAGGGGACCACTAGATTGGCTTCCTTTCTTTTTTTTGAGGAGAGCATCTTGGTTCTATTGGTTATGGCGAGATCCATGAATTTCTGTACCTGTTCATACAGTGCATTGGTGTATAATTCGGCAGTCATGCAACTATTCTCCATTTACATGGGTGCTGTGAAGTTAGCCACTTCCGTTTTTAGGAGCCCAAAGTTAGCTTTGGAGAAGTTTTTCATGGTGGTTACCTTTGTGGGGGGGGGGGGGGGATTTGTATTTCCAAGGTGATTAGTTTGTGGTCAGATCTAACCAGGGAGGTGCTGACTATTAGTGTAGAGCAATGGTCACCCATGTTAGTAATAACCGGGTCAGTGATGTTGCTACCTCTAGGGGGATAAGAATGAGCTGGTCCAGAGCATTGGAATTAATGAATTCCAGAAAGCATTGGGCAAGTGTATTGGTACATGAGTAGTTTTCCCAGTTAATGGAGGGGAAGTTGAAGTCGCCCAGTATGAGAGTGTTAGATTGGACCCTAATATTCTCCAGGGTGATTAGGAGCATGGAGTGTGAGTCTTGAAACATGGTTGGGGACCTATAGCAGGCTACGACCTGAATTGCTGTCTTACCCGATGTTAGCTGCACCTGAGGTATCTCAGATGCGTTATGTTTGGTTAACAGTCTGGAGGTGTGCGCATCCTTTAGGAATATGGAAACACCACCGCCTTTGGAGCTTTGGTCCATGTTCTGGGGCCGAAAGATATGGAATGAGTTATAGGCTGGTAGTGCAGGGGTGCTTTCTGCTGCTTTGAACCAGGTCTCTGTTACAGCACAAATGTCAGTGTTCTCCATTTTAAGGAAGGCTTCAAGCGAGTACATTTTGAGATTTAGACTTCTAGCGTTGAGCAGCATAACTCTCAGATTGCATTTGTTTGTAGCTGTTATGGTGGTAATTTGGTCTTTGGAACACCACCTAAAAAGGCACTATAGGGGTGGCAAGAGCCTTGGCCAGTATCCAAAAGCCCAGAAGTGACAGGTGTAGGCCGTCTCTGACAAAGCATCGAGGTCTGTCAGTCATGTCATCCCAGGCAGACAGATACTGGATCCCCGTAGAACGACACCAGAAACTTAGCCAATTGTTGAAATCAATCATTTTCTGCTTGTACTGTGGTATCATTCTGAGTGATGGTAGGATGCTGCTCAGGGAAAGGGTCATACCAGCCTGAGCTACATAATCCAAGAGCTCCTCCATGTCTCTTTTCATGTAGTCCAGGTAGGTACATCTCAGGTCATTCGCACCCACATATACAATGACAGACTCATATACGTGTATATTGTTGAGGGACCTAAGTGCGTGCGTGCGTGCGTTATGTGGTGGATCATGGCACCTGACAGGCAGCTGACTGTTACTTTCTCCTTATTCAACCTAGTGGGACATCAGTGTGCCTCACTATCGAGTCATCTATGACTAGTGTGTTGGGCATGCTGTTTTTCCTTAGGGGTTTTGGTTGAGTGGCACACTCTTTAGGACAGTTATGTGTCTCATGATTAGTGTTGTGTTGTGTTCGGGTGCATTTTGCCTTGGAGGTCTCTGCTGTTTGGGTAGATTTTTATTGAGAGCCTCTGCAAAGGTGGGTGCGTGGTTTGTGTTTTTATGTGAAGGCAGTGCTGCTGTATCTTCTGGAGGGCTATGTGTTCCATGTGGTGTGGTGCAAGGGTTGACCTTCTCCTCTTGGCCAGCTATTCTGGTCTTGGCTGGAGAGTGCATGGCTTCCAGTTTGGATATATAAGTGCATCTCTCACAAGTCTGAGTGTTGGGAGATAAGAGGAGAGGGTTGTCAGTGTACATGAGGCAGTTGCTGCATTGCCTCAGGATGCCCAAGTTCACCAGGTTAATAGAAGAAAAGCACATGGAACTGACCTTTAGACATGCTTGGAGGGGTGGGCATTAATAAATACTGGAGCTGTTTCCTTGAAGAACGTTTAGTGCTGGTAGCACTTTTGTGTGCTACAATAATTGCTACAAGAAGTCTGGTAAAGAGCTAAACTAATAAGCTAGCAAAAGTGCAGGAAAGGAGAGAACTAGCAGATATAAGGGAAAAATTGAAGAGCAGACTTTGGCACCATTCAGAAGCTTACAAACAGTTCTGAACACAACAAATGTTTTAAACCAAAAAGTTGAAAGAGATGGAAAAAACTGCCCAAACAGCCAATAACCTACAATTTCTGGGCCAGAAACCACTCCTCTTGTGGTAGATAGGCTAGCTAGTGCTTACCACTCCCACTAATGAGCTAGAAGGCTTTCCTCCAACACAGAAATGCTTGGGGCAGCTCAGAAGCTTATAAACAGTCCTGGATACAGCAAATCTGTACCTGGACTAGACTAGTTACAGGAAAGGTGAGTAACAAGCGCAAATGCGGGCTTTTAAATGAGAAAGTTGAAATAGATGGAGAAACTGACCAAACGGCCAATAAACTACAATTTCTGGGCCAAAAGCCACTCCTTTTGTGGTAGATAGGCTACCTAGTGCTTACCACTCCCATTGATAAGCTAGAAGGCTTCTCTCCAACACAGAAAGGCTTGGGGGGCTCAGAAGCTTACCAACAGTTGTACATTAGCATTAACTTTCTGAAGAGCATGAGGTTTGAAACTCAAATGTCAGTCATCAGTTTCTGACTACACTCTGCAATGACATGGCAGTGATTTGCCAGGAAAAAAATGTTATGAGGAAAAGATAATCAAAATGAGACAAAACGTGGACATTCTGCACAGATCAGGACAGTTGAAAGGTATGCATGCAAATGTATATCATATTGAGTCACATCAATCCAGAGATCATCCCAGTGATATGGCAGGAAGTCAGATATTTGTTAAGGAAGGCATCTGGACATCCTGGAAATATCTGGGAAGTTGAAATGTATCAATGTGAAGTATATGGTCCAAACATAGTACATGACAATGTACCTACAGTGCAGAGTATTGTGATGTCTCATTCCTGGCATTCTGTATAGAAGCTGTGTTAATTATCTGTAACAGAACATGGGACTTCCATGTACAATGATCACCCAGGGAAGTGTGTGTATTGAATAGGGACAGACAGATTAATTGTAGGAATGAACACAGGGAAAGAGTACAGGTGAAACTCATGCATGTAAAGCAGAGGATGGCATATCAAAGGAAGATGTTAGTAGCAGCAGCATCAAACACATATCTGTATGGTACAGCATAGACTGATAAGTGAAAATGTGTTATCTGTGACTGTCACACAAGGTGACATAACAACGGGGGAATGTCTTTGTGAGATAATCATCCTTACATGAATAATGCAGAGGACATCTATCAGGCATCGGACATACAATTGGGGTAGGGTGCATATTGGGAAGTTGTGCAAAATGATATACCTGAATATGAGTGTACTCTCAGTAGAGGTCTCCAGCAAGGTGGTCACAAGTAAAGGTCATGGCAAACATTGCAAGAACCGACAACAATTATGGACAATATCAGAATAATACCACCACTAATCCCATGCCTCTGATGTAACATATGTGATGTGGAGTGATAACAGATGAGCCTGCACATACACACTTGATAACTGTTATGACACATCCACACTCTATGAGGATAACCACACATGCTATCCTGGTACTGTAATGTCTGCAGGAGGTGTTAGTAGGGACACTGCTATACCTGTATGTGACAGCATGGTCAATACAGGCTACTTGTCTTGTGTGCATGGCATATATCTATGGCACAATCCACATTGTTACAGATAACATACATGCCATTAATGTTGTTAGACACCAATGTATGCATTAACATGAAACATGACCTATCAGGCACTCTGACATTGCTATTTAACTGTAGCCTCCAAATATGCTTCATGCCTCATGAAAGGAGAACCAGCAACAGTCATCCCTTTGCACAAAGGGTGCCCATCTACAGACACAGGAAACTACAGACTAATAAGTCTCACTAGTCTTATGTAAAGCCATGTAAAAAATTATCATGAAAATGATCAGTGATCATATGGTAAATGTGCAGACATTAGACCCAACCCATTTAGGTTTTATCAATGACAAGACATGCCTACTCAACCCGGAGGACTTTTTTGGAAAGGTCAGTACAGCGATGGATGAGGACAAAATAGTTCACACTGCCTACCTTCACCTAGCCAAGGCATTTGACACCATACCCCAGTTGAGCATTGTTCACAAACTGAAGAAATTAGGTACAAACTCATATATCACCCAGTGGATAGCCAACTTCCTCAGAGACAGTACCCATGAAGTTAGAATTGGGGAGTCCACCTCTACAAAGAGATCAGTCACAAGTGGAGTCCCTCAGGGTTCTGTTCTTGGACCAGTCCTTTTTGGCACTTACTTCTCTGAAGTCAAGGGCAGTGTCAGTGGTCTCTGGCTGACTGCATTTGCAGATGATTACAAATTAGCAGCTGTCACTCAATCCCACGCTAACACAAGTGTTCTCCAGGAAGAGCTCACACAGACAAACAACTAGTGCCACAGCCATGGACTAAAACTAAATGACAATAAGTGCATAATGGAATCATCAGGAAATCATACACTCCTGGTAACTATCACATTGACAACACTACCCTTAGATTTGACCCAGTAGTTATGGACACACATAGACAGTAATCCAGCCTTTGACCATCATGTGTCTACAGTAGTGAGGAAATCATTCTATGTTGTGCAACCTATAAACAAAGATATGGCATCTAGGTCCAAGGAAGTCATTGTTCCATTGTATTCTGCATTTATCAGGTCTATCATTGAGTACAATGTCCACTTTGGTATGTGCCTAACCAGGCATATCCAACAACTAGAATGTCCAGAGAAGTTCCTCACTAAAAGAATACAGGGTGTAAGTAAAATGTCCTGTGCAGAAAGCCTTAACGCCCTATCCCTGTATTCTATCTCATACAGGCTTTTGAGGGGAGATCTATGCCTGCCATAAAGGGCATTGTCAGATCCCACTCTCATGGACTGTCTACATATCCATAAGACAAACAGCACCGGAATTACCCATTCCTGTGATATAAATAGGATCTGCTGGAGAGACAGGTATGTATCCCACAGACTACCCCATCTCTGGAACAGGCTCCCCATCCATGTAAAGCAAAGTTCCTCCCTAACCCAATTCAAGTGCAACTTGGTCAGTTGGATGGGGAACATGAAATTCATCCTTGGATTAGTACCCATCTCTCTAATGGACACAGGCAAATTGTAAATATTTCATCTCCCAAGCCCCTTCTTGTAAGCGTTTCATCTTACAATCAACTGCTTGCACTATCAAGGGTATCAGAACTTGTCAGAGATTCAGGATACATGGCTAGGTTTAAAAAGTGCCTCCTCGTCATTAGCCTAGCAAACATCCATGAACCTATTGTTGTTCCACACCATCAGACAGTCGTGTATATTGCCCAGAATGAATACCTAGGTATGGCCAATAAGCTGTGTAGCAGCACACTGTGAGAAAGTTAGTACACTTCAGTTATGCATCACTGGAAGATGTATAGGGAGGTACATGAAGAATGGTGCATTGTACACAGTTATTTGTGTGATGGAGTTTATGAAGTCTGGGAACCATGACATTATTATGGCCTCTGATGTACATGTCATTCACATACCCTGTACCTGTGTTAATTTCAAGGGAGTAGTGAGCACTGAGACCACATGCTGGTAGATGTACCACTTACCCTCTACCTCAGGACACAAGTCACATACCTATAGGTCAGATTATAGGGTGTGATATCCACATTATACTTGGGTTGTGTCTGTTTCCTGATTCAACAAATCTCTCCATGTGCTCATCAATACAGGTGTTGTCATGGCTGTGGCAGCAGTCTCTGGTATTTGTTGATATTGTCTGTGTTATATTAATGTCGCAGTTGAAGTCAATGATTGCACAGCAGCTGTAGTCCTTCATGCAGCTGTTTGGACACAGCATGTTTATGTCATCTGTGATGTCCATCACTGAACTAATGGGAAGGAAAAGGCCTAGCAGACACCTCTAATGTTCCAACATGATAACTGGACCTAAGACATATGTTGCATCACACATTTCAACATAGTGAGATGCCCCCCACTTAATTTGGTTTTCTGTAGTCTGGTTTTGTTTTACATTATTTGGTAAAACCCAACTAGGTAGGGGGCTACTCCCCCCCCCACATCCCCCAATGTGGGGGTTGTACCCCCACACCCACTCTAACTATATGTACTAACACCAGGATCACACTACAGTGGAGAAAAGGACATATACCTTTGACTTGCCTTAGAATATTACTTGTCAGTGAAATGAGTTTTAGGTGAAGTGAATTTTAAGTGAAATGAACGTTAGATGATTTGGTATCAGTGAAATGGTCTTTCAGTGAAGTGGTATGAATCCCATGTATGGCATACACTGGTCTACCCATTTGGTGATTGTAGCTGATTATGGCCACATATAACAGTGTTGACTGAATACCTCAGTGTGGATTTTTGTCAAATGCCATGACCTGTTCAACTTCCACACAATGATACCATTGTCATCATGTATGCCCTTGATGATCTCTTCGAGGACATCTCTCAGATATAATGGACCTGATGTAGCAGAAACAATTCACCCAGTTCTGTTGCACACACCTGGAATAGTACTTGTGCACAGGTAGAGGAGGTCCATGATGACATATTGGTCTACCTTACAGTCAAGGAGATTCAGGGTATCTTTATACATGTATGCATTTGGTGCTGTCTTCCCAACTTAGCTGGATGCATGTTGATGTACATACTTGTATGGAAACATCAGGAAAGCGTATGTGCTGGTCAGCCTGGATGAAGGTTAGACAGTCCATACTGCCTACTGTGGTCTGGCCTAGGATTTTGACACAATAACACATGTAGGTATCATAGAGAAAAAACCCAGCCTGGGGATTAATCCTTACATCAGTTGATGGGTAAACAACTGGCTCACGGACAGAAGACACCGTGTGAAAGTTGGTGAATCAACCTGTCATGTCACCACTGGCAAACCTCAGGGATCTGTGCTTGGGCCTTCACTGTTTGAATTGTATTTATTGTCAGTTCAGGCTAAAGTATGTAGCATTGCCTTACCAAGTTTGCTGATTCTTACACACCGTGTGCAATCATTGAGTCCATGAATGGTGATAACATAGTACAGGAGGGACTAACACAACTGAATACTAAAAAGTGGAGTTCTGTGTCAATCACAGCATTAACGACAGTCCTGCTTTGCAGGAACCCAGTGATGCAAGTACTGGGAACACATTTAGATAGCAATCTGAACTTTGAACATCAATTGTCCACACTGTTATTGAAAGCCTATGTTGTGCACATCCTAAGTCATGCCATCATATTGACATCTTAGGATTGTATGACAGCACTATAGTCAAACCTCATTACAGAACTACTAATAGAGTATAATGCTGTTTTTTGCATGTACCTCACCAGATTCATGTAGCAGCTTTCTCAGCAAGATAATGCAGGGCTAACACACCATGCCATGATGTATGTGGATAGATTGAAAGTCATGTCACTGTAAACTTTACAGGTTCATAGGTTCATAGGTAGGTACTAGGCTATCTGCCCGAGAGCATTTATAAGCCTAGCCAGAGTGTGTCAGCTTTCGACACCCCATTGTCAAGAAGAGCCAATGAAGTGATCCCAGGGGTGTATTTTCTGTTGCCCATCCACTCGTCAAGGGTTCCCTTGAAGAGTGTTAATGAGGGACTCTGCCTAATGTAATTAGAAATTTTGTTCCAAAGCATGGGGAGTCTCTGTGACAGGAATCTATCCCTCTAGCATGTTCTATTTATTGTTGTGGTGAGGTTTAGCTCACTAGTGCGAGCGACTCGCAGCGACTTGGATTTCTTTAGGTGGAGCATGTCCATCAATTCTGAGTTTGACATGGCTTTGTAAGTCAGGCAGAGATCACCTCTGAGTAAGCGATATGCCACTGAGTACAGCCAGAGTTTTTCCAGTCGGGCTGCATAGGACATATGTTTGAGGCCAGTAATCCTCTTGGTGAGATACTTTTGTGGTCTTTCCAGCTGTTGGAAAAGTCTTGTGAGGTACATCCCAAATGGGGCATTGTACTCTATGATGGGTCTGATGACTGACGAGTAGAGGGGCACTATAACCACTTTATTTCTAGATGTGAACCCTTTAGTAATTAGATGAGCTACAAAGAAGGATTTCCTAACTACTTTGGCAATATGATTGTCAAAGGAGAGATTACTATCTACCTGGGTCCCCAGATCTCTTACTACCTCTTCTGTATTAAGGGGGCTGCCACCTATGAGGTAATTCATGGGTGTTTTGTTTTTCACCAAATGGGATGGCTATGTATTTTTTGGCAATTAGCCTGAGACTATGACTTTGACACCAGGTGTCCGTCTCAGTAAGGCCCTTTTGGAGAATGTCCATGTCAGCTGGAGAGTCAATTATGGCTCCAAGTTTGCAGTCATCTGTGAACTTGGTTAGCCATAGTCCTCTTGTGTTTGCCTGTACTTCTGAGAAGCATAAGCCGAACAGTAGGGGTCCCAGGACCGAGCTTTGTGGGACACCACTTGTGACTGGTTTAGAGTCGGACCTGGAGCCCACTATTCTTACTGTGTGAGTTCTGTCTGTAAGCCAGTTGGCAACCCATCTCGTCACGTAGGGGTTTATGTTCAGGCTTGTGAGTTTTTCTATAATTCCCGAGTGGGGAATGGTGTCAAAAGCCTTGGCGAGGTCAAGGTAGGCTGTGTGAAATACCTTCCCCTCATCTATAGCCTTGGTGACTGTCTCGAAGAAGTCAACCAGGTTTAGTAGGCATGATCTGCCCTTAACAAAGCTGAACTGGGTCAAGTCAAGTGTTTGGAGGTTCCCAATGTCTTTGTTAATGAGTTCCATGATGGTGCACTCCATAGCCTTGCAGACCAGGCTAGTCAGGCTTATGAGCTGATAGTTACCAGGGTCAGTTGCGGCCCCTCCTTTGTTGAGTGGAATAACAGTTGCTGTGCACCATTCTATAGGCACATAGCCTGTAGAGAGGCTGAGGTTGAACAGTGTGTTTAGGTGGGGGGTGAGTTTGTTCTGTAGTTCGTGCAAAACGCAGGCTGGTACACCATCTGGCCCCATTGACTCTGTGCTTTTGGCTTTTGAAAGGGCTGTTTTCACCTGTGTGTCTGTGATTTCTGGGACACTACACTTTTCCAGTATTGTTGTGGGCCCTTTTGGGGGTGAGAGGAGGGTGAAGTTTGCACTGAATCTTTCTGCCAGGATGTTAGAAATATCAGTAGGTTCAGTATATTTTGTGCTATTTTGCACTAGCTCAGAGCATATCTGTGAGTTGCCACTTAGATTCTTGACATAGCTAAAGAAGGGTTCATGGTTATATTTCGAATCCTTGGCTATTTTTCTTTCGAAATTAGCCTTGGATGATTTTATGAGGGACCTTAGTTTCTTACTGATACTGATCAGGGATGTCTCTCCTTCTTGGGATTTGCTTTTTTTCTGAACTAGTTTCCTCCTTCTATTGTATAGCCTGTTTATGGCAGGGGTCCACAAGACTGGTTTCCTTCACTTAGGGGAGTGAGTCTTAGTTTTGCTAGGGATGGCACGATCCATGCATCCTTGTAGGTGCTCATAGAGTGAATTAGTAATGGTTCCTGCATCTTGAACACTGTTATCCTTTAGTGTGGAGGCTGCGAAACTTACCACCTCTGTCTTAAGTAGGGTGAAGTTTTCTATAGAAAAGTTTTTCACTGTGGTTTCCTTGGTTGGGGGTAGTGGTGTGGTGTGGACATCCAGAGTGATTAGTTCATGGTCTGATCTAACCAGTGACGGGTTGACCTCCAGTGCAGAACACCTGTCACCCATGTTGATGATGACCAGGTCCAATATGTTTTCACATCTGGTAGGAGAGTTTACCAGCTGATCCAGAGCACTTGAGTTGATAAATTCAAGGAGCAGGCGCTGGACCTGGGAGTTTGTACTTGAGTAGTTTTCCCAGTTAACGGTAGGGTAATTGAAATCTCTCAATATCAGCATGTTCGGTAGGACATTCATGTTTTCCAGTGTCTCCAGAAAGGTGGGGTGGTGGTCCTGGGTCATGGAGGGTGATCTGTAGTAGGCCACAATTTGCATTGCAGATTTGCCCGATGTTAGTTGCACATGGATGATCTCAGAGGTATCATGCTGCGCCACTAACCTGGAGGTGTAGGTATCTTTGATGAATATGGATGCACCCCCTCCTTTTTTGTTTTGGTCCATATTCTGCGGCCGAAATGTGTGGTATGAGTTGTAGCCCGGTAGTGCAGGGTGCTCTGTGGAGCTTTGAACCGGGTTTCAGTTACTGCACAGATGTCAACGTTCTCCATACTGAGGAGTGTTTCAAGCGCGTGCATTTTGAGATTTAAACTCCTGGCATTGAGTAGCATACCCCTCATTTTTTTATTTGTGCTGTTTACAGAGATGGGTTTGACTTTTGACCCTTGCCTAAAAAGGCACTGTGGGGGCAGCAAGAGCCTTGGCCAGTATTCAAAAGCCTAGGGGTGACAGGTGCAAGCCGTCTCTTGTGAAGCAACGAGGATTGTCGAGCATGTCCTCCCAGGCTGACAGATACAGGATCCCCTTTGAATGACATCAGAAACTTAGCCAATTGTTGAAATTGAACATTTTTTTTCCTTTATACTCCAGTATCATTATTGGTGAGGGCAGGATGCTACTCAGAGTCAGGGTTATACCTGCCTGGGCTACATGATCAAAGAGCTCTTCCATGTCTCTTTTCATGTAGGCCAAGGAGGTACATCTCAGGTCATTCACACCAACATGAACAATACCAGAGTCATATTTGTACTTGTTCTGGAGTGACATGAGTGCTTGTGTTATGTGGCGGATTCTGGTTCCCGACAGGCAGCTAACAGTAACCGTCTCCTTGTCCAGCCTAGTGAGTGGGACATCAGTGTGCCTGACTATAGAGTCACCTATTACTAGTGTGTTAGCTATGTTAATTCACCTTAAGGGCTGTGATTGTGTGGCACACTGATTTTGTGCTTTATGTGTTGTCTGGTTTGTGACGGGAGGTGCAGGTTTTTTGGGTGTCTGCTTTGGAGGTCTCTGATGCTTTTTCAGGTTTATATTTAGAGCCTCTGAGTTTGATTTTGTGTATTTATGTGTATTTCTTGCCAGTGCTGGTTTAGTAAGTGTTCTGCAGAGCAACCATATGTCAAATCTCAGCAGCCTGCATGATATAGAGTACAGTGACAAGTATGTATTTTCATGTATGTCATTTTTGGAGGCCTGGGAGGTTCCCAGCCACAACCCTGTGTTCTCTCCAATTGCTGCAGGTGTCCAGTGAAGTACAGAGAGATGTGAGTATTGTACTCAATTACTGGTGTGACAAGGGTAGAGTACAGCAGAAGTATGACTCCACTGGTCTTGGATGTGATGTCCATATGTATGATGTGCACAATGAAGATTGTGTGTGTCACCACTATGGGCAATTAGTGATGAAAGTGTAGATTGCTATCAACATGTGTTCCCAGGTCTCACAACACTGTGTCTGAGCTTAGGTGGATCATAATTAACATGGGTACTTCACTGACAAAGGTGGCAAAGAGTCATTGCATGCTTAAAGCTCAGTCTATTAGTTTGTCATCAGTCATCAGTCTGTGTTAGCCCCTACTGCAATATGTTACCATCATTGGGTGACTCTGTATGTGTGCATTCAGTTAACAGTAATCTGCAAACTTGGTAAACCACAGGCCATCTACTTTTGCCTGTACTTCAGGGAAGTATTTCCCAAACAGTTGAGAGCCCAGCACAGAACCTTGTGATAATCCACTGGTGAGTAGTAGAGGTGCAGTCCCCAACTTTGAGAGTGTGTGTTACATTGTTGGATCCAGTTGAGTCTCCAGCTAGTATTGTATGGACTAATTCCCAGATGGGATATCTTCACAATGAGACATGAATGGGTGATAGTGTCAAAGACCTTGGATAACTAGGCAGTATGTCTAGTTATCTAACATTCAGGTCTTTGGGGTCAGTATCCACAAAGTCCTCAAAGGTCAATAAGCAACATCACCCTTGCCAAACCCAAAAGGGTAGGGTCATGTGTGTTGAAGGTCATCTCTGTCCCTGTGGATATGATACATACTGATTCCTGCAGTAGCCATGCACATAAGGCTTTTTTGGCATATGGGTCAGTAGATGTAATTCTGCATGTTACCAGATTGATGTTATTTGCATAGCACACAACATTTGATATTACATTTTGTAGTGTGGTTGATATATGTGTGGAAAAAGTACTGACACCCCAGGTTGTAGTGCTTGGGGGGGTGCCAACACATGGATGTATTCTAAATAGATGATGTACAGCTAGATAGGGCCACAGTTTTTATGTTTCTACATGTAATGTCATGTCATACAAAGGAAGTGGACAGCAAACAGCAGAAATACAGCATAATATATGCATTACTATAACACAAATAGCAGCAGGTTTGTGCAATGGTAAGCAAAGTGTATACACATGAGAGATACAACTGTTTGTGCATTGCTAAGCACTGCACAATTGTGAGCCACATATCTAAAGTCTGACAGTTAGTATTGAGTCTGTGGAATATACCTGCTACTTAACTCACTCTGTGGCAGCAGGTATTAATGCAGTGGTGCATTCCTTTTTGGGACCAGATGGTACTGGCTTGGAATACAACTGTATCTAATACTTTTAACTACTTTTGCTTTACTGTTGGTGCATGTTGGTGCTTATCATGCAGTAATGCATTAAAGAAAATAAATGGAGAAGACAGGGTTGTTGTGAAATGGAAATGCTAAAGTCTGACAGTTAGTACTGAGTCTCTTGAATGCACCTGCTACTTTACTGACTCTGTGGTGGCACTGGTTAATGAATTTAATGCAGTAATACATTCCTTTTTGGGGACAGATGGTGCTGGGTTTGAATACAACTGAATCTAACACTTTTAAGTACTTTTGTATTACTGTTGCTGAACATTGGTGTACGATCCACACCATTGGGCAATAACGCATTAAAGAAGATAAATGGGGAAGATAGGACAGTGGTGAAATGGGGAGCAAGCAGGGGGGGGCAGAAATGGAAAGCAATACAGGAATGTGCATGAGGGAGGTTAGAAAGAACCAAAGCTATCCTATTGTTCAACAGTAAAAACTGATAATATATGCAGAATATTAGCTGAATTTGGACTGTCACCTCCAGAAAGAGGGGTGACCACAACACAATAATGTTGTATGGCCAAATGGACAGAATTGAGTGAATCAAGAAGACACATGTGTGAAATGGAGAGCTATATATGGGACAATATATTTTTTTGTTTTTTGGGGCAAGTGCCCATTTTTTTTTTTGAGAGAGAAGGAACTTAGTCTGGTAAGTTGGGTAGATGAGGAAGAAATTTTAGACAGACAAGACAAACAGGACAAGACACATGGATAGTGATGGACACAGCAGGTTGGTGGACACCATGGATGGGGTGAGGGTGGGGACTTCCAGGACCCATGGACATCAAACTGGTTGATAGTGAGAAGTGAGTCCTCATCCACAGGACTGTCTTTACTGTCACTTCATTCTACCACTGGCTGAAGGGCTCGACATCTCCCTTTCTTCCTACTGGTCCTACATAAAATGAGGGAGAGCAGCCCCTCCATCTGGTGTAGGACTGCACCAACAGTGCAGTGCACAACCCTTCACACCAACCCTAGAAGTTCAGAGTGGGTGATAAACTTACTACCCCTGCCACTGCTCCTGGAGAGAGCAATTGGCCTAACCTCTGGAGCAGAGCTACCTGAGGGGCAGGTAGTGCAGGGGCAGCAGAGGTGGTGCTGCTAGTGTGGCTCGCAAATGTGATTGCAACAGTTCTGGGGCCAGTGGAGTGGGGCCAGGTGGATCCTGTGGAGCCGGCCTACCCTGCTGTGCTGTGGAATATCTGGTGATGTAGTACACATGGATGACATGGACACATTTTGAAGACAAATAATAAAATAAAACAAAAAAAAAAGAGATAAGGGTTGGGTTGAGAGAAAAACAAAAGAGATAAGATGAGTACTTTATATGTCATATACAATGCAGTAATACACTTATTTGACTCTATTATCTTAACTTTTACTCTTAAGACTACCACCCCTAACAGATACCTTATTACTTTTTAGACTAGCAGCTCCTAACAGATGTGCACTATACTATAGATAGCAGCAAGTACTCCTTTACATGTGCATATATTGCATATTTGTGTATTCCAGTTATCCCAATTACAGTTTACAGCAGGGCATGTATGTCACTGATATAAAGCTTTTCCTTTAGACCTTTAAGTTACACATAATTCAGGAATTAACAGTTATTGTATTGTTGAGAAGTGAGTTCTTTGAATCTACCACTTCTGGCTAAAGTCTAATAGTGCACTCTTGGTTTGTGCTACAGACTAATGCATGCATACTTGCTTTTACGGTTGGCATATACATGATCAGTTTGATACAACTGTATAAAATACCAAACAAGCTGTCTTTGTTTCTGCTACAGACTAATGCATGCATATTTGCTTTTTAACTGAGCTATGCATGCTCAGTTTGATACAACTGTATAAAATACCAAAAAGCCTATCTTTAACTTCTAATGCTACAATAACACTACTCTTTTGCTGCAAACATATCACATGCCTCCCTTATCCTCACCAATCTAGTAGGATGGGTCCTAACATTGCATTCTATTTTCTTGGCAACTGTGGAAAAAACAGAACAGAAAAACATTATGAATGCCAGTCTTGCCTATATTCAGCTTTTAAGCCTTAAAAGCACTAACTACAGTTGATACTTATGCTACTCAATGCCAGAAGTCTAAACCACAAGATGCACACACTCGAACCTCTCCTTAGCATGGAGAACATTGATATCTATGCAGTAACAGAAATCTGGTTCAGGGCTCCCGAGAGCACCCCAGCACTACCAGGTTATACCTCATACCATTCTTTTCGGTCCCAAAACTTGGACCGAACCACAAAAGGAGGGGGAGTATCGATATTCATCAAAGATACCCACACCTCCAGGTTGGTGGCAAAGCACGAAGCATCAGAGACTATCCATGTGCAACTAACAGTGGGTAAAACTGCCTTACAGTTTATAGCCTGCTACAGACCACCCTCCCAAACCCAGGAACCCCACTCGGCCTTTCTGAGAACACTGGAAAATATGAAGGTCTCTCCAAACACCATTATATTGGGCGACTTCAACTACCCAAACATAGACTGGGAGCATTACTCTAGCTCCAACACCCTAGCCCAAAGGTTCCTAGAATTTATAAACTCAAATGCTATGGAACAACTTGTTACCACTCCCACAAGAGGGGAAAACATACTGGACCTGATCATCACCAACATGGGGACTCTATGTGTATCCCTCACTGGTAAGATCAGACCATAAACTAATCTCACTGGATATTCACATCCCGACCGCACCCCCTGCCCAGAAAACCACAGTGAAAAACTTCTCTAAAGCAAATTTCACTGTCCTCAAAACCGAGGTGGAATCCTTCAAAGCCCCCGGGCCTGTGGAAAATATGGCCCAGACCACAGAATCCTTTATAAACGCATTCTATGAACACCTTCAAGAATGCATGGATCATGCGATCCCAAATGAAACCAAGACCCAATCCTCCAAAGGTAGAGGTCCTGTCTGGTGGACCCCAGCCATAAACAAACTATACAATAGAAGGAGGAAGCTATTAAATGATAGAGCAAAATCCCAAAAAGGGAAGGCATCACTGATCAGTATTAGCAAAAAACTATGAGCACTCATAAAATTGTCTAAGGCAGCTTCGAGAGAAAAATTGCACAGAACACTAAGGATAATCACAAGGCTTTCTTTAGTTATGTTAGGAACCTGGGTGGTAATTCCCAGATATGCTCAGAATTAGTCCAAAATGACAAAAAATACACTGAACCCACAGACATTGCCAACATCCTAGCTGACAGGTTCAGCGCAAACTTCTCCCACCAAAAGGGCAAATATCTATCCCAGCAGAGTGCTGCCCCCCTGACATCTCAGATGCTCAGGTAAGAGCCGCCCTCTCCAAAGCAAAAAACACAGCATCAATGGGACCAGACGGTGTCCCGGGGTGCGTCCTACATGAACTCCAAGAAGAGCTAAACCCAAACATAAAACTACTGTTCAATCTCAGCCTTACTACAGGATATGTGCCCAAAGAGTGGCGTACAGCAACAGGGGTCCCTCTCAATAAAGGTGGTGCCTCAACAAATCCTGGAAACTATCGCCCCATAAGCCTGACTAGCTTGGTCTGCAAAGCTATGGAAAGGATCATCATGGACCTCATAAATAAAGATATTGGGGACCTACAGACACTGGATCCTACCCAGTTTGGCTTTGTTAAGGGCAGATCCTGCCTCTTAAACCTGGTTGATTTCTTTGAAACAGTCACCAAGGCCATTGACGAGGGGAAGGTGGTCCACACAGCCTACCTGGACCTTGCAAAAGCCTTTGATACAATACCCCACTCGGGCATTATAGATAAGCTCACCAGCTTAAATATAAACCCCTATGTCACTAGATAGATTGCAAACTGGCTCAAGGACAGAACCCACATGGTTAGAATTGCTGGAGCCATGTCAGACTCCAATCCAGTTACAAGTGGTGTCCCACAAGATTCAGTCCTGGGACCTCTCTTGTTCGGTATATATTTCCCGGAGGTATAGGCCAACATGGAAGGACTGTGGCTGACCAAGTTCGCAGATGACTGCAAACTGGGCACCATAATCGACTCTCCAGCCGACACAAGCATCCTCTGAAAGGGCCTCATAGAAACAGACAACTGGTGCCAGAGCCATGGCCTCAAGCTAAATGCCAAAAAGTGTATAGTCATCCCCTTTGGCAAAAACAAAGTGCCCACAAATTACCACATAGGTGGTAATCCATTAAGTACAGAAGAAGTAATTAGGGACCTGGGGACCCAAGTTGATAGCAATCTCTCATTTGACAACAACGTGGCCAAAGTGGTTAGAAAAACATTTTATATAGCCCACCTAATCATGAAGATCAGGGGAGGTCATCGTGCCTCTTTACTCATCCCTCATTAGGCCCATAATTGAGTACAATGCCCCTTTTGGGATGTACCTTACCAGACACCTGCAGCAACTGGAAAGACCCCAAAAGTACCTCACCAAGAGGATCAAAGGGCTAAAACAGATGCCATATGCTGCCCGGTTAAAGAAACTCCAGCTCTACTCAGTGGCATACCACCTGTTCAGAGGCGATCTGTGCCCAATGTATAAAGCCATGTCCAACCCGGAATTAATGGACATGCTGCACCTCAGAAAATCCAAATCCCATCGAGCTATGCGCTCGAGAGACTTGAACCTCAGCACTGAAATAAATAGGACATGCTGGAGGGACAGATTCATAACCCAGAGGCTCCCTTCACTCTGGAATAAAATCCCAGTCCAGGTTAGGCAGAGTCCCTCATTGACTCTCTTCAAGAGGAATCTTGATGAGTGGATGGGAGATCGTAGGTTTACCCCGAGTATCACTTCTGTGTCACTGTTAGACAGAGGCACAGTATACTAACCTCGAAAAAGGGCATAGCAAAATAAATTTAAAATGCGTGGCGAAAGCCAAACACATTCTGGCTAGGCTTATAAATGCCCTAGGGCAGATAGCCTAGTATAACCTATGAAACTATGTGTGGGATGTCCTCCATCCTAAATTCCTTGATCCAAGCATCAAGGGTGCCATTCTTCCTCTGATGTAGCAACCTAAAGTGATGCCTACATTGTTCCCCAGTACAGGGGATATCAGTGGCACTGGTCACAGCCCAGGCCAAACTATCCCAAGCCTCTGACATATACTGCGACCCAGACTAGCCCCTTCAGCAACATAGCACTGTGGTGTTTCACTAGGAGTCCAACAAAAATCTTGGACTCCTGGCAACTCCATCTCTGAGACCTAAATCTCACATCCCCTCTATGAATACCCACCATTTCTATCACTGATCAAGAGCAATGGAAACTGACAGTTTCCCACCAGTTCCAGTTATTGTGTTTACTGGGAGTGGGGACACTGTTTGAAAATTTGCGCACCACTTACCACCACGCAAACATGGTGCTCTGGAGTGAGTGATGGTAAGTGGTGCACAACAGTTGCAAGCAATACAATTTTATGGCTATTTGATATACAGGTATTTGTGTAAGTGTATTAGCCAAATGTGAAGGTCACGCCAGTCTAGAGATCAGAAATATACTTACAGGAACATAGTACACAGTATACCCACAGTCATACATTTGACAATAAATGTGATAATGCATAGATAAATAAATAACTGACACAATATTAATGTCTCAGCCCTCATACATATAATTAATACTGGCTGCACTATTTCAAGTGTTATACATGAGAATAACTATTATGGGAAGTGGAACAACAATAAAAGTTTATGGACTATGCTGTATTTGAACCCAGGATCATGTGTTTGGCAGTGCTACACTTACACCTGTTGCCACAACAAGGGTAAGAAAACACTTCTCTATGTTGCAGTTAATTGCTATAAACTGTATTGTCACAACAGTAAAACAAAGGTTGCACACCCAGGATCATCTGTACTCCAACCTTACACTTATACCTTCTGCCACAGGATTAGTTGCATGACATTGCCTATTTTACTATTCATTCTTAAGGGCTCACTTAGTGGGTTTACACTATGTCCAGTAGTATTAATTGAATGCATCCAGTTTCTATTTTTGGCTGTCTGCATCCTGTCTGTTTCTGATATCCAGTTTGTGCACTGCTGCACTCTGTGCACACTAGATAAACACAGCCAAACCTGACATTCATTTTCCTCCATTTCCCTTGTTTATGCTGAGTGATGCAGCATGCAAATACTGGAAAAGAAAAAAAAAATAAAAGAGACAAAAAAGAATTCAAACCCAATACCATCTGGCCTCAAAAAGGAAAGTATCAATGCATCAGCCCGTGCTGCCACAGAGTCAGTTAAGCAGCAGGTGTGTTTCATAAACTCAGTAGTAACTGTCAGACTTTAGCAATGCAGCTTGTGTATTTTGCATGCATATACACTTTGCTAATTGTTGCACAATGGAAAACTACATATTATTAAGTATTACTGCTATTTATTTCCATTTCTTATGTATGTCATGAAATTACATGTGGAAAAATTAAAAAATGAAAGCACTATCTCACAGTATGTCACATATTTACAATACAGCTATGTGTTGCCACCTCCCCCACAAGCACTGCAACCCTGCTGTCTGTTTTGTTCCACACATATATCACCTACATTGCAGAAAATAATATTGAATGTTGTGTCATATGCAATGCACATCAATCTGGTAACATGCAGAACTACAGCTATTGACCCATAAACCTAACACGCCTTATCTGCATGGCTAGGGAAGAGATCAACATGGACCTTATCCTCAGGGACATAGTTGACATTCAACACACTTGTGTCAACATATGTGTTTGTCAATGACAGATCTTGGCTATTGAACCTTGCAGACTTCTTTGATACTGATCCTGAAGACCTAGATGACAGAAGACAGGACATACCTCTTAATGTTCAGTTATCCAAGGCCTTTGACAATATCCCTCATTCATATCTCATAGTGAAAATGTCCCATCTTGGAATTAAGCCATACAGTACTAGCTGGATGGGCAGCTGGCTCACAAACAGAGCACACACTCTCAAAATTGAGACTGCTCCTCCACCACTAACCCACTCACAAGTGCAATACAACAAGGATCTGTGCAGGGCCATCAACTGTGCAGAAACTGCTTTTCTGAAGTGCAGCCAATGGTAGGTGTCCTGTGGTTTACCACATTTGCAGATCACTGTTAATTGGACACACTCATATCGATTCGCCTTATGATGGTAACATATTACAGAATGGGCTGACAGAGGCAAATGATTGGTGCCAAGCTCACAGTCTGAACCATACAGCAAACAATGCCTCATTGACCCCTATGGCAATGAAGTACCCCTGCTAATTAAGATATACATTGCAGCCCTCTCGGCTCAAACAATGTTCATAGCAATCTACACTTTCATCACTATGTGTCCATAATGGAAAGACACATTCTACATTGAGCACATCATACATATGCACATCACATCCAAGACCAGGGAGGTCATAGCTCTGTTGTTCTCCACCCTTATCAGACCACTAATAGAGTACAAGGCTCCCTTCTGTCTGTACCTGACCATGCAACTTTAGCCATTGTTCATAGGTTCATATGTTTATAGGTTGGTACTAGGCTATGCAAGCCTAGCCATAACAATTCCCTGGCTATTTCTTTCTGCACTATTTACTTCCCTGGATCCCTGTCTAGCAGGGTGACTGACATGATCCCTGTGGTGGATTTCTTTTCTCCCATCCAATCATCAATGTTCCTTTTGAAGAGGGACAAAGAGGCGCTCTGCTTGACATGTATGGGCAGTCTATTCCAGAGTATGGGGAGTCTCTGGGTCTGGAACCTATCCCTCCAGCATGTTTTGTTTATTGTGATGACAAGGTTTTGATCCCTGGAGTGTGTGGCTCTGAGGGATTGGGATTTCTTTAAGTGTAGCATGTCCAACAGCTCTGGGTTTGACATGGCCTTGTATGTTAAGCAGAGATCACCTCTGAGTAGACGATATGTGACAGAGTATAGCTGGAGTTTTTTTAGGTGGTCAGCATAGGGCATCTGCTTTAGGCCTGTGATTCTTTTAATGAGGTATTTCTGTGGCTTTTCCAGTTATTGCAGATGTCTTGAGAGGTACATACCAAACGAGGCATTGTATTCTACAATGGGTCCAATGAGGGATGAGAACAGTGAGACAATGACCTCCTTTTTTCTGGATGAAAAGCCCTTAGTGATGAGGTGTGCCACATAGAAGGATTTCCTGACTGTTGTGGTGATGTAGGTATCGAAGGTGAGACCACTGTCCACCTGTGTCCCTAAGTCTCTTATCACACTTTTGGTGTTTAGTGTACTGCCACCTATGTGGTAATTCATGGGTACATGTTTTTTTCCCAAAGGGGATAACTATACATTTCTTGGCATTGAGCTTCAGCCCATGGCTCTGGCACCAAGCATCTTTTTCTGTAAGGCCCTTATGTAGAGTATCCACATCATTTGGGAATTTAATAATGGATCCCAGTTTGCAGTCATCTGTGAATTTTGTTAGCCAGAGTCCCTTAGTGTTGGCCTGTACTTCAGAAAAGAAGATGCCAAGCAAGAGCGGTCCCAGGACTGAACCCTGAGGTACTCTACTTGTCACTTGTCTGGAGCTGGATTTCGAGTCAGCTGCTTTTACAGTGTGGGTTCTGTCAGTAAGCCAATTGGCAACCCATGGAGTGACGTAGGGATTAATGCCCAGCTTTGTAAGTCTATCTATGATTCCAGAGTGGGGGATGGTATCAAAGGCCTTAGCGAGGTTCAGATAGGCTGTGTGGACCACCTTACCCTCATCAACGTCTCTGGAGACTGATTCGAAGAAGTCAATCAGGTTCAGGAGACAAGATCGGCCCGTCACAAACCCAAACTGGGTGGGGTCCAGTGTCTGAAGGTTGCCAATGTCTTTGTTTATAAGTTCCATGACAATACGTTCCATGGCCTTGCAGATCAGGCTCATCAGACTGATGGGGCACTAGTTCCTGGGATCCAAGGTGGATCCCCCCTTGTGGAGTGGAATAACTGTAGCTGTGTGCCACTCAGTGGGCACGAAGCCTGAGGTGAGGCTATGATTAAACATGACAGTTAGGTGAGGTGCCAGTTCATTTTGTAGTTCATGCAATACACAAGAGAAAAAAATAGAGGTTTTTGACTGGGAGAATGTAGGTCACATATATGGAAAGACTACAAGACCTGTCACTGGACTCATTTTCCTGCAAGATGCTGAGAGGTGACCTATGCCTGACCTACCGTGAAGTCTCAGACCCTGCCCTAGTGGAACTGATAGGCATCTGCAAATCAAATGGGACAGAAATAGCTTGGACCAGGGTACTCAACCTAGCCTTTTACATAAACAGAACATGCAGGGGAGACAGATATATCCCCCAGTGACACACACTCCCCTGTTATAGAGTCCCACTACATGTGAAGCAGTGCTCCTCAATGACTATGTATATGCACAACCTTCACTACTGGTTAGGTGATTGTAAAGTCACCTCTGGGCTGGCACCTATGTCCCTCAGAGACAGGCTCAGTTGTTGCTGCTCACAAAATCATTCTGCTAAAAACGACCATCTAAATATGCTTAATAAGAGTACTTGTGTTTTTAGAAAGCTAGGCTTCTATTGCCTCATGCATACTGACAACCATATACTTGTAAAAAGTATAAATACGATATGTGAGAAATGCAAGTATACAATGAATCAAGAATCAATGTTCTCTCTGTCAGGTAACAACACACCAGATATCAAACAGGTTGTCAACGCACACACTTCACCTCCTCAACACCCCAGTTACACAACGCATATCCCCACATACACAGACTTAGTCATTAGAAGCTTATGAAAAAGAGCAGAGACCTCACAAACGCAAACCTTCTGCACATCACAGTTCCAGCAGAACCTACTATACATAAAAAGAAATGTAGCAGTGTGTCAGCCATTAAGACCTTAAGGCAAAACACCTGAAAACCATTGTCCTGGTCATAGCTGAATCCATACTAAGACACACAGATGTCCCCCTCACCAGGCTGTACAAGGAGAAAGTCATGGTCAGCTGCCTGTACGGTGCCAGGATCTGCAGTCATGCATGCACTCAAGTTTATCAGCAACAAGCACAGTTACACCTCTGTTGTACTCCATGTTGAAATTAATAACCTGAAGTGCACCTCACTGGACTACATGAAGACACATATGACTGATCTCACAGATTATCTGTCCCAGACATGTATGTCCGTAGCCATAAGCAGCATTCTACCTTCACCCAGGATGATGCCTCAATACAAACAAAATAATTATTGACTTCGGCAATTGGCTTAGCTACTGGTGACAATCCAGGGGGATCCAGTATTTTTCAGTCTGGGATGATATGGTTGACAGAGCATGCTGCTTTAATAAGTATTGTCTTCATCTTTCACCTCTTGGCTTTTGGTTACTGGCCAAGGTACTTGCCTCCCCCATAATGGATTTTTTATGCAATGTCATAAGAACACAATTACTGAAGTAAATATATCCTCAAAAGGCAAACTTAAGGTTACGCTGCTTAATACTAGGAGTGTCAATCAGAAACTATGCTGAATGGAGGCACCACATATTTGGGAAGATGTTGATGTTTGTGTGGTCACAGAGACACAGGTTAGGGCCACAGAGTACTCCCACCATGAAAGGCTATAATGCCTTCCACACATTCACGCCTCAAAATGAATGTGAAAGAAACAAAGGAGATGTTTCCATTTTCATGAAAGACAAATACACCTCAAGACTGGTTAAGCAGCATGACTCCGTAGCGTTACTCCAAGTCCAACTAACTGTAGGAAAGACCCCCTTCCACATCATTCTTAGCTACAGGTCCACCAACATGAACCATGAAAACCACACAATGCCTTTCTGGACCCACTTGAGTCGCACTGAATACAACCAAATACCCTAGACATGGGTGACTTTAACTATCTTTCTATCAATTGGGATACATATGAGTCCAAACATGCTCACCCTAAGGTTCTTGCACTTTGTAAACAGAAATGATCTGGAACAGTTAGTCCACGACCCCACAAGTGGATGGAATGTCCTTGATGTAGTACTCACCAATATGGGAGATCGCTGAATCACCCCATGTGTGAGACCTTCCCTGGTAAGGTCTGACCAAAAATCAGTCATGTTCAATGTAACAATTGCACCTGACCACCCCTCAAGATCCAAAAGGTTGAAACTTTCGCTAAAGCAAAGTATAGCATCCTAAGCAATTGCATATATAGTTCCAAACCTCCTGCCACCACTGACAGTAAAGACTCCTATACAGAGGTACACACAAATGCCCTATATAAACAGCTTTACATGTGCATAGAATTAACCGTACCAGAATGGATCAAAACTTGCTCACAAAAACAAGCTGCCCTGTTGGACACCTAGCTTAAACAGATTATGCAACATGAGAAAGAAATTGATGTCCAGGAATTAGAGGGAACAGTTTCAGCAAAAGAAGACCCACCATAGCTTGAATAAGCAAATGAGATATTGTGTAAAGTCCTCTAAAGCTAATTACAAAACTAAATTAGCATCCATAAGTAAGGATGATTACAAGGCATTCTTTAGCTATGTCTGTAATGTAAAAGGCAAGGCTCAGCTTTGCACCAAATTCATAGTGGATGGTACCAGTCATACTGAACCTGAGGACATTTCCAACTTGTAGGCAGACAGATTTGGCAAAAATGTCACACCCGTGACTCCAGCAATCATACCCCAAAACATACCTGTCACCAGTTCTCTACCTATTATCTCCAAAGAATAGGTCATAGCTGCACTCACCAAAGCCAAAAACACAGCCTCTATGGGACCAGATAACATCTCAGGCTGCTTAGTAAACTGTGTAAAGCAAGAGTTAGTGGAACTACTGGGTATGCTGTTCAACCACAATCTACGTACTGGCTTTGTCCTGGCAGAGTGGAAAACAGCATCTGTACTCCCCTTGCACAGAAGGGGTCACTCAACCGACCCAGGGAACTAAAGACCCATAAGCCTGACCAGCCTTGTCTGTAAGGACATGGAGAGAATCATCTCTGACCTTATCAACAGGGAAATTGGTGACCTTCAGGCTCTTGACCTGACCCATGATGGCTTCTTCAAAGGGCAGATAATGCATGTTAACCTAGTGGAATTCTTCAAGAGTGTTATCAAAGTACTGGATGAAGGCAAATCAAACCATACTGTCTCTCTCAGCTTGGCCAAGGGCTTTGACACACTCTTCCACTCAGGCATCTATGCAAAACTCACCCAGCTGGGGATTAACCCATACATCATTAGATGGTTAGCAATCTGGCTCACCAATAAAATGCATGCAGTCATACTTGGGGATTCCACCTTTACCAGCAGTCCTGTTACCAGTGGTTATCACAAGAGTCTGTGCTGAGCCTCCTACTGTTTAGAATCTATTTCTCAGAAATTCAGGTGATAAAAGGTGGCCTGTGGCTCATCATGTTCGCTGATGAATGCAAACTGTGTGCAATCACTGAATCCTTAAAACAATGTCACCATATTACAAAATGGGCTTACATACATAAATGAATGTTTCCAAAGACACAGACTTAAACAACTCAAAAAACATGCACTATTTTCCCTTTTGGCAAAGGAGAGGTACAGGCAAATTACACTATTAATAATACCCCTTAAGTTCCAACAAAATGGTGAGAGATTTGGGAATGCAGGTTGATAACAATGTCGGCTTTGATCATCATGTGTCCACAGTGGTAAGGAAGAACTTTTACACTGCACACCTCATAAATAAGGGCATAGCATCCAAGACTAAGGATGTTATCAATCCACTGTACTTGTCCCTCAGCAGATCAATAATATAGTACAATGCTCCCTTTTGCATGTACCTCACCAGACATCTGGAGCAGCTGGAGAGGCCTAAGAAGTTTCTCACCAAGCACTCTCGAACCCTGCCTTAATGAAAATGCTGCACCTTCCCAACTCAAATGGGACAAGACTCACTCATTGTAGAAACCTTAATCTAGCCTGCAACATCAAAAGGACATGTTGAAGAGACAGATTATGTATCCCAAAGATATCCACTGCTATGGAACAAACTCCCAATTCATGTGAAATTGAGCTCAATAACCCCATTTATGCATAACTTGGACAATTGGATGGGAAATTGTAAAAT
Organism: Protopterus annectens; assembly: GCF_019279795.1. Taxonomy (NCBI): domain Eukaryota; kingdom Metazoa; phylum Chordata; order Ceratodontiformes; family Protopteridae; genus Protopterus; species Protopterus annectens. Next base: position 525,009,214 of record NC_056744.1, on the reverse strand, counting down.
TACCATCAGGATTTCACCTGTCACTCTTATACATGGGCAACCAGTGCTGATCATGGACTTGCAAATATGGACTGCATATCTTGGTCTATAAGGGAACAATGGTACAGCTTTGCTCGGCTTGAAAAGGCCCAAGGACCATTAACTTAGTAACCTCCCAAGAACCTATGAACCTAGAGCCATTATTGTAGTAACCTCATATGAACCTATGAAGCTATGAACCTATGCAGGCCTGCCAACATTTTGTCTTGCATATCTTGCTGATGTCATGTACTATAAGTTCAGCTGCGGTCTTGCAAAAGTCGGACTTGTGCCATTGTACTTGCATTAAATACTGTGTTCTGTAGTCTGTGTACTTAGATAAGTAGGGGTTCTATTCTCACTGTAGTCAAGTGTGTGTGTGTGTGTGTGTGTGTGTGTGTGTGTGTGTGTGTGTGTGTGTGTGTGTGTGTGTGTGTGTGTGTGTGTGTGTGTGTGTGGGCTCTTGCTTGGCATTACAGAGAGTGCCTTTTACAACAGCATGTGGGACACTGCTATTACAACATTCTAAATAGACACTGCTGATGTCATCAGCTATTATCAGATGTTATGGATATGCAGTCATCCCACCAGGGGATGGCCAGACACTAGCCTGGTGGTCAGGCAGATGTCACTTCATCCTATACAATACAGATTGCAGTGACATGGTTTTTAATCTATCCACATACATCATGGCATTGTTTGTAGGCCCTGTGTTATCTTACTGAGAAAGCCCTGTGGTATCTCCAGCTGCTGTGTTTGTCTGCTGAGGTACATGCAAAAGACAGCAGTATATGTATTACTGTTCTGATGAGGTTTAACTATAGTGCTGTCATACAATCCTAAGATATGAATATGATGGCATGACTTATGATGTGCAACATATTTTTGTCTTGGAAAATTATTAAAGAGAGAATATTTAGAAAGTAATGATACACTTTGCAGTTTCTGACTTCACAACCCTTACAAGAGCATTTGTGAAATATTGATATGATCAACTGTGTAACTTTCCAATGCCAATATAAGACAAAGGTACAATGAGCAGTTCAACAACACAAATGCAGACATACTAAGCACTAAGTTAGCTACGCACCCTGAACATTAAACACAGGTTTTGTATCCCTGAATGCAATAGATAGAAAACATGGATGTGGTACAGTTACCATCACTTGCACATGGTGTTTTTTTTGTGTGTGTGTGTGGGGGGGGGGGGCTAGGAAGCCTATGCTGACACAAAAGGTCAGTGAGTGTGTGTGAATGAGAGAAGAAGGAGAAGAAGGCAGACATTGGGATATAACAACAAATGGCCAGTGAGACAAAATGAGTAACTGTTTTGTGTGTGTGTGTGTGTGTGTGTGTGTGTGTGTGTGTGTGTGTGTGTGTGTGTGTGTGTGTGTGTGTGTGTGTGTCTGTGTGTGTGAGTGTGTGTGTGTGTGTGTGTGTGTGTGTGTGTGTGTGTGTGTGTGTGTGTGTGTGTGTCTGTAGGGGTCTTCCAGGTGAAATTGGTGTGTGAGTGTCTGCATGAACATATCCAAGCTCTGTGCTAGGTGTACATCTTGGTCTGTTGGACAGGTGTGAGCCGTGCATGGTAGAGGTGGCAGTTTATCTCCCCTGACCATGAGAACTGTCTCTGCCAGGAGCTGCACTTGCATCGCCATGTCCAAGGTCAGATGCAGTGCTGCTACCTGAATGTGACCGATGTCTGCTGGATGATCTCCCTTCAGGGGGATGACCTGGACCACGACCCTATGGCCTGCCACATCTGGGTGTGGACAGCACACTCACTGACGGAGCAGTTGAAGTACTGCCACTATAGGACCGAGATAGGGCATGGCCACGTTGATTGGTAGCAGATGATGTGGCTGACCTACACCCACGAGGATACTGTTCTCCTCCCAGTAGATGTTCTATCACAGACACTGCTCGTTTCATGACTTTCATAACATACACACCTCGGTCCATCACAAACACCCCTCAATCCAACATATCATTCATCTCATTCAGTGAATTGGCAACACACTGGAGGCATTCATGCATGTCAGATTGTGATGCATCCACAATCCTGAGCATTTGTCTGCAGCACCTATGAGAATGTGCCTGTGCCTCCATAACCATCTTAAACGTATATTGAGTGGCATGAGAAGTGAGACCTACTTCAGGTGGAGGAAGACTGAGCACCCCTATCAATCCTTCTGTGTGGCACCTCACCCACACTTTGGCTACAGCCAGTCTCAACAGGCACTGAAGCTGCAGTAGCCATACTTCCCTGATCAATGTCCTCACACTCCACCTGTCCAATATCTGTGGGCATACTGGACTGTGTAGCCATAGGGATACTTGTGGTGTCTGATGGAAATGCATGGGATGGCTGTATGTCAACCTCAGTGTCAGATTCAACCTCTGTACCATCTGACTGTGCCTCACTTTGTCCACCATCAACATCACAGTCTGCTGATACACTGGCAACAGGTGGTGCAGGGCCCACATTCCCACTGTCATGATCACCTGTCATAAAAAGCAAGAAACACAGGAATAACTACTATAGTGCAATATATGCTAACAAACTATAGTGCTGCCAGTATTATGGATCATACAGCAATACACAAAACAGGCCTGAGATCAACATCACACACTAAAATATGTCTTTAAATTGCTCAGCAGAACTGACATAAAAATGTTTGCCTTATCATCTGCAGATGAGATACTCCTCTGTAGTCCAGATGGTCCTGGAAGAAGTTAAGAGAGAGGTAAGGCCACAGCACCACAATTAACAGTAACACAGGGGGTAACACATTCACCCCTTTATTTGTGCATTAAGTTTAATGTCAGCAAGAACATGGCTGACAACTTCAACCTATCACCTCCTTCCAACATATGCTGTATGTAGGTGACAAAATGGGTGCATACCTGCTGAAGGTCAGTACTCCTCTGTACAGAAATATCCTGAAGAAAAAAAGTTTTTGTAGTCTTCCAAACATATATAACTCTCCTCACTATCAGTTTGGCTAGATACGTTTGCCTTTTATAATGGAGTGATTATTAATGGATTACATGTGTCTTTGTGTTTCATAGATGCTAATTACAGGACAAGCAGCTGAACTGCATGCTAATCAACCAATCCAATATGGTGGAGCTATTCAACAAGCTATAAAGCACACGTGGACTCCATGCTGTTTTTTCCTGCAGATGTCAAAACTTTTGGAGTACAGACATGGAAAGTCTACACAGACAGAGTGTTAGGGGTTGCTGCTGCTTTAATCCATTTGTATGTGTTAGAGGCTGAAGCCAATGCTGCTGCTGCTACCCATAGGCCTAGACCGAGAAGGAGAAGAGTTTTCAGGCCATGTTTAACTTATCACAACTTACCTCATGTGAAAATTGTAGAGCACTACAGGATGGACAGAGACACACTACAGGAACTCTGTGATCTTTGCTACCCTCAACTCAGAGTCAGAGCCAATAGAGGGGGACCCATCCCAGTGGAAAGTAAGGTTTGTGTAGCCCTTGGTATCTAAGCTACTTGTACCTTTCAGAGACCAGTAGAAGAAATGCTGGGGGGGTCTCAGACATCAGAATCCAGGATACTCCACCAATTCCTGGATGCCATGCTCCAACATGCCAGTGAGCACATATATTTTCCCCGAAGCTCTGAAGAGAGGTCCATAAATATGCAACAGTTCTACCGGGTAGCACACAACCCTGATGTATTAGGTGCCATAGAAATTAAGGTACCAGTTGAAAAACAGTGCGGGCTCTACATTAACAGAAAGGGCTACCACTCTAGCAACTGCCAAGTCAGAGGTAATTCCAAGGGAATCAACTTGAATGTGTGTGCTGGCAGCCCTGGCAGTTACCACTGCTCACATATCTGGCACACCTCCCAAATGTACCAGATGTTGCTAAGGGGGATATCCCATGCAGGCTATGCACTGGAATCAAAGCTAATGACACCCATCATAAAAGCACACACACTGACAGAAGAATGCCATAATAAGGCACACGCTCAAACCAGAAATGTCATAGAGCATGGGTGCTGAAGTCTCAGTTCCAGTGCCCAGATACATCTGGCGGAGACCTGCAGTACAATCCACAGACATGTACAAAAATCTACACAGTATGTGCCATGCTGCACAACATAATCCTTACGAAACATCTACAGCAGGATCAGCAATGAGTAGGGGTACACTCACCCCCAATGGCAAACTCACCACAGTTACAGGGAGATGAGGAGTCAAAGAGGGAACTACCAGCTGCTGTCAGTGTAGACAGACATAGGCGTGGTCAGTATGTTCTTGCATTCGCTAAGAGGCAACACATAGCACACTCACTCACCCCCTAGAGGACTAAAACCTTCCTCCTACTGACATACTTATATTAACATTGATGTCAGGCAGCTCACACAACCTTTACCACCTTATGTATTTGCTGTGTACTGCTTGCATCAGACAGAGTCATCTCCAAAGTGACACTGTGGCAACTGCTGCATTTACAAGGTAAGTCCTGAACCTGGAGTGTATTTTTAATAATATTATGGAATATCCTTGTATTTCATCACTTGGTACAGTAAGCAAGTAAAAGGTGGGAGATATGTACAGAAATTACCTTAACATGACACCAGAGACTTATTTGACTTATATGTGTCCATTAGTAAGTAGTAGGCCTCAGGCATCAAATATTCAGACAGCCATACCTCTCAAAAGTACTGATGGTCACTGCATGCCCACAGTTTAGCACCATATGTTTGTACTAGAAAATCATTAAAGAGAGAAGTTAGAAAGTAATCATACACATTGCAGTTTCTGACTTCATAACCCTCACAAGATGAAACAACAGGCAGGATGCAATATAAGGAGCATAACAAGAGCAACATATCTTTGCGCCACAACAGTACCTCACCTGCTCCCTCCCACAAAAGAACATTTTATGCTTGTTTGTGCCATTCAACCTGCCCTTCAGTTGTTGGCAGCTGCATATCATATTATTCCCAATTACTATCCTCACACATTTTAAGGCCAATGATATAGAATGGCTTACACACCTAATGTGTCAGTGTAATAGTCAGATAACTGATGAATGACCAAGAAATACGGAAAGGTAAGACAGAGCTGTATATTTGCAAGGAATAATCATAACAGGTTGTGTGATCACTAAGTGCACTATGTCCAAATATAATACATTTAATAAATGTACAAATAGTTTATGGTCTGATATCAGTGTCATTCTGTTGCAGTTGGTTGTGTGAAGAATTACTTCAGTTCTTTGCTGCAAAGCTGTTTGTGTGACAAAGTGGGATAAGGCATCAATCCTGTTTTCTGAAGGTGCATTGGAGTGAGAGTTAAAATCTAGACCTATGTAGAAATATATCATGTGTACTAGCATTTTTTACTGTGTATGTCATAGATTGCTTTTCCTCATTTCAAGTATTCCTCCCTATTTTTACTGGATAAGTAGATCACCCCAAAAGTAGACAGCCAAAAATAGAAATCAGATCCATTCAATCAATGCTATTGCCTGAGGCAGCAAGTATAAGTGTAGGGCTGAACTCTGACCTGTCCTGGGTTCTAGTACAGCATGTGCAACCTTTGTTTTACTGTTGCAACATTACAGTTTATAGCAATGAACTAAAACATGAACAGGCATTATTTCAACTCTCTCTAGTGAAAACTGTCAAGCACACGGTCCTGTGTTCAAATACAGCATATTCTATACACTTTTACTGTTGTTCCACTGCCCATTATAGTCACTCTCACTTATAACACTGGACATAGTGTAGCTGATATTAATTATATGTATGAGAGCTGAGACACTAATATAGTGCCAGTTATTCCTTTACTTATTTATCTATTTATTATCAAATTTATTATCAAATGTATGACTGTGGGTATACTGTGTACTATGTTCACGTAAAGATCCTTGTGCTCTCTGGACTGCCATGACTTTCACATTTGTCAAACACACATGCAGAACTGCCCGTACATCAAATAATCTTGAAATTGCATTGCTTGCCACTGTTGCACACCACTTACTATTGCGCCCCCCAGAGCACCATGTTTGCATGATGGTAAGCGGTGCACACTCTCAGTAAATGTGATAAGTGGAATTGGTGGGAAACCATCAGTCTCCATTGCTCTTGATCGGTGATAGATATGACAGGCATTCTTGGAGAGGATGTGAGATTTAGGGCTCAGAGATAAGGTGTACAGGAGTCCAAGATGTTTGTTGGACTCCTAGTGAACACCACATAGTTAGGTTCCTGCAGGGGGACAATTCGGGGTCCCAGTATAATTCATAAGTTTGGGATAGTTTGGCCTGTGCTGTGACCAGTGGCACGGGTATCCACCACACTCAGAAATAATGTAGGCAGCACTACAAATATCTCTGGTGGAGGAAGATGGATACCCTCAATGCTTGGATTGAGGAATTTAGGAGGGAGGGCACCCCACACATGTGTAAGTATCAATGACAGAGTGTACTTGTATTGCTTAAAAGCTGAATATAGGCAAGACTGGTATCCATAATGGCATTCTGTCCTGTTCTCTTTTTTTCACAGCTACCATGGAGAGGGTGTGTGATGTTAGGACTCATGCCACTAGATTGGCGAGGATGAGAGAGGCATGTGGTATGTATACAGCAGAACAGTAGTGTTATTGTAGCATTAAAAGTTAAAGATAGCTTTTTGGTATTTTATAGAGTTGTATCAAACTGAGAATGCATACCTCAACTGTAAAAGCAAGTATGCATGCATTAGTCTGTAGCACAAACAAAGATAGCTTTTATATAGTTGTATCAAACTGAGCATGCATATTCCAACTGTAAAAGCAAGTATGCATGCATTAGTCTGTAGCACAAACCAAGAGTGCACTATTAGACTTTAGTCAGAGGTGGTGAGTTCAAATACCACACTTCCCAACTATAGAATAACTGTTAATTCTTCACTTATGTGTAACCTAAAGGTTTAAAGTAAAAGCTCTACACCAGTGGCACACATGCCCTGCTGTAAACTGTAATCTGGATAACTGGAACACACACGTGTGCAATATATGTACATGTAAAGGAGCACTTGCTGCAGTCTGTAGTATAGTGTGCATCTGTTAGGAGCTGCTAGTCTTAAAAGTAGTAAATTATCTGTTAGGGGTGCTAGTCTTAAGAGTAAAAGTTAAGATAATAGAGTCAAATAATTGTATTAATGCATTGTATGTGACATATGAGGGTACTAATCTTATCTTTTTTTTCTCCCACCCCAATCCTTATCTCTTTTTTTTGTTGTTGTTGTTGTTGAACTATTTTATTATTTGCTGTCAAAATGTGTTCATATCATTCATGTGTACCACATCATGAAATGCTCCACAGCACAGGGGTTTAGACCTGCCCCACAGAATCCACCTGCCCCCACTCCACTATCCCTGGAACTATTTGCCAGCACATCTGGGAGCCAACCTGGTAACACCACCTCTGTTGCCCCTGCACTACCTGCCCACGCAGGTAGTTCTGCCCCAGAGGATAGACCAGTGGATCCTTCTGGGAGCAGTGGGAGGGGTTGTGAGTATATCACCCATGCTGAACTGCCAGGGATGATGTATAGGTTTGTGCGCTGCACTGTTGGAGCATGCCTATACTGAATGGAGGGGCTGCTGTCCCTCATTTTATGTAGGACCAGTAGGAGGAGGAGGAGATGTTGAACTGGCACCCTACCTAAGTACCATGTTCAATCATAGCCTCACCTCAGGCTTTGTGCCCACTGAATGGCACACCGGGATAGTTATCCCACTCCACAAAGGGGGAGCCATGACGGACCCTGGGAACTACCACCCCATTAGCCTGATGAGCCTGGTCTGCAACGCCATGGAACATATCATCATGGATCTCATAAACAAAGACATTGGTAATCTCCAAACTCTGGACCCTACCCAGTTCAGATTTGTAAAAGGCAGATCATGTCTCCTAAACCTGATTGACTTCTTTGAAGCAGTCACCAAAGCCATAGATGAGGGTAAGGTGGTTCACACAGCTTATCTAGATCTCGCCAAGGCTTTCAACACCATCCCGCCACTCTGGAGTTATAGATAAGCTCACTAAACTAGGTATAAATCCTTATGTCACAATATGGGTTGCTAACTGGCTCACAGACAGAACCCACACTGTGAAAGTAACAGACTCCAAATCTGACGTCAGACCATTGACAAGCGGAGTACCACAGGATTCAGTCCTGGGTAATCTCCTGTTTGGTATCTACTTCTCTGAAGTACAGGCTAACACAGAAGGTCTTTGGCTAACAAAGTTTGCAGATGACTGCAAACTAGGAGCCATAATCGAAACTCCTAATGATGTGGACATACTACAAAAGGGCCTCACTGAGATAGATGTCTGGTGTCAAAGCCATGGCCTGAAGATCAATGCCAAAAAGTGTATTGTCATCCCCTTTGGTAAAAACTCTGTACCCATGAACTGACACATAGCTGGTAGTCTGCTTAATGCCAAAAATGTGATAAGAGACCTTGGGACACAGGTGGACAGTAGTCTCTGCTTTGATAATCACATCACCACAGTGGTCAGGAAAACCTTCTACGTGGCTCACCTCATCTCAAAAGGTTTCTCATCCAGAAAAAATAGGTCATTGTTCCCCTCTACTCATCACTCATTAGACCCATTATAGAGTACAATGCCTCTTTTGGTATGTACCTCACAAGACATCTACAACAACTGGAAAGACAACAGAAATACCTCACAAAGAGGATTACTGGCCTCAAACAGATGCCCTACGCAGACCTTCTCAAAAACCTCCAGCTTTACTCTGTCACATATCGCCTACTCAGAGGCAATCTCTGCCTAACATACAAAGCTATGTCAAACCCAGAGCTGTTGGACATGCTCCACTTAAAGAAATCCCAATCCCTCTGAGCTACATGCTCTAGGGAACTAAACCTTGTCACTACAATAAACAGAACATGCTGGAGGGATAAATTCCTGTCCCAGAGACTTCCCATACTCTGGAACAGACTACCTATCTATGTCAAACAGAGCTCCTCATTAGCACTCTTCAAGAAAAATCTTGATGATTGGATGGGAAATAGGAAATTCACCCCAGGGATCACTTCTGTGTCTCTGCTCGACAAGGGCACAGGAAAATAATCTTCTTGGGTGGCGAAAGCCAGGGTACATTTTTGGCTAGGCTTATATAGGCCCTAGGGCCAATAGCCTAGTACCTACCTATGAACCTATGAACTACGAATAGTCTGTTTAATGTTTTTTATAATTATTTTGATTAGCGCACACTTTTACCATTTTATCTATCTGCATTACTTACAAGTTAACTGTTCATTTTGGGGTGGGGGAGCAAAGCTGCATTTATGCTATTGCACAAAAAGGTTTTATATTGCTCCTTGCATTCAGCCTGTATCTAATGCTGTCACATGTTAAGGTCAGTTCTGTACAAATATCCCACCTTTTACTTTTTATTCTATCTGTGTTGACTCCTTTCTGTGGCTGTATTTCAAAAGTTTTAGAATTAATGGGGAACACCAGCACAGAGCTTTATAGCTTGTTGAATAGCTCAAACATGTTGCCTTGGTTGATTAGCATGCAATTCAGCTGCTTATGTGGTAATTAACATGTATTGGTGTTTACCTTGTTTGCACAGGGGTATGTGCCACTACACAGTACTTACTAAATTTAAAAGTTTCCTCTCCTGTGTGCACATTGCATTTCAACTTGCGCACAATGTAAAACCACCATGTAGGCTTTATTGAATTCCAAAAATAGTCCTGGTATACACTGAGTTTTATAAATCATTTGATAAGCATGAAGCATCCTTCTTGTTTTTCTGTCCAACGAAGCCAACACCTTTTGAGGCCAGTCAGACACTCCAAAACTATAAGTTGAGAGGAAAAGCAAATCTGTCTATAACTTGGACTTTGTTCCTAGATGTCAGCTCTGTTTTCAGTATTAATTTTAGTCTCCTAAAATATACCTTTCTAAGTTTTATTCACATTTGTTCATGGTTTATTGTTGATCATTCATCATTTCCCAAATATTTATACATTTCCTTTTGCTCAAGGTCTTTTATATCACATTCCTCTCACAGGCTGATGTTTTCTTGGTGCTCCAGCTTTTCTTCTTTAAAGGTTGCTTTTGCACATTTATCAAGACTAAATGACATTCTTATATCATCTGGAAAAGTTTTGACCACCTGCAGTTGTGCTTTCAGTTCCTCATCTGATGAACTATATAGTTTTAAATGGGTCTATATCAGAACATCGAAGTATTAAAACTTCGAATGTTCTGATATCGAACACTATTCAGCAAATGCTAAGAATAGCTAAGCTGCAGAACAGCAAATTCTTTCCTCAGGAAAGAATTTGGTTGGCCATTTCTGTGACTTCGCTATTCTTAGCACTGTGGTGGAAAGTTATGGGTTGGGTTCAGGTAAGTGCGCGATTGTTTGTACGTTAGGGTTAGGGGCGGGTAAAGTGAGTTAGGGTTAGGGTTAGGGTGCGGGTTAGGCGTGTGTGCGATAGTGACAGACATTAGGGTTAGAGGCAGTTTAAGTGAGTTAGGGTTAGGGTGCAGGTTAGGTGAGTATGTGATAGTGACGGACCTTAGGGTTAGGGTTTGGGTAAAAGTAAGTAGGTAGATAGTAGTGTATGTTTAGTTTATTGGAGCATTAGATGTAGGAATTTAAGTTTATGTGTGTGGTTGCTGTTTGTTTGATGTGCTTGTGTTGTGTGTATGTGTTTCAGAGCAGCAAATTTTTTCCATGGGAAAAAATTTGTTGTTCTGAAGGTTCAATATTTTCATGTTTATATGTTTTGGGGCCGATGAAATAGCGTTCGCTATTTTTATCTTTCGATAACGTGATAGAAATGCTTTTAAATCATCCACAAAAAAAGGTGAAATGTCAGCTTTTTTTTCTGGGAACTAAATTGCATCCATGAACTAATCTGTTAAGTAGACAACTTAATATTTTATGGGCAAGACAAAAGAGCAGAGGTGACAAATAGTCCCCCTGGAATATCCCCCTTTGAATGTATGTCCCTGGAAAAGTAATTTGTCCTTTATTATGGCTTAACTGCAAAGTGGTTTGCCACTGTTTCATGGTCCCTGTAATGTAATTGATCAGCATAAGGTGTGTATTATATATTTTTAAGCACTCTTTTATTCATGAATGAGGGACACTGTCAAATATGTTTTGTAGTATATCCATGCCATACTCAGATTATTCTCCTATTTACAGTTCTCCATTATGACTTTATTTAACATTATGACTTTATTTAACAAAAAATTTTTTTCTTTGTCCCATATGACTTCTTTTGTTACTCTTTTATCATATTGCCATGATTGAGTTTTTTTCTAAAGGACTATAAAATCTGCAGACATTAATTGCAGTGTGTAGTTTATACGGGGCCTATGTTAAATAAACAAATGCTTAAAATGTCGAGTATAACATACTCAAACACTTTTAAGCAAACGTTTATTTAATCGACTGCTCAGAACTTCGGAAAACGATGTTCTGAAATATTTTGTTTGGCCAGCACTGACGTATGTGATGTAATACGTCATGTAATCTAGTGCTAATGGTGCCGTACAGTGCAGAATCATAGAATTTCCCTTTCTGCACTTAAGTGCAGTCCCGGAGTTGGTATATTTAAGTAGGGGTTGTGGGGGACGCAACATTATAGTATGTTTTCCCTATTGTTTTTTTTTTTTTTTTGTCATAGTGTGTATGTACCTGCTATTAGTAGGTTTTGTCTACTGTAGTACCTGGGAGGGGTAGGTGGCCAAACGAAACTTTTCAGTATTGTGTGTTTCGATATTCAGAGCAGTTGGTTAAATAAACTTTCGCTTAAAAGTGTTCAAGTATGTTATACTCGACATTTTAAGAGTTTGTTTATTTAACATAGACCCTTTTTATGTAGTTGGAAGACAAGTTATTAGTCTATTGTATTTAAGATCGCTGGCAGGTTCACTCTTAAGTAGGAGTATTGTCTTTCCTGTTGTTAACCAGGTTGGTGTCTGTTTGGGGTGTGCATATAAATTGTTCTTACTCATGGTTAAATCTGCATATAAAGGTGTTAATACTTTTAGCCAGAAATTAAGTACTGCATCTGGACTTGGAGTTTTTGAGTTAGGAGCTTTTCTTAACTTTGTCTCTATCTCTCTGGCTGTTACTTCATCCCATTTCTTATCCTGTACATTTGAACTTCTTATTCTTTCTTTTACTTCTTCTATCCATTCAGCATCTTTGTTTAAGTTCCATAGGATCTTCATAGATATTTCTGCAAAATGTGTATCTATTTTTTCTTTTTTTGGTGGTGTTTCAATTCCTCTTGCCTTGCTTCCCAAATCTCCATAAAACTTTTTTGGGTCATCAATAAATTGCTTATTTTCTACTTTTCCTTTATATTTATCTACATATTCTTTAAGTTTTTCTGACAGTGCTGATATTTTAGTTTGTTATTTGCAATAGTGCATGATAGATCCTGTAATCCACAAACAAGCGCAAAACCAGAAAAAAAAACTGCAAAATAGCTCAAGCCAGATATATACAGGAACTACGTTTATTAATCCAACTTTGTAAGCACTTTTGTTCCAAATTACGTTGCACCATGATAGATCCTGATCTGTTCTGATACTGTGCATTGCTTTTATCATGTCTACCTTTCTAAGTCATTTTGTTCATCTGTTTTCTCTTCTATACTCTCCTAACAGTAACACCTCTTGTCTTGATTGCTTTGTAGTTTTCTCTATTCAATACTTCCATGACATTTGTTTTCTCTTCTCCCTTTCCCTTACTACCCTGTGTTTTTGTGGTAAGTCTTTATCTGTTATTAATTTAGCTGCACAGTAATATATCCTATTTACTTCTGTTATATCACATGAATTTCTATGAACAGTCCTAATTACTGTTGTCATTTGTTTTATCAAACTTTTAACTTTTTTGGTTATATTGACTTTCTGTAGTCTATTTCTTTCATCAATCTTAATTATTTCTTTCATGGATCTTAATATGTCCATCCATCTCTATTAAATCAAGCAACTCTTGCCTTAGATCATTTTTCCAAACTGGGGACACATTCTTTGTTTTCAATTTTTTGTAGAAATTCTAAATAAAGTTCCAGAGCATGTTCCTGTGCCACATTTTCTTAAGTTCCATCTTGTGTCATGCATTGTTCTTTCATATGGGAACTCACTGGCCTATCACTCCACAACATTGACAGTGTCAGTTGCCACAGATTCCTATTTCTTTCCTTGCTGTACAGCTCCAACTGAACTTTTGTAGTTGTTTCCCATGGAAGGCTGTAAAGTATCTTCATATGGCAGCTCATCAGATGTTTCCTGCTTCACTGATTTCTCCTTAATTTGGGTCTCCATTGCTCTATCCTGCTGTAATGTTATCAGAGTTATAGTTTCTTCACTAAATCCTTCATTTTGCAGGTAATCCATAACATCAGTTTTTATTTCTTTAACTTCTACATTACTAAACATCTTTTCTACTTTTCCTCTTTGTTTTTTTATTTTTTATTTTTTTGTATTGTAAAATTTTCCATATCTGGATGCCTTTGATTATATTTCTCTTCAAATATTTTTGGTGCTGCTCTTTATTGATTAGTTTTGCTTTCTTCTTTGCATAAATATTGCACTATAATAAATCTTTTTTTCTTTCCCATGTCCATATTTTTTCTTCAGATGTCTCCTGCTCTTTCTGCTTCTCCTTACTTGGAGGGACTTGTCATTTCTTCATGCTGTGATATAACCTGCGTTAGACTTTCTATACTAATTTTTTCACTTCACAGGTATTCCAAACTTCAGCTTCTATTTTTTAACTTTGACTTTACTAATCTTCTGCCCTGCATTTCCTCTTTGTGATCTTATTTTTTGTATTGTGAAATTTTCCATAGCTGGCTGCCTTTCCCTGTATTTCTCTTCCAATATTCTTGGGGCTACTTTTAGTCTTGATTAATATGGCCATCTCCTTTGCATAAATATTGCACACTATCAGATGGCTCTTTCTTTCCCATGTCCATATTTCTTTTGCATACCTTTCAAAAATCTCTAGATTTTGTTCTTTATATTTTTGCCCTTCCTCACTCACTTTTTTTCCCAAATGGGCCAAGGTTTCTTGTTCTATATAGTTCTTTTTAATAAATCTGTTGTATTAATGAACATACTTTTTCATTTGAAGCTTCTGACAGTTTTTCTTATGCAAGTATTTTTCTTTCCTCTAATTTTCTCTTAATCTTTTTGTATATCTTCTGTCTTGAAATTCTGTGCTTCTTCCATTAAAGTAACAATGCATCATTTTGTTCTTATCCTCAATAGTCCACTCTATCATCCTTATGGCTCTTTTTTGGCCTATCAGGTTTTGTGACTTTTGTGGACTACTACTTCCTTCTACAACAGGTGGGCCATCCTCCCTCTGAGCCTGGCCTAGCCCAATTGTAGGAATGTCAGTGAGGATTCTACACTATTTTCTCCAGTCTTGGAACCTAACAGGATTGGGCATTTTTTTTATTTTGGGTCTTCTGTGCCCAGCTATCTTTTTTATTTGTTAACCTACTTCTGTCCATGACATATGCTATATAAAATACAGTCTATATATCAGTGATCTTGGTGAGATTTTGTTGAAAACAGGGTCCACCTAGTGAAGGTACTCTCCAAGACTTGAGGATGAATTCAGTTCCATCAATACTACTCTCCTTTGCTTACTGATTTATCATCCCTCCATTCAGACTCAATAGGCATTACAGATGTCCCTGCAAATAAATTCAGTGCCAATGTCATCCCGGAGTTTTGCATCCAAACCCTAAAATATCTTCATCCCTTACTCCCCAGTTATCTATAATGATCATTTACTGAAATTAATTACCAAAACGAAAAATACTTAATCTATGGTACCTAATAATATAGCTGCTTGCTTAAATAAGAGTGATATACATTCCCTTACACACCCACTCCCTAAACTCCCTTTTATCCAAAGTTTAGCTACTGGTTTCATCCCACATGAGTGGCATACTGCAGTCATAATACCCCTTACAAATGGTGGCCTTACAGCTGATGAAGGTAATTACAGACCTCATCTGCAAAGCCATGGAATGTATTATAACTGACCTTATTAAGCACTATATCAAGAATCTTATTTGGCTTGACTACTAACAATTTAGCTTTGTGAAGTATAGATCACATCTAATGAATCTGGTTAACTTATAAAAAACACAACAAAAAAAAAAAAAGGCTCATTTACTGTTCTTTCAAGGTTAAACTTTTCCCACAAACACTAAGTTGAAGAAAAATGTAACAACCAGTTCATAACAACAGAAATTTATTGTAAAAATATTCAAAATAAAATTGGTTAAGCACTTTCATCCCTTATACATTAAACAGGACTTCTTCAGAATTATACTACTTCTAAAAAATATTGATTTAAATACCCTTTCAATTAGGTCACATGTCAAATCCCACCAATCATAAAAACAGCAACATGAAATAGTATCAAAAATATAAATCTTATGAAACAACTAAATAAATCACATTATGTGACTTTATATAATATTTCTTGTACTACTAGGGATGAGGGAAAAATTATTAAATTGTGTTTGCTCTCAATTTCAAAACAGGAACAATTGATCCTTGGTTATTAATAACAAAACCATGGAATGCACACAACTGAAGCTGCCAAATAAGTTCATGGCACTCCAATTTTGTTTCTAAGAAACTGTGTCTTAAATCATGGGATCTTGTTCTAATAACCAGAATAAAAATTTTGAATTTTCACATTCCAACTTATGTTTGAAAAGTATGTTATTTGATATAGCATTCTTACATTTACTGTGGTCTGATGAAGCAGTATTGTACACTGTGAAAGTTGCTGTCAATTTTTTATTAAAGTTAGTTGCTCATACACTATGGCAGCCTGGAGTTTCCATTGCTTTGAATCCTAATTTTGTTTTACTCTGTGCTTTTACTCAGCAGTTGGGATTTTGGTTTTAAATATTTTTACAAGTTCTACATATATTATATACAAAACTGGGTCTCTCGCCCAGTCTTTTATAAAGCTCCTCACTGACTTTCAGTATACTCTAATTGTGGGAAACAACATCCTTGATCTTTTTGGAAACCTTATTAAACTTAACCAAAAAAGAGTCATAGCCATCATCCTCATTTTTGCAAGAAAAATATTTTTAAGTGACAATTAGTGAGAGCAGCCAGGCTGTGTTCTGAGTTCAGACTATTTTTTTTTTTTGGCAGCACCTGATAAATTACTCTTGATATTTTTGTATTAGAATTACCTTGTCAATTAAATGACATTTGAAGGACTGTAGTAGAAGGATGGGGTACCAGATCTAAATTCCTATTAGGGGCTGAACAGGAAACCCATAAATCAATGGGTGTATGCACTAATCATGACAGGGACAATTTCATTAATTCTGTTTTGGCTACATTTAATATGGTTTCCAAAAAAAAAAAGGACATTGTTTCCCACAATTAGAGAACTCTAAAAGTCAATGAAGAGCTCTATAAAAGACTGGGTGAGAGACTCAGTTTTGAATATAAGAGGTAGAAATTGTAAAAACCTTCTTGAGCACCCCACTATATTCAAAATGCCTGTCATGGGAAGTACTCATAAATGTGGGGCATGTAATCAATGTTCCCACATTTTAGAGCAATAGGTTTTTCTCTTTGGTAGTTTTCCATGCAAAAGTTTTTTAGCATCTGGAAATTGTGCCAGTGTTGGTGTGGTATATATTGCAATCTGCACGAGTTGTTCTAAATTTTATGTTGGAAAGACTGAGAGACATTTTAGAAAAAGAATTTATGAGCATTTGTATGCTATATCAAAAAGCAATGTTAATAACGCCCTTTTCAAACATAAATAGGAATGTGAAAATTCAAAAATTTTATTCAGGTTATTACAATTAGTTCCCTATGACTTAAGAGGTGGTTCCTGGAAAACTATATTGGAATACCGTGAACTGATTTGGTAACTTTGATTGGGTGCAGCCTATTGTTTTCGTCTTTATGACCATGTATCCATTATAAATTGAGGCAAACAAGATTTAGTAATTATTCCTACATCCCTGGTAGTTCAAGAAATGTTTTATAAAGTTACATTTTATTTAAAATAATGTGGTTTATTTTGTTATTTCTTAAGGTTTATATTTTTGATACTATTTCATATTGCTGTTTTTATGATTGGTGGAATTTAACTTGTGACCTAACTGAAAGGGTATTTAAATCAATGTTTTTTGAAGAAGCATGTTTCTGAAGAAGC
This sequence comes from Protopterus annectens, assembly GCF_019279795.1. Classification (NCBI taxonomy): domain Eukaryota; kingdom Metazoa; phylum Chordata; order Ceratodontiformes; family Protopteridae; genus Protopterus; species Protopterus annectens. The sequence continues at coordinate 524,991,933 of NC_056744.1, read as the reverse complement.
CCTGTTTTATGTATAAGAGATGAAAGCACTAAACCAATTTTATTTTGAGCATTTTTACAATAAATTTTATTTTTTATGATCTGGTTGTTCTATTTTTCTTCAACTCAGTGTTTGTGTAAAAAGTTTCACCTTGAAAGAACACTACCTGAGTCTGTTTTTGTTTTTATTGTAAGCCTTTCTAGATTGGCTGCATGAACACACATTGGGTAAGTTGTCTTTAATCTGGTAAACTTATTTGAAGGGCTTATAGTGTCTGTAGATGCTGACCAGGCTGTACACACTACTTATCTTCACCTGGCCAAGGCCTTCAGCAGCATTCCCAGTGCTGGCTTAATAGACAAGTTAAATGAGTAAAAAAATGACCCATATGAAGCAATATGGACAATAAACTAGCTAAAAGACAGAACCCACAAAATGAGAGTTGCAGGAGATTAATCAGAATTTAAGAATGTGACAAGCACTATTCTTCTGGGATCTGTACTGAGACGTCTTTTTTTTGGCCATAACTTCCCAGATTTCCTAATACAGAGATCAAAGTTCTCTAGCTTACAAAGTCTGCAGATGACTACAATCTGGGGATTGTCATTAAGTCATCTTCTGATACCCAAACCATCTGACATGAACTTTCTCTGGTAAGCTCATGTTGTCCTAAAATATGCTCAAGCTAAATGCTAAAAATGCAGCATTGATACTTTTGGTTTACAAACCATCTGTTTATCAAAATATGTAGATGACAAACTATTACAACATGAAGAAAATTATCTGCAACCTAAGAACTTAGGTTGATAATTCCCCCTATTTTTGGCCATCATGTTACCAATGGTTGTCAGTAATCATTTTATTTAGCACAGCTAATTGCAAAAGGAGTATGTTCAAAGTTGAAAGAGGTCATCATTCTCTTATACTCACCATTGATCAGAGCAATTACTGAGTACAATGCCCCTTTCATGATGTATCTCACTAATCATATCAAACAATTACAAATACCCAAATGCTCCTAATCAAAACATCATAGACCTAATGTCCTTGAGCTGTTATGAGAAGCTGGAAGCTCTGTTCATTTCTTCCATATCCTATGGGCTTTTGAGAGGAGATCTCTGTCTCATCATGCTGTAAGAGATCCAGTTGCTGTGGACCTGCTATATCACCACAAGACCAATGGTTCCACCAATATATGAAACAAAAAAACTTAAATCTTTTCCAACAGATAACTAAAACATGCCAGAGGGACATGTTTATAACTGAGTGCAATTCAAACCTCTGGAATAGACTCATCTTGCTTATTAAATAGTACAGCTGAATATCGTCCTTTAATCATAACCTGAATGATTGAATGGGTAGTTACAAATTTACTCAGGGATTGCCTAGCGTGGCCATCCTGAAGGAAGGATGTGCAATCTGAGGGAGGGCACTGGCAGGGTGTAAATGATCCTGAGACTAAATGACTATGGAATATCTATGAATAAATAAAAGAGGAATTCACACTCTGCACACAACATATCAAATCTACAAGCAATATTAACCACCTATATTAAATGGATATTTCTGAAGACTCTTTGAGAAAGAAAGAAAAAAAGACAGAAAGAAAGAAAGATAAAAAAGCACAATAATGTACAATCCAGAAGTAGCTAATCAGAAAGGAAATAGCATTATCTGCAAGAAAAAATAATGCAGTTTGAAAGACTGAAACTAGCTAAAAGAAAGTAGCAAAAAATATAACTAAGCTATAACACTAAAAATATTGATTATAGCACTACTAAAATATAACAGATGAATGAAATGCGACATAAAATGAAATTTACATCAACAGACCTAGAGTAGTAAAACAAAGACTAGACACCATTCATAGATAAAGTTCACAAACAACCTGACTGTCTCTTTAGTAGAATCTAAAACTTTGGCAATTAAAATATCATTGAAGTCAACAGGAAAGATATTGGAGTCAGTTTGCAAACATATTAAATAGACATGGGCTCAGTATTGATCTTTGTGGGACTCCAATTGTGATAGGAAGGAAAGACAAGAATACTTGTTTTGATTTAACTGACTGTTGTCTATTTGTGAAATAACTATGAACCCAGGTTAGTGATGATTTATTTAGACCTAGGGAGGAGAGTTCACTTGAAGTTTTTGATGGAAAACTCTGTCAAAGGCCTTTGACAGATCCAAGAAGAGTGCTGATACTAGTTTGCAACTGCTTCTATTGTGGTTGATAGTATTGGTAAAGCTAACAGCAGTAATTGTGCTATGACTGGGGTGGAAGCCATGTTGGGTCATAGAGAGATTATTTTGGGTAAGATACTTCAGGAGCTGCAAGTGGATATTTGTTTCTAATATTATTGATACTGGTGGGAGTATAGTTATGGGTTTATAGTTGGATAGGTCAGATGAATTTCTACCTTTGTGGAATGGAATTATAAAAGATTTCTTCCAGATGGTTGGAACATGGTTTTCTGTTATGGATTAGTTAATCAGTATAGAAACATGGAAGGTTAGAGGTTCAGAAGTAAGTTTTATGTACTCTTTTGGTAGTTTGTCTGCTGCTAAGGTTGTCAGCTTGAGTTTTTGTAGGCATTTTTTATGGTGCTAGTTGGAACTGGTTAGAAAGAGAAGGATATAATATTATTAGATGAGGATGGGGTAATTTGGATGATGGGACAGCTTTTAGTAAGACAGAGTATTGGAATTATATAATGGGAGTTGAACTGGGTGGCTATATTGTCTGGGTTGTTACTGATTGTTGGTGTGGGCGTAGTGGTTTAGCCAGAGTGTAGAAGTTTGTTTATGGACTACCAAAATAGCTGGGTTTTTTTTTTTTTTTTTTTTTTTTTAGTGTATTGACTGAAGATTGTTGAACTAGGATTTTTTTTTTAGTTGTTCATTAACTTTTTTTTTTTTCAGAAGATTTTTTTATTAAGTGTCTAAAACATTTGCAGTTGGATTTGGTTTTGTTTTTTGACCATATTTTGTTCTTTGAAGAAGAATTTGCCTGGTGTTTTAGTAAATGAGGTTGCAAGGTTTGACCTGAATTTCAGTTCTGAGTGGTGCATGATTACTGAGGACGTTCAGGAAAATATTCTTGAAATGGGTTATAACGTTACCTAGTGGTATGGTCTTTAGGATATTCCAGTTGCAGAGCTTGATTGTGAAGATGAAGTCACTTTAATTAAAGTATTTTATAGTATTTCACACCTGTTTGTAGGCTACATGTTTGCATATGCTAGAATGCTTTCTGACAGCATAAGTTGGTAGATTGTCACTGATATTACAAGTAAGGCAACCAGAGGAATTTATGTTATTTGGAGGAAACTCCCAGATATGCTCAGAACTAGTTCAAAATGATGTGAAGATTACTGATCCTACAGACATTGCCAACATACTGGCTGACAGGTTCAGTGCAAACTTCTCCCCTCCCCAAAAGGAGAGATATCTATACCAAGCGATTGCAGCCCCCCAAACATCTCCAACGCCCAAGTGAGAACTGCTCTCTCCAAAGCAAAAAACACAGCATCCATGGGACCTGATGGTGTCCCCGGCTGTGTGCTCCATGAACTCAACGAGGAATTAAACCCACAGCTAGGACAGCTGTTTAATCATAGTCTTACCTCTGGATACGCACTCCAGGAGTGGCGCACTGCAACTGTGGTCCCACTTCACAAAGGCGGTGCCTCCACCGACCCTGGAAATTACCGGCCCATTAGCTTGACAAGCCTTATCTGCAAAGCCATGGAGAGGATCATAATGGACCTCATAAATAAAGACATAGGGAATTTGCAGACTTTGGATCCATCCCAGTTTGGCTTTGTCAAAGGCAGATCATGCCTTCTAAACTTGGTTGACTTTTTGAAACAGTCACCAAAGCCATTGATGAGGGAAAGGCAGTCCATACAGCCTACCTCGATCTGGCGAAGGCCTTCGATACAATACCCCACTCGGGTATCATTGAAAAACTCATCAGCTTAAATGTTAACCCATACATCACAAGATGGGTTGCAAACTGGCTGAGTGACAGAACCCACAGGGTCAGAGTTGCTGGCGCCATGTCAGACTCAAAGCCTGTCACAAGTGGTGTACCACAGGGCTCAGTCCTGGGCCCACTCTTGTTTGGCATCTACTTTTCCAGTACAAGCAAACACAGGAGGGTTATGGCTGACAAAGTTTGCAGATGACTGCAAACTGGGTGCCATAGTAGAAAACACATCTGACACAGATATCCTTCAGAAGGGTCTCACAGAAACGGATAACTGGTGCCAGAGCCATGGCCTAAAGTTAAATGCCAAAAATGCATAGTCATACCCTTCGGAAAAACAAGGTTACCCTAGCTACCAAATAGGTGGCAATCCACTGAGCACAGAAGAAGTTATCAGGGACCTGGGGACCCAGGTTGATAGTAGTCTGTCATTCGACACCCATGTAGCTAAAGTAGTTAGGAAGACCTTCTACATTGCCCACCTTATCATGAAGGGATTCTCATCTAGATCAAGGGAGGTCATAGTCTCCCTATACTCATCACTCATCAGACCAATGATTGAGTACAATGCCCCATTCGAATGTATCTGACCCGACACTTGCAGCAGCTGGAGAGGCCACAAAGTTCCTCACCAAAAGGATAAAGGGTCTCAAACATCTGTCCTATGCTGCCCGACTGAAAGAACTCCAGCTCTATTCAGTCGCTTACGTTGCTCAGAGGTGACCTTTGCCTAACATACAAGGCCATGTCAAACCCAGATTTGATGAATATGCTTCACCTCAAAAATCTAGATCTGTCAGAGTCACAAGGGCGGAGACTTAAACCTCGACACGGCTATTAATAGGACGTGCTGGAGGGATAGATTCATCACCCAAAGACTCCCTATGCTGTGGAATAAAATCCCGGTATATGTGAGGCAGAGCACCTCGCTGGCCTTGTTCAAGATAAATCTTGACCAATGGATGGGAGATCGCAGATATACCCCAGGGATTACCTCAGTGTCACTGCTCAACAGAGGCACAGCAAAATAATGGGTATAGTTCCCCATACTAAAGGGGTGGCGTAAGCCACAAAACTATGGGCTAGGCTTGTAAATGCCCTCGGGCAGATAGCCTAGTATGAACCTATGAACCTATGAACCTATGGTTTGTTTGTAAGAATCAGGTCTAAGATGGATTCCTTGATTGTGTGTATCTTGGTTGTATATGTTATTATTTGTGTAAAACAAAATAGATTTATTGATGGGGTGTTTGTGTCTTTAGGGTCCCAGTTTATGTTAAGGACACCTATTATCATCTAGAGCCATGGGGTATATTATTATATAGCAACTGCAGAAGTGGTTCTGCTGCATTACTATTTTGTCTTGGAGGCAAAGTCTAGTGATGCAGATGGCTTATCTGTTAAGTTTGAAATGTGCTATGAGGCATTTTGCATTGTTATCTGTGAGTAAAGGCTAAGCTCTAGGGAGTTTTTGTATATAATTGCTACTCCTCCACCTTGTTTGTTTGTCCTATCGAGTCTGAAAATGTTAAAGGACATAGTATTTCATTGTCTTTTACATGAGGTTTAAGCCAGTTTGTGTGACTACAGCAGTAACAGGGCTGTACAATTATTGGCATGCTTGGAATTCTTGGAGTTTATTGCACTGAAATTAATATTGAGTGCATTATGTCAGATTTGTTTGCAGTTAGAGTTGTTGAGCTTGGCAGGGATATTGATGCAGTTTGTGACACAGAAGTAGGGCCTGGGTTTGGATGAATGTGTCCGCTGAGTTTCAGATGAGTAAGTGAGTGACACAGATAGAAATACCATTTAGATATGGATTTGTTTATAAGGAGGTGGTGTACTGTTTTCAGGTTAGTTTTTACATATTTATAGCTAAAGAGGTTGGAGGGATTTGGACGGTGTATTTGTGATGAAATGAAAAGGGATGGTGTTATTGTGAGTGCTGTAGGTGTATGTGAGTTGGTGGGTAATTTGTCTTTGGAGAGTTGCAAGTTTGATAGCTCATCATGGGTGTAAGTATGGTGAGGAGTAGTAGAGAGATTATGTGTAGGTATATCATTTTGTGATGTATTGTCTGTAGGGTTTGTTGGATGTTTTTGTGAGATAACAATGAGATGTGAATGACTGGTAGGTGAAGGTATCTAGGAACTTTGTATTTTTGTTTTGCTTAGAGAAAGATCTAGAAGCTATTCAAAATCTAATATTAAATATTTTTGTTCTTTGGGTTGTTTTCTGTGAGACTGGTTATAAGATTGCTGCGTGTTATGGTTCTATAGAGCTGCTTAGTTTTAGGGAGAAATATTTTGAAATGCAGTATATGTCTTGAAGGTGAAACGACAGAATAGTTGTAGGGGACAGCTGCTCAACTGAAGACAAGGTAACCTATTACAAGATATAGCAAAAACAGTGCAGTTAATGTACAGCCCAGCAGTAAGGTAAGATCAGATGAGTGTGAGAGAAAACTGTCTCTACTGCCATATCTAATAGCAGTTGGACATAAGCCAGCATTTTCTTGTTCTGTTAATGTATTCTCTTGGTTTAAACATTTCCAAGATGGAGCATAATCAGGATGGACATAATCTTGTTTGGGAGGCAGCTGACAAAAGATATTTAGAACCCTAACAGTAATAGGACATGGTTAGTTCTCCTGTGTTGAGCAGTTGAATTTTTTTTAAGGGGGGGGGGGGCTCTAGATGCATGAACTATGAGGCTGGATAGTGAGTGACATCATTTTAATCAGGTAATACTGTTATGATGAATGGTATAGGATGGAAATGGTTATGAAATGTAGTTGTGTCTTTAAGCAGATTTGTAATCTATAATATGAATGCACATCTACTCGACCAAAAAAAAAATCATAAACTGATGACATTAAAACAAAAAATATTAAGAAAAATATTTTTTACCGACTTTCCTAGACAATCCAAGGTTGAAGTAGTCTGCATTGTATGTTCCTCCCACTTCCTGCTACTTAAATATTCCAATTGTAAGATCACACAATATTGGATAAAGGGCATATTTCCCAAACTTGTTATAAAAGTGATCTAGCACCACCAATGTTGACAAACTGTTATGTTGAATAAATGAATTCAGCAAAGTAATTTAAGTGAACTCAGGTATATGAAAATTGAAGTAGGAGGCATAATTGAATTTTCATAGAAACACTGTTTTTATGCAGCTGAACATAAACAAGGGCTAGCAGGAAATTAAATGCAGTGACAGATGGAAAATCAAGAGATAGCTAAGTGGTTTAGTTTTCAACCAAAAAACAATTCTATTAACCAAACACTTTGACAGCAGTGTTCAGTTAAGGAACGAACACACATTTTAGGCCTGATAAGTCTTAAATGCATCTTACAACTGAACAATACTCAAGTGCAATTAAAGTTTTTCCACAGCAGGCAGTTCTAGAGGATATCTCACTAGGATCTCCACTGGTGGAAAAATATTTTTTTATTAACAGTTTTGTGGTTACGCTAGCCAAAGTCTGAGTAATAAAGTCCTTTACTGACAGGTCTTTGGTTAGTCATCTTTGAGTTTCATATACCAGGATGTCTACTATCAGAAACACATTACCAACAGAAGTAAAATTTGATGTTCCACCTACAACTCCTTGTTCTGGGCCTTTCTATTATAGACTTCTTGCTGGCTAGCCTGTGCCATTTCCTAGTGCTCTCATACAATGGGCATTACCAATTTCATTTTTTTCCTGTAAATCAGTATAATGCCCTGGGATTTTCTTCATCCCACACATCTTTAACTATCTTCCTCCACTTGAGTCTCCTTGACTATATCCAATAACGTTATAGAGTACTTATCAAATTATAACTGGAAGGGGCTAAGTCCTGAAGCTGTTTTGGTAATTCTTGGACAGAGAATATTAAACAAGGCAGTAGCTGGTGCCAGTTTTTCCCCGTCTATTTAAATAACCCTTCTTAGCATATGTTTTCTATTAAGTCATTCCATACAACATCCTTTTTGGAGTGATTAGTTGAGGTCCTTTGCTGTTTTGATAGAATCTTTTGTAGAGATATTGCATAATTTTGGACATAAAGAGTCTGGCCAGTCCATTAAGATCTCTTTCTGCATCTATACTAAGTCATCCAGTGCTGCTAAAATACTAATAGCCATTGGTGGACCTAAATAGTGACCCCACAATGTCTATTGCAGTTATATGCATTATAATTTAGAGATTTGTATAACTTGGGTTTGGGAGGGTGTCTTTTAGTACTTAGTACAGCTGACACAAATACTTGCAATCTCTACTGGGAGCCCGGCACATGGCTGTGGGCCATTTTAATAAACATTTGTCTAAAAGGCTTTGGTATAAATAACTGTTGCATATAATATCTTCTCCTTTTCTACCCAGAATATCAGGTCATTTTGCATTTAAGTGTAAGGGCAAGCTGGCAGAATGAAAATAGGAGAATTTTTCTCTTCTACCAGTGATATGTCCTGCTTGGAATGACTTGGTACCTTACTTTCTCACTGGACCATCTTGAAGCATAGCTGACTTATTTGGATCCCAGTCTGTCTAGGATCCTATTCTGTCTTTGTGTCAAGAGGTAGAAGGCTCTCCCTTCTCACCTACAATGTAGCTACAGGAATGTTCATGTCTAGTTCATCCCAGAGGAAGGATATCTTACTCCACGGCTCTAAAATATGTTTCTTATTACTATTCCCTTATTCTGAAGCCTCCCTCATTTTGTGGTTCCTTATTATTCTTTATCCTTTCCCGTAATTTTATTCCATGTTAGAGTTCCTGGGACTCTGTCTCCTGCTGGAGCATTCACCATCCTCTACCTTTACTACTGGGATTTCTGTAATGGAGCGGAAGGGTTCCTCTGCATCTCTATATGTCTGTCTTTACTTTAGTCCTTTTGAGAAATCCACTTTTACTCAGGTCTAATTTAATGCCTGCTTTTATAAATCCTTAGGCTGGATTGAATATCTATATCCTGAAAATTAATGAACTGTCTCAGCTTTGTTTATTTAATAGGGTCTATTCTAAATACCTTAGCATTATGTCCTCTCTGCTGTTTCCAAAGATTCTTTAAAATGGGATACTTTTCCAAGTAAGTAATTCAGGGCACCATGATGACTGGATGTAGGACTTTCCTAAGATGGATTTATACCTCTACTTGTGTAAATGCTTTTACTTTCCATGGATACAAATTACCTTAATGGGCTTTGATGAGTGGGCTTTACACCTACAGAAATGCAGTGTTTTCTCCATGTTACCAGGTCCTAGCACTCCCTGAAGTTCTTGCCCATCTACTTTGATCAAGTACTTAATTGTTTTTGCAGTTTTACAATAACAGAATGAATGTTCAGTCAGCCTGGTTGTATTTAGAGCCTGTTCATTCTTTCCACACCTCTTTAGTTTCCTGTATGACAGGCTCTAGCTTATTTTCTATGCCACAATATTTCTACATTTCAAGCACAGAACAGAAGGCATGATCTCCTCCACTCTATTCATATTTTATCAACAACTTTGATAGGTGAGTCCTTACATATATTCTCATAGCACTTTATCTTTTGCACTAAACTTGCAGAAATATCATCGTCTTTTGGTTTGCTTCACAGACCCACCTTTTTATGATTTCTAGTTAATCTTAAGCCAGTTTATCAAAAGTATTTCTATTGCTGTTTCGCTACATTTAAGACCTGGATCTAATCAAACATGTTACTATTTCTTTTCATTCAATTAGTTGCGCTCTTACCATTTTTCTCATAGAAAAATTCCATTTGTGAAACTTAAGGGCTTGAGTGTTAGATGTGACTCCTACTTTTGTCAAGAAACTTTTGCTTTCTTTATGAAAGTCACTACAGTCTGTATTAATTATGTCCATGTAAACACATAGGAACTCCTCTTAAGATGAACTGGTAAAAGTTAACCCCACGTAGAGCAATCCCAATAATCCGACTTAGCCATTCCATCAGATGTTATTAAATATACCTCAAGGATGTCTTCACAGAGGCTTGAGCAGAGGTGCAGATGTTGGTTGGGGTGATTTGCATACTGCAACTATACCCTCAACAGCAGTAGTTGCCACCTGCAGCAGCTGCACCACAGTGGTCATTTTGAGTAGCCCTGAACTGCAAGTTCAGTACTTTCTAGAACTTCACAACAGAGCAGTTCAAAGCCAAAGAGTCAGAATGGGGACACAATCTTATTTTTGTCATGGTGAACTGTTTGATAGTGATAGCTGCAATTAGAACACCAAATTGGTGCATAAGGTTTCAGTTGCCCACTGCATTCACCAGTTGTCAAATTGCGATATGATACTGGTGACTGTTTTGTATGGAAAATCGTGGTCCAAATGTTGAAGCAGGTCTCCTTATTACAAATGTAAGTAATTATAAAAGTAAGTAGCAGTTAATGTGGCCCATATGTATTTTGTATGCTGCCATGGGGCATCTGTGAAAAGACTGTAGGTGTGATTGACTTTTTGGTGAGAAATGTATTATTTTTCTTGATATATATTGTTAGGCTGCTAATTAGTTTTGATGCTGCATGTTAGAAGTTAGTGTTATCCATGTTAATTTGCAGAGTACAAATAGCTTACTAGTGGAAAACTGTTTTGAGCTATAAATTCCTGTAATGTCATGTGGCATACCATAAATTGGCTTATTTTGTGTGGCACCACTTTGCCTGAAGAAACCTGAGAGCACATACAGCTATGAAGTATGAAGTATACAAAATGTATTCATTTTTTCCAATATGTGGGCTTTCATTGATATATAGGTAATGTTCACTCACCTATTATTAAACATTTGAACTAATAAATGCTCTGTTTGGTGATGTGATCATGGATCAATTGTTATTTAAATTTTTTCTCCTGTGCATTATATATGCATAATGTGACCATGTCCACAACTTTGAAAGTAGTTCAAATAATTGCTAGTACAAGCATTACACACTTACCCCTTCAATGTCTTTTTTGTGGCTGGTAGCCTGCAATTCTTCCGCTCACCCACTCTATGCTGTCCTATTGGTTCCGTGCTATGTACTATTGTAGGTCTTTAATCATCAGTCAGTATTTATGTGGACAGACGTCATGCATGGCAAGTTGTGGAAGAGGGCTTTGCATCTCAAAAAACACACCACAATGTACAAGCAGCACTGACTCCTCTGCACCTTTGTGTAGATTGGCTGTTCAGATTTTATCCACACACCCACAACAGATATTAATAATCATCTGTATGTAAGCAGCGCCCACAATGATAGATCATTATATATCAGCAGATAAGCAAGTGCTTAAGTAGATGATAAATGAAACAGCATATACCATTTGGAATCTGCAAGCACAAGGTATTGCAAAAGCAACACTCTGTGCCATTTGTGTTTGATGTTGGACTACCCTTGTCTAAAAAGTCTGTAAACACACTTCTTTGATAGTAGTTAACTTGCATAAGTTACTAGCTCCCACATCTGTTGGTTACTGTATATCAGTCAGTGTTTATGTGAATCACTGATAGTGACAGCAGGTATAACAAGGAGGACTCCTCCCCACAAATAACTGGCCTTGAACCAGCATCACACTCGGGCCCCTTTCTACCCTCATGGATGATCAATTTTGCTAGTTCATTCACACAACCATTTCTGTAATAATTGTGAACTTGTCCATAGGAGCAGCCCCCACATAACTAGCTCACTATTTATTAATACGTGCATATGCAGATAATAGATGTACACAGCCCCCACCTTAAAAGAGTATATCACAAAAGCATCATGAATTTTTCTCCTGGTATCTTGCTGCAGGATTGGATATCTAAAATTCATGCACACAACTACTTCTGTTGTGTTAGTTATCTTGTCTGTGCCACTACCATCTCTTATGGAAGTATGTCATTACATAAAACTAAGTACTTATGTGGATGACTGGTGAGCATTGCCACCTGCACTGATGAAGCCCCTTCAGCACGCACACATACTCATGCACACACAGACACACACACACACACACACACACACACACAAACACACTGACAGACACACACACACACACACACACACACACACACACACACACACACACACACACACACACACACACACACACACACACACACACTGACAGACACACACACACACACACACACACACACACACACACACACACACACACACACACACTGACAGACACAGACACACACACACACACACACACACACACACACACACACACACACACACACACACACACACACACACTGACAGACAAACACACACACAAACACACACACACATACCCACACACACACACACACACACACACACACACACACACACACACACACACACACACACACACACACAAACACACTGACAAACACACACACAAACACATACACACTAACAAACACATACCCATGTTCATACATACACACTTATTCCACTTTGTGCCTTGCTGTTGGAGCCAATTTGTCCATAAAAACACTTCTGTGACAGTAGTTACCTTATATAGGACACCAGTTTCCACATTAATAATGTCCTGCATACCAGTAGGTGCTTACTAGGTAGTTAATGACCATAACCAGTAGCATGTAAAGGTCATGCACTACACTGCTATGCATAATCTCCATAGTATGACCCCTTCATACCATCCAGTGTCAGCTGACATTCAACAATATAGACACTTAATTGCTTCAAAGGTAAATGAACCCTGCCTCAGAAAACGGAAATGAATGACACAGCATTGCTCGCATATTGTGTGAACTCTTGTTGCCTATATCTTAACAGCGAATGGCTGTGCATTCATCGACAATGTCACTGTCACAACATGCAGTCCTAACCAGGCTTTATTGGTTCATACTTCAATTGGAAGTGTGCAGGTGAATGGTTTATGCTGAATGCCATACTCAAAGAAATGCCCTAACCAATAAGATATAGTCAAGCACCAGCGGAGGCACAGTAAACCACAAGTGCTTTCCTATATAATTAAAAGTTTACAAGACTGAAAAAGAACCAGACATGGTCGTACATCGGCATATGGTTTTATAGTACCAAGTGACTAAAGTGTAGGACAGGAATGGATGAAATTAAAGAAAGATGGGCAAAGTATTTCCATCAGTTAAATATAATCTTACAGCTGACAAAAATTAAATTACCATATGATATAATATCTAGGAATGACAAGCTATCAGGTCTAACAACATTAATTTCTATTGTATTTTGATTAATAAATTACATGAGAGGAAAATGTAACTGGTACTAATAGAGGCCTATCGCTATTTGCTGACTGTTAGTATGTTGTAAAGTATTCATAATAAAACAGTGCACGCAGTTATTCAAAATGTCAAGACAGCTAAAGTGAACTTGCAGTAAGTTGACAAATGTTGCACTTTACTATATGTGCTACAAACGCATTCCTTTTTTCTGCTCTGTTTTTCGGATGTATAAAAAAAATAGACCAGCTGCTCATCTGTGCAAATACACTGCAGTAGAGCAAGCATTTTGAAGCTTGTAAGAGGATCACAAAAATGTAACAGCAGTAATCTCCAATGAAGGACAAGGATGTGAATGTAAGAATTTCTGATACTAGGACTAACGTTGAACATTTCTCTCTTGAAATCTTGCCCTGGTGATCGGTGCAAAAGTGATTGTGCAAGTTTAACTAACTTCACTTAAACATACTTTATTTTAAAACAATTTATTAGTCTTACAAAGTTCATTGGAAGTGAAACTGTGTTAACTAATAAACTGACTTTTCTGGAGTGACTTGTTGAAGTGGCTGTCTACCCCCCTCCCCACAGATATATACATATATTTATACATACATGCATACATACACAACCATACATATATGGATTTATTGCTTTTCATTGCTTTTTGTTGAATGCAACGTTTGTTTGAAATGCAAATAATCAAAAATTAATCAAAAGGGCATTTAGATGAAAATGCATATCATTGAAATGTGTAGAAGGGTATAATGAATCACTGTTTTCGTGTTTTAAGATCTTAGTATGTATCAGATATCAATTAAGTCATCATTTATACCATTTGCAATGCCTGCTATCATGTTGTGCGCCAACACTGATCCACTGTGTGTGGCGCTCTGCTTTCTCTGTGGCTATACAACCATAATGTAAGTATATTTAAGTAAGGGAAGTTTATGGGGGATTCCCTAAGTGCAGAAATAATGTTTTGAAGGAAAATTTCCTTTGTTTGATACTTTTGATTAAATGTGATTCAACAAAATAAGTTTTTGACAAAATGCATTTTCAATTCATTTTTTTTGGATTATTTGCAGTTTGATGAGTAGACAATTCAATGAATAGTAAGAGGTCTGCGCCCCCCAGACTCCCACTACATTAAATATACTAACTCTGAGTTCACACTACAGTGAGGAAACAGATATATTCCCTTATCCCTACTGTAGTGCTCTGTTTTAATTAGATTGCACACATATAAATATATATACATATAGATGATTAAAACATATTCTCCATTTATGATATAATTGCGTGTATATATATATATATATATATATATATATATATGGGTCTACTTCACTTGACCTAAAACTCATTTGACTGACACCCAGCTGACCTAAATTTTATTTGACTTTCAACTCATCTGACTGACTCTCAAGTCACAGTCAGCTCATAATGCTGAATTTCAGCATACTAAATTTTAAACGCTAGACAAGCACACTTAGAACACCAATAACTAACCCTTTCCAGAACTTAAAAACGACTTACTAACCCTTGTAACAGAAACAGGACAATGTCCAACCAAACTAGGTGGGGGGGGCTATGCCCCCCACACTCCCCTATTTTTGGGGGCTGTACTCCCCACATCACCCCTAATTATTTATACTAACTACAGGATTGCACTATGGTGGGGAACAAGGCATATCCTTTTAACTTGCTTTAGAGTACTTTACACGCTGCCACTCCTGCTGGGATTGCACAAAACATTCGCCAAATTCCTTTAGATACTTCCCATAAAAATGTAAATAGAAAAACCCACATTTAGAAACACTACTACACTACTTTCTACATGACTATCGGAATTCTAACAGTCAGCACTATAAGTTACATTAATTCTTTCTATCACAAGCAAGTCACAGTTGAAGGAAAACCCACATTAAGTCTATCCCCGGGATTCATGAACCTTGCGCCAGGCGCCAGCATAGCGTCGGCGTTATAACGCCAAATATGGCTGCTTAGCGATTCAGGTATGAATGAATTCCACGTGCACTACCGGCGTGCGCCGGACGGTCCCCGCCCCCGGCGTAGGTATGCAAAACACACTGTGTGCGGTATTGCACCATGCAAATGAGGGCAATAGCGATCCACGAAGTGGCGCAGGCGTAGAGCACGGCAATGTAAACCAAAAACGGTTTACATTTACCCAAACATACCGGAGGAGTAACGGAAGGCTGTCAAAGTCAGGTATCATATAGGTGCAATATGCCAATGTGGAAAGGCACCGAGAATGTCCAAAGAAAATATGCACAAAATGTAAAAATGACATAAATGGCACGACGTAGAAAGAACAGCAGACCCCGGGATGTGTGCACAGAAGTTGTAAAGCAATGAAATAATATGATAATGTCCGAAAGAGCATTAGAACACAAATCAGCTGCACAGCCACCACACACCATAGTATGTATGTAAAGCTGCAACCCCAGCGCAATGGTTGTCAAGGAGTGGAGGCGGTGTCCGGCGCCGTAACCAGGTATTAGTAGTCAATTCCATGCAAATGAGGCAAAAAAATAATAAGGTGGAACAAAA